>NC_092580.1:19410000-19725833 GCF_037975245.1 Apostichopus japonicus
TTCAAATATTTTCATCCGTAATGTTACTTTTTGTCAAAACCTAAAAAATGACAATTTATTTCAGAGACCGAAAGAATGAAAGGAAACCCAATTTTCCCAATTTTTGTGGGTAAAGTTGAGAAAAGAGTTGTAATGTAGGGTACCCTGGTTTTACCTGAATGGCTGTGATATTAAACTGAGTTAAATATGAACATAAAATACAGAGTTTGCTTTAGCAATTAATATACATACAGTAAGAAGGATATTGTAATCAAGGCTAGGCTAACTTTCACTGCATTTGTCTACTAGCAAAATTTAACAATGTATGATAAAAGGAAAAAAGTGAGTTAATGCAAATTTTTTAAAACATCACTATAGGTTTGTGTACCACTTTACATGTATATATAGCATACACACATACATCTGATAGGCAAGAGATTGCAATCTATGGAAAGTATAAAGAAGAATATAAGCATTGACAACAAGAAATACAGAAGGGCATGATATTGGAAAATCTAGAAAAGTGAAAAAAAATTTGAAGTAAGATATTTTTGTATGGTAGACTGAGAAGGTACATACTACACTGTAAGCAGTCAGTTTAATCACCAAAGTACTGTTCTTGTTGATTGCCTATGAGATGGCATTAGACATGGTTATATGGAGAGTATTGCAGTACTTAACAAACATATATATGTAATTATATACTTTCAGCCTCCATCTGTTTCACCCTGGAGTTCCTAGACTATACATTTATCGATCTAAAGCTACATAGTCTATGGCAGATACTGTGAGTTCACATAGTCCTAGTGTCTTATTTGCTCTCTTTTTTTTCTTTGTTTTTCCTCTCTTAAATATCTTGCATTATGATGGGTTATTGTTAAATGTAAAGCTAATTGCACTTTTCAACAGAAATACAATTTTGGCAACTTTTACTTCACTGTGAGCATATCAGTAGAAAAGCCAAACATATCAACCTATTAAAGTTGATAAGAAACGTTGTGGTAAATAGAGAATATAAATTGTTTACTCTTGATTCTGAAGTTCATGCAACACTTATACACTACTAACTTTTATAGATCAATAAAGATATAATTGGACTATTAAAGTGATACTGATGTTCTTGGACATCTCTATTGTTGTTCTTTCAGAACTATTTATCCCATACCTTGCTTTCTAACAGGTTTTTAATTCGTACTCTGATTTATAGTGAACAGCCCTTAAATTTGCCTCCTAAAATTGTCATTACCCTCCCTATTCCTTATTTTCTCTTTTTATCACTACAAATGCTTTAAAAAATAGCTGGTTTGCTTTTCACCATGCAGCTACAAATACTTCGATATTGGTGCTGTTTACTGACTAAATACCGGTAGAAAGAAGGAAAAAAAAGGTGCTAGCATCTTGAGTAAATCATGGCCATACCTGTGAAATTCTTAACCTGATTTACTGAAATAGCTTTATTACTGATCTCCTTTTTTGAGCTGTTAACAATGTAAACAATGTCTACATGACCTAGTTAATCAATAATCATTAGCTTCGTTCATTTCTTTCAACAATTAACTTCTGCTCCCAAATATTATATGCAAACAGGCTTGTCTTAATACTTCTACAATGAAAGTATCCAGATGTTTGCTTCGAAAGCCAACGTACTTTTTCAACCCTTTGCCACAGGCATAGAAAAGGAAGGAAATAGTTTCTTTGAAAAGCACATTTAACAACATCAAAAGCTAATATCAACATCCCTCTCATGGTCATAATCAGTGTTCTTATGTTATAACTTATAACAGTGTACTATTTAAAATAGTCTTGAAATATTATTTCAAAGTCATCAGTGTTATGGTGCTTAATACAATCAGTACCATGTTATAATCAAACCCTCATAGGTTCATTTATGCTCATGACAATTTGACTTTGACTATTAAGTTTTCAACATTCAATCTTAGAAATGAAGGGAGAGTTGAAAAACTCGATATATTACTAATAAGTTAAATCTAATCCTTTTGGGAATAATAACTTGGGAAAATTGCTGAAAATTTTTCATCAAAGAAAGCAGGTGCTGTTTGAAGTATTCAATCTAAATAGATTAACACAAGAATGTGATTCAGCTATCAAAAAATCTGTCCAATATTTCTAAATCAAAGAAAAAGTTACAAAGAAAGAATTGCTACTATATCTATCCATGTTAGCAAATTGTCAACAATGGAGCATTGGCATAAAAAACATATACAAAAATTTATTTCAAACTTGGGAGTGTAAATAAAAGAGCACATCTATTGATTGCAAGTAAAACAGTACTTTAAACATAACAAAATCTTTAGGGAATGATACATTTTGTACCAACTCTCTTTACAAATAATGTGATTTGAACAAAAGAACGGAAGATCAACCACCGGTAATTAAGTGATTGCAATGTTTCGTATAGACACTCATGAAGCGAGTAAGTCACTGAAAGATGTAACCTAATAATTGGTAAATCGTAAAACTTACAGGTTTAGGATATTGACAAGTGACAAGCTTACGTGTCTGATCCCAACCTCAGCACTCTTGCTCTACCATACCTGGAGTGAACTGGTAACCTTTTTAACACTGTACCCTCTTCAGGACCTGTTTCCAGAGGTCAATGACCCCTCCTTATTTTACCATCCAAAGTACTTAGAAGTGTATTTTCATTCAGAGCTCGTCTGTTTGAATCTATGTGATTTGGTTATTGAGAGTGCGGAGGTTGTGAGAAGACAGGAAAGCGAGTAAAGCAAATTCAGTATTACCAATTCAAGACAACAACAACTTTGCCTACATACACAAGTAAGCTAACAAGTGGTACAAAACATTGAATATCAAAGTAAGGATTTGATTTTTATACAGAAAAGAAACACAAAATTTTGAGATGTTCAACTTTCCTTGCCATACAACTTCATGTAGGGGAGAAATTAAATATTCTGTTATGATATGCTTGGCTCAAATGACCTACGACCTCATGACAACTGGTGAATAGCTGCATGGAGATATCTGTTGCTTGTACTGAGCTAATAGGGGCAAAACATGTAATATGCAGATTTTAATCTCTATCATTACTTAGAAGACACTGTTTATGTTGTGGATCATACTTAACAGTCATGTCCAGATGCAAAATGATTCAGCCCCAACATCTTTCTACATTTCTCCTTAAGATTCTTTTAAAAATAGAGGGAACTATTTTGAAATGACAATGGCGGTTTACAAACATTTAATTAATGCACAAAGAGTAAATGAAACAAAAGTTTTCTGTAGTTATTTCAGACTCAGCAAGTTGCTCTTGGAAAGAAGAAAAATAGTATTAAAAACAGCAACAAAGAAATTAAAATACATATTTGCACCAAGGTACTGTGATATAACGTGAAAAGCATGCATGGGTGGTTAGTACTATACATGTTTGGACGACATCACTGGAATGAGACAGTAAAACACATAGGAAGGCAGTGATGTTTAATTCATATAGTTGTCAATTTGCAACTGAATATAAATATATATTACATACATAATAATAATAATAATAAAGATAATACTTACATGATTCGATAGATTTAACCAATATGCATATATGAAACAGCTATTACACAAATGAAACTTCCTGTGCGATATTTAAATAATATTAAAGGCAGCTACATATTTAGCACTAGAGAAGGTCACATCAATCTATAGATAGTCAAACTGCAGCGTTAAAAGGCATTATTCATCTCTTCAGTTCATCTTCACGGAAACCAACAATAGCTGCTTATCACCTTCAAGACCCTGCCATCAGGTGATCAGGTGCATGACAATAAAAATCCACAATGTACAATTTCAAGTAGAACTCTCTCTTATATGGTTACACCATATGCCCAGTAAAAACTTAATCTTGGTAAGGATGGGTCGGAGGCCTTGAAAACTGTACTTTGGCAAGAAACAGATATTTTTTGTCAGGGTATGTCGGGACAACTTTCAGCAATATGATTATATGACCCTGCCCTATATCGGGAGTCTCATTTTTGTTTCCTAGGTATGCTGGGTAGGTGACCCTGACTCCTCCCTCCTCTTCCACCCTCTATAGCTACAGGCCTCCATCTACTATAACAAGACCTTGTTAGCTAAAGGGAACTTGAATTATCAGACATTTATCAGCTCACCTTCATTTATCAGCTAAGATTACTTCTAATTCAAACAAATTAGACATCAAGGAGACAGTGCCTTCACTAATCACAGCCTATGAGCAGCTTGTCCTCATTTTGCCTAGTGCATGGCTTTCTCTTTGCAAAGTTGACATGCAGATACACTAACACTTTTGTAGCCATCCTTATGCAGTTTGTAATTACTCGCTGGAGGGTCGGTATCAAACCTCCTCCTTCCCGAGATCTTTCGTGGGCAGTTGGTTCAGCACGGAATCAAACGTCCTCCTTCCCGAGATCTTTCGTGGGCATTTGTTTCAGTCTGGTAGCGACGTCTGGATCGTCGGACATATAACTGGTCGACGACTGCTGCTTGTACAGCTTCATCGATTCTTTAATGATCTCTAACACACCTTTGAAGAGCATGATCACATTTTTGGTGAAGAATGTGGAAATGTCCCTGTTGTGGGTGAACCAGAAATGGAGACGAATGGAGAAGAGAGGGAAATTAACCAACAGCAGATACAGGAGAGATTGAATGATCAGCATGATCCGGTAGAGTTTGTGTTTTGGGGTCGGCGTCTGTATGCAACGGAGAACCAGGAGGGGAAACGTCGGAAGAATGATGCAGATGCAAGAAAATGCACGAACGATCCTGTCCAGCCTTGGGGTGATCAAAATACCCGATGCACGGATGAACAAAAAGTCTAGGAGCATAAGGGCATCTAAAACGTCCAGACATGCAGAGAAGGCGACTTTCTCCATGGTCAGTTTGTAATAGACTCCTTTAAGTTCCTTGTGATGACAGTAAGCCAACAACAAGAAGACCACACCGGCCATGGACAGGGTCAACTTCAGACCGGTCGAAGAGAAGAGCTGCGGTCTCATGGGTAGATCCTCGGCGAAGAAGAAGAACATGTGATTTATCTTCAGGCAGAGGAGAGCTGCGTAGAGCACCCATGACAGATACGCGAAACGCACCTCGCTTAACGCCACCAACAACTTCCTCGGTAGTTTCCTAAGGCAGGTTTTCAAGCACATGGGCATAGCGAGGGAGCATATCCACCAGAGAGTTACAAACATGTCCAAAAGAACCCATATGACTGGAGATATGGTTCCTTTCGCATCTAAATTAAAAAAGAAAGTGTCCAGTAAGACCTGTTGAGCCACCAGAACTCCGATACATAGTACCTTTGCAACCACTTCCACCAACGTCTCGCAACAGTTTCCGCCGAGCGGCATTCTCGGACTGATTGATCTCTGCAAACTCTGCACCGTTCTCAGGGATGACCTGAAAGTATCACTCATCTATTGCCCAAGTGATCATTAACTCTGAAAAGACAAAGACAAAAAAATAGTTATACAGGTCTTTCAAAAGACAATTCGAACCCAAAATGTACTCTGAATTAGTTTCCGACTGAACTGGGCATAAGTTGTAAACGTGACTTCAGCTTCATAGCTAAGATCACATGAACCCATTCAGGAAAAAGAATAACCATTAGAATCTTTGTAAACGAATGAGGCGAGAGACACACCAACTTAGTAGTGACACAACCATTCCTACAGCAATTACCTTCTTTGCATGCAAATACAAAACTGAAGACCTTGAAGAATTCATACTTAATTACCATGACAACACAAAGACGTTGAGTTAGATTGTTTACTTACTGTCTTATTTCTGTTATAGCTGGGCAGTCTATTTCCTCAACTGATCAGGTATCCTATGTTGGTGATAATGTCCAGACAGACCATACTATATTAATACTATACTGAACGGTACTGTACTATACTATGCTATACTGTACTATATTTACTATGCTATAGTTAATCAACCTTGTTATCACATACAGAGCAAACAAAGTATGGCATATATCTTCTGAAACTAAACCTACAAACAAAACCACTATTATTTCCGTCCTGATTGCTTTGTTATGCTTGATATCTTTTTATGACAGATGCCCGGCACTATTATTTCGTTTCTGATGAAACAGTAAACAGAAAGAAACAGTAAACTACAGTAAACTACCTGTACTGTCTCCGTACACTACCCCTTTGGACTAAATCTCAATTACTTTGAGTGTCCAACACCTGCCCAAAGATCAAGTCATTAGGAGGATGTTCACATTAAACACAAACCAAACAATGAAAATGAAGCTATCACCCTGTATTCTTTCTTCTTGCACATTTCTGGCATTACTTTGTGTTTAAAAGTACATGGCAAAGTTACTGTCGATTAGCTGTTTGTGCTCCTTTGAGTACTGTTTTGGGCAGGATTGGAATTTCTGACTGTCAGCCCTCCCCCCCTCCCTCCCTTATGAACAATCTCTACAGATGAGAGGTAATAAAATGAACAGTACTATCTGCTCCAATGTTAAATACAACAGATATCATGTTTGAATATATACCTATTAAATTTATTCATTCACAGACACATTTAGTGGAAAATAACACCACTGCCACTGTAAAGATTTATTGCATGACAAAAAAAGTAATTTCATTATATTTTTGCCTATTATGATGTTTTAGTTTACATAATTTATAGCTTTCATTGTCTTTTCTAGAAAATTAATATCATTGTTATTTGCTTTAAGTTTCTTTTGTTTGTAAAGCACTTAGAGCTTGCTTTTGGAATAAGTGCTATATAAATGTAATAATAATAATATGATAATAATTAAAATAATAACAATAATAATAATAATAATAATAATAGTAATAATAATAATAATTTACTAATAATAGTAATAATAATAACATATTCTGTAAACCTTGGCAGCCCCGAGCCTCCTCTGGATCCAACAGACCATTTAAATGTACTCCATGGAGGATCCTCTTGAACACAAGCACAACACTTATTAAAAAACACACACACAAGTATTGAAACTGGCATACTTGGGATACCCATTACCCTGTACTGTAAACAAGCATAATGAGTCTAGCAGACAGTGTACAAAACCATGCCCTGAAAATTACCGCGGTTGTTTACAATTAGCAATGGAAAATGGATACGATGTATGTGTTTGACATGCATACAGTGTATTCCTCTACCTGCCTGTCTCGTCTGACATTTGCTTTTAAAATCAGTCTTGGCTAGCATAATTATATTGAGGTCCTGAGTTGAAAAACATCTCTGAGTAAATTACATGTCATAGCTATATATACAGGTATGCCTGGTTTAATCAAATGTTTTGACATGTTGACTAACTATGAGAAAGTGTCATGTGGAGGATATGTAAAGTCCAGTCCTGTAAAATATGAATGAAACCACCAACAAAACTGATCGACCAGTCGGAACAATTTTTAAAATACCCGTATTTTTTGGGTCACGTGTCAGAGAACTTGTATGACAGTGTGAACAGTATGTATATCCTGTTTCTATTTCATGTTTGAAACTTTGACCCTTTTATGAGAGGACAGTTACAGAGTGGTATCAGGCTGCATTAGAAAATTGTCCCACTGGCCGCATTGATCACTGTAAATGACAGATATTACATGTCTGGACAAATGCAACTTATGTTCCATGTTTTATAAAATCCTTGTTATGCCATAGACATTAGATTAGAACATTAAAAAGAGAACAAAACAGTATTTAATGTAGCAACAAAATTCATTTTATTTTAAACAGCACACATGACAGACGTGCAACATATAATACATGTTTAGAGTTTAATTTCCATAAACAGACTCTAAATGCCAAAATTATTTGACTTTGCTAGTTGGAAAGTTGTACATTATTTGCCTATTACCTGTCTATGTCCATACAGGCTAACTAAAATCAAATGTACAAAATGCCCATCAGTATTGGCCCCAAAATTTCAGAATGCTACTAAAAGAAGGGACGTTTTGTAAAGTACCTTCCTAAGTATATACATGATACACCTTGTTCAAATAACTTGCAATAAAACTGGCAATAAAATGGGTGACCATTATCAGACTTTTTAGCTTTTTTGGGAGTAATGATGATGACCTTAAATTTGCCTATTGTTAAGCAAAACAAAAGCACAAAGACAATCGGTATGATGGAATTTGAGATTCTGTGCAATTTCACCAATATTGATAGTTCGAATACCCAGTCAACCTTTAATGCTTCAACTGTTACAAACTGGCTGGAATCTTAGAGAAATACTTGTCCTAGGACACCTATAAATAACATTGTCCTAATCACTAATAGGCATTAGAAATCATGAAAACAGCTGTAAATCCATCAAAGATTGATTAAACAGCTAGCTCACCATGCACATTGATGATGTACAGGGAGTAACTGTGTAATTTTCTGTTATATTTTCCCTTTTTCTCACAATCTTCGTTTCAATTATACTGAACACAGGTTTGTGCCTTTGTGGCCTATTGCAAAGTTTTGAAATATTGTATTTTCTTCTTTGAAAAGAGAAACATCACAATATTCAAATGGTATATGTGGACTTGTTATCAGGGATAAACTTATTAAGGGCTAATGTAAGAAATGTTGACAAGCGCAACACTCCACATCATATTTAGTGGGTAATCCAGATTTATCAAAACTTTAAATGTATGTTTCTTGGCAATGACAAAGAGCTTTTCAAAAAAATGTCAACAGATTTTGAATGAGATTATAACACACAACAAATGTGATGAATATGGGACAAATTGGCTAGTTGTCCATAGTACTTCTAGTAGTAACAACAATAATAGGGAACCATTTTAATCTCTGTTCTGTTTAACCTGGTAGACAACCCACATCCCACTCGCATGCCCAACTCGGGGGGGGGGGGTCAGGGGTATAGCCCCCACCTCGTATTAATAGTGGGGGAAATGGTTCAGTCAGGGTTTTTCTACATTCAACCTGTCGCAGAATTAGATCACAGCTAGCCTACAGGTATACAACCCCCCCCCCCCCATTAAACCTCACACAAAGCTTAAATGTATTAATTACCACAACCTTGCATTTAGAACTAATCATAGACCTCATATCAAGCTATGCCTCAGAATGCACCATTGCATGGGAGTTGACCTCAATGACCCCAGGGTCTTACACCCCTCTATCATAAAACCCATCATACACCACCGGCCGTTCCGCACCTTTGAAACGCACTTGTGCACGCCACTGCCGCAAACTGCAATTCGTGCATTGTGAATATGTATGCAGAAAACAGCCAATCTGTCAGTCTAGAAAGCTGCAGTCTAAACATCTTGCTTTCCACAGTGTGTTCATTGGCTGACAGGCTCCTCTGAAATGCCAATGAATCACATTTGCAAATTGGGCAAACGAAAATAACTGAATAAATGTACTTATTCAATACTTAGGTTAAAACTGCACTGGATTAAACTGAATGATATGTATGTACAGCCTTAGTACAGCAATGACTGCCACATATTAGTATCATAGAATGATCATGTTGAAAAGATTATAAACAAAGCAGAAAATAAATATAAAATTATAGTAGCAAAACTTGCATACATATTCCTTCCATGAATTCCTGATATTAGGTGATCAATTTGTATCAACTCTGCCCTGATAGCCATACTGTCTTTGGCATATAATACTGTAGAGCTTAATAAATATTTCCAGGCTGTGGTTTATGGATTAAATATATCATACTGTACTACAACAACGGAATAAGGAAAGAAAGAAGACTGATGTTGACAATTATACAATACAAACCTCACTTAAACAAACGGTATTGTAGAGCTCTACACACTTAAAAAGCTTGATCTGTCCTACCATATCCATACCTCCATCAAGTGAAATATGAACTAGGAATTTTATAGTTTACATTCTTCAGTTCTTTCTACTAGTTCAGCTAAGACAACTTTGTAGTTTCCTTCAGCGTTGCCTATTCTTACCATGACTTATTCCCCATCCCCCTCCCCGCCTAGCCTTCCTCCTGATCACCAATTTACCATTCCTCTCCTCACACACCCATTTTCTCCTTATTTTCACAGGCCTGTATCCTGTTGTTTCTGTTGACCATCTGCATCAGCATTGTCTTCAACCATTTGTCCATTCTCTTCTTCATCTACGTCTTCCTTTCCCTGCTCCTTTGAAGCCTTGTTCTGCATATACCACTGTACTAACTCTCTCACGATATCGATGGCACCCTTGAACAACATGATGACATTCTTGGTGAAGAATGTTGAAATGTCAATCTCATGAGTGATCCAGAGGTGAAGTCTTATGGAGAAGAGGGGCACGTTGACGAAGATGAAATAGAGAGCGGTCTGGGTGATCAGAGACAGACTGTACCACTTCCTGCTGGGGTTTTCTCGTTGCAGGATACGAAGGAGGAAGAGAGGGAACATCGGGAGCAGGATGCAGATGCAGGAGAAGGCTCGAACGGTCCTGTCCAACGTGTAAGGGACTTCGAAACCGACGTCGTTTACAAACAGGATGTTGAGCAACGACAGACAGTCCAGGATATCCAGACATGCGGATATGGAGATTTTTTCCATGATCAATTTGTAATCCTCCTGCCTTATATCTCTGTGATGACAATAAACTAACAACAGAAAGGCAATTCCAGCCATGGAGATGATCAATTTGAGACTGGTCGAAGAATAGAGGCTTGCATTGGCTTCGAGACTTTCAGAAAAGTAGAAGAACATGTGATTCACTTTAAAGCAGAGAACAACGGCGTAGACAATCCAGGAAAGATAAGCGTACCGCATTTCGTTGACCAGTAGCTTGAACCGGTTCTCTTCTGCAGAGGAGACAGCCTTGATGCACTTTGGGATCATCAACGACGTGATCCACCAGATTATCACAACGGCATCGAATACAATCCACATGTATGGTGATGTCCCCGAGTAGTCCAACTTGAAGAAGTAAGAATCTAGGGCTATAGCTTGTCCCAATACAACCAATATGCACAACAGTTTGGTCATACCTGCTAAAATTCTCTCAAAGGTTTCCATTTTTATATCAGAGTTTCTTTTTCAGCTGGATAGTTGACAGTAAAAACAACTACAACTGGATGTATACATGTAAATACTGTATCACACTACAGCCTTTCACTGCAGTTTGAAAGTTACCAGCACCAATCATTCAAGGACAATGCATGCATTGAACGGATAGAGAATGCAGGTTGGTAGTCAGATAAGGAGCAGCTCAACAGGTGACAACAATTCTGTACGAGAGAAACAAAATGAAAGCAAACCTTTCCACCATATCTATGACAGCCATTGAAATAGAAAGATAACTGCAGTGCACTAAAAGTCTAGAACTATATATGGTAAACAAACAAAATGAGTCATGCATGGAATTTTGACAAGATGAAGGAGAATGACACCACAATGAAGTTTAACTACAAGTATAACTGATCTAGCATGGCTGCTGGCTTTAGGAAGTTTGCAAGGTACCAGAGGATGCACACACATGTACACACGCACACACACACACATAAAATTACGGGAAAGGTGTACATGCAATTAACGTCCTGTGCTATAGGATCCACTTCCATGTGTTTACTGCTGCAGACCAACCCAGGTTGACAATTGTTTCCTGGTTTCTTTTTATCAATTCATATATGGGGTCAGTCAATATTTAATGTCATTCAAGTACATGTTGCTATGCTTCCAAAACATTCAGCCTCTCCAAGGTGCATACTGACCCTATGTCGTGTAAAGATTCAGTATACACTACAATATACAGTACAGTAGCATGATTGGGACTCTAGAACACTTTCTCCATCTTCATGGAAGTCTTTTCTTTTTAACTGACCAAAACAAATCCATTGAATTGGCTAATATTACGACCTGCTATACATGTGCAGAATATAATTGGCTTAAAGACTCCGACCATATGTCCTGATAACAGTCCGAATAAAGATCTGCTTATTGGCCCCAATTAAAGCACGCTATAGCTAGGAGAGTTTTGTGATTACGAAGTGGACCTGCCACGGTTGTTAAATGACCTCGGGCTCTACAATTAGCCTGCATAGCTTCTTAACACCATGAGGCTTTTTGTACAAACACTGTGTAGAAATATGTTTATTTCTACAGTTTAGTTAATCATACAGAGTTCACACAAAGACTCACATAAAAGAAAAAATATGTGGCAGGCATTGCAGCCCAATTGGTAAAAAGAGGTCAGTTTACGACCAAGACAGGTCGATTTTGTAATCTCAAGAAACTTTTCCATGATAGTGTGCTATAGTTGGTGTCTATACAGCAGACCTTTCAGCTTCATATGCTAATTAATATTCAAATGATATATTTGTAATCTGTAAGCAGACTGCCAGGCAAATTTGTTTCAGTAAAATAAACTCTCCATGCTGTGTGTTGGTCCACTCGTTAAATAACACTTGATATCACTAGTAATCACTGATCAATAAATCATATCATCGTACCACTTCATTTTTAATAAAGTGACTTCATTTAGAACTTAGTGTTCCCAGTCAATATCACTGTGTGAGCTCTTTAAAATCAAAATATGTTGCCTGACTATATCCCTGGACTATAGATGAACTTGTGAGCATTTCTCTTCATATGATTCTGTGTGTGAAATTTGCCAAAATGTCAATCTGGTGTTACTACAGCACTGTACCCACCATCCCTCGTGCAAAAATAAAAAAATAAGAACAATTAGTCAGCACTACAGTTAATTGGACCAACATGTGAGGATTCTTCTTCATGGTATATAATTTCTTTTTATGATCTGAGACAGTGAAATGTATGCATATATGTAACATGATACAGTGAGTTGTTTGATGAAAGTTGGAACAAACATCATATATTGGCCTACAAATTACAAATGCGAAAGCACTTTGTTCTTCACATTGAACTGAGATGGTAGAAAGTACAGGTTTTACTGCACTGTATCGATATATCTAGAATGTGTTTATTTAATATGGAACATGATATACATACTGTAGCAGGCTGTTTGATCAAAGCATCATAAATTGGCCTAGTACAAATTACCAACATGCGAAGACTTTTCCTTCATATATATTACTGTGTATATGATCTGAGGTCCATTAGAAAGCACTCACAGATTTACTGCAGTACTGTACTTAATATACATCATATATACATACATATATATATCACAGTGTATGCATATTAAGCAAAATCATACAGTTGGCTGCTCAATATCAAAGCAGAGCAAAGTGCAAAATTTGCACCTGTAGTGCAGATGATGTACAGTTGAGAAGTTGTAGTCAAACAACAACAATGTTGTTTATCATGGGATCTGACTTTTAAAGCCAATATCATGTCTGCAGCAAAATATTGATACCCTAAAAGGCAACAAACTCAATCACTGGATTCATGACATGCTCTTACACAGAAATTATGACAAATACTAATTGTTCATTTGATTTATAATAAGAAGATTGCACTGTAAATGTCATGTGATTTTGTTGTATTTAAATACAGTAAGTGTACACTAAATTTTCTTTTTCAAATTGCTTGTTCTTTCTGTTTTCCTTCAATGCGTTTGGCTAGCAACTTTCTAATCAGTATTTAATTTTCTGATGAAGAAGTGACTTGATGATCATATTAACACTTCACTCAAATGTCTATCCTGCAGTTGTTTGAACTTATTCAAATCGAAGTACTTCATCTTTTCATGTGAATTCATCAAACCAGACTAACATGAAACAAACTAACTTTGTAACAGTCACATGAATGTGTAAAAAGCAAAATATTTCAAATTTCAAGTAACCCAACTGCACCAAAACATTATTAATGCTTACATTGTGTACATTTATCCAAAACATACTGTAGTACTTCAACTTTTCATGTGACTTGATCAAACATGATGCAACATGAAACAAAACACATTTTGTTACAGTCACATGCATATTGTATTCAATGGAACTTTCTTTCAACTTTTCAAATAACCACTATTCAGTTACATCAAATCATATGTATGCTACATTTGTTTGAATTTACTCAAAGCAAAGAAATATTACTTTAAAAGTGACTTGATAAAATCAGACCGACATCAAGCCTACTATGTACTACTACTAGTTAGAAACTATGAATTAAACCAAGCCAAAACAATACAACTTAAGCACAAAATACATCAAGTTGTATTTAGTGCTTACTACAAATTATTGTTCAATCTATATTTTTAGTGAAAATGACTGTCTTTACTCATAAAACTAGTCAAATAAATTTTGACAGTTAACATTATATCACTTAACATAACAAGGTAATATATGTAATAGGAGTTGTGCCAATGATTTGCAAAACTCAGGATTTCAGTATCCTTTGAGAGTTGACACTTTGTCAGAATAAGGTAGAATGCAAGGAAGTTACGAGGAAATTTAATTTAATTAAACATCACACATGCCATATGTTTGAAAGCAAAGGCAAGTTTACGGGCCCCACACACTGCATAATTATTAAGAACAATATAACACTGTGCATGTCGAAGTCAAAGATGTGTACTCCTTTCTTAAAAGCATCAATGCTTTTAGAAATATTGATTAACCTCTAGAGCTATAAAAATGTAAAATGACTGTAAGAGCAAACACAAACGGAAGAGTATGTTCAGCCCAATTGAAATGATGTCACATACTTTGCTGTTACCTAAAATAATTTATAACATTAAAAATTTGGTGAAAACTTATGACATTTTATGAATCTTTCGGGTAACATCAGAAAAACTGATATCACCAATTCCAATGAAAAGTCATGATTTCCTCCTTAAACATGGTATGCTGATATTACATTCACGTAGCAATGCAAAAATGTACTGTGTCTTCATGTCTCAATCAACATTGCCACCAGAACCCTCCTCACATAGTAATCACCATTAAGTTCACATAACTTTTTTCCCAGTTTTCATTCTTCACACATTAGTACATGACTAAAGTCGAATATACACAATGATTACAAATGGCATTAAACATAAGTAACATAGGTACATACTCAAAAGTAAAGGTTTTAAAGGTAACAGGAGATTAAACTGTTTGCCACATTGTAACTGTTTAGTTTCTTGGTTTCAAATTATCTCCAGGGTTTATGTTTGCATGTTTTATGAAAGATTAAGACCTAGCCTAATGTTAGTAAGTTACTGTTAGGCATATCCTATTTGGAATTGACTTCTTTGGGGCCTCTGATCACGCACCGTAGACCATACTACTTAGGAATAACCTATGCGTAGGCAACACTTCTTCCCTTTATTCCATTTTTAAATTTAATACAATAAGCTTAGATTACAAAGGGCTAGAGTTTGTTACCAAGCATAAGCTTAGGCCTGTCGTTAGGATACGACAAGCATATTATATTTGGTAGGCTATTGTACACTGTGCTGGGCACAAGACTTAGTCAGAGACAGCTGTCACTGAAACTTTCACCAAATATATAGCAGTTGAGAACATATTTAGAGATGAAAATGTTGGAGATCACTTTCTTCTCTATCATTACTTACCACACCGTGCCTGAAATTGTATTTTAGCTTGTTTACCACCCAGAAATGCAGAGAGATGTTAACCACACCCACGGTGATTGTTATTTCTGCATGACAAATATTTAATGGGGAAATCCCACAGATAATTTCACGTACAACGTACATGCGATTGCGTACAATATATACGCACAATAACCTGTTCTTCCATGAGAAAGATAAGAATAAAAGTAGCAAGTTTATTCAAAATATGCTCGCGTAAATATTTGATTACCTGTTGGATTTTAACAGTTTCTCATTTCTCCAATAAATACCTTAACAGTTCAAATACTTTAGTAACAATCGAATCACAAAATTTACACGACATCTGATAAGACCTATTTCACATCCGACCGAGGCTGAGTTCGTTATCAGAAAAGTTATAAATTATACGTAGAGAAGCAAGCTTCTTGCATGCACTTTTTCAAACAATCGTTCGATTGCCTGCAATTACCGGTTTGTATCTTCCTATTTTGCACCAACTAGCTCGGTTTAAAAATTGCTAATTGAAATTGTTTGTGCCCGGGCCAAGCGTTCCCATACAGGTTCACAAAACGATTTCCTCGCAACATAATCCCTAGCCCCCCTCCCCCCCCCCCCACCACCACCACTGTACATTGACCCGCACGAACGTGCTGTTCGATTCGTCCGGTTCCTGCAACATACCGATCGAGAGACTATCGATTCTACATCCAAGCTATATGGACTCCAGTAGGCCATATGATATCCGACATTTTACCATATTATGGTATACACAGGCTTATGTGTGATTTACGAAGTATCGATACGGGTTAGTGATTATTATATTTGAGCTCATTCCAATTTAAGGCTATTCAAAGGATATTCATATTAATCACGCGTGTATCAAACAATCATACAACACTGCACACAACTTTGAAAATGTGGCTTCCATGGTACAACAAGTCAGTAAATTTGTTACTGCTAGTTTCCATTTTTGGGGGGGGGGGGGTGGGGGGACTGTCAGCAAAGTACTGCTCAAGATCTACCGCAAAATGCCTGTAGGTAAATATACCTAAAAGTTACATGACCTGATCGACGTTCCTGCTCTGAAGGTATCTAAGGCTAACTGAAACAAAAACAAAAAAATAATTAGCATATATAGAGACAGATAGACAGTGGCTACTTTGGGCAGCCGCAGCTAACTTTAACAAGATAAAGAGCAACTTTAGTCGGCAGATCAAGTGAGAGGCGATTTGAGTAAAGTTTGACAGTAGACCTATAGCTATTCTCTTACATGTCTCCGATTTACTTTATATATTCAGTAATGCTTTCTGATCTACCAATTTGGTGGTATTAGGAAGGAAAGGGCGCTGTAGTGACCTGAACGGGGTCAATCGGGCGCAGTGCTAAAATTTGGCATTATGTGGACCTGGTATAGATGGTTAAAATGTAGTTGCAGAGGATACCGGTACAAGATGAGCAGTAATTAGTTTACCACTGTGATGTCACAATGAATTTATATGCAAGTATGTTCCTAAAGATGTATAATATTCATTATGTGCATGCCATTTTGCTAAAACTGCTTAAACTTCGATTATTGTAGTGCGCGTGCATCCTTCAGTATTGGCATTCCTTGCAAGTGAACCATGACTGGATGTTAAAACTTACAGTTTCAAACAGGTATCGCACCACAATGAGAGTAGTGGACATCCGCCTGAGAGGTTAACCATTCGAGTGCCATACTGTGTTGATCTTATTTTTTTTTTTTTTTTTTTTTTTTGCATTTTCTGAGTCATCATCATTCTTTTTGATGCTTGTATGTTGAAGAGGATGAAATAAACTACTGATGGTCTAATCTGCAGGGTTGAAGGTGGTTTAAGGTATTTTAGAAAATCTTGGGTAAAACAAGAAGATTCCGCAGCGACGGTTGGCAGATTGGAAGGGGAGCACTATGATAAAAGTTGAGCTCTTGTAGCTCAAAATCTAAACGGTCGTGGTGGCAAAAGTTTAATGTTTTATGATATAACCCAAGCCATTATAGCCACCATATGGTTGGTAGGACATGTCAGTTGAAAACTTCTATCTATGCTCTATCGGCCTTGGTAAGTGACGAGTATAGTGTGTAAGTCGATGAAAGTAATTAATTCCGGTGCGGTACACTTACAGTTGTAGAGCGTCGCCAACTTATTCTGAACCTGTCACGGCGCTCACAAGCGCCCCCACTTTGTAGTTATATGCATGACTACACTCCCTGGTGTGTTGTTCGCTCAAAAAACACCATGAACAACCGCAAATTTCTCTCTAATACTGCAAGCGCTTCCATCACGCGCACTACAACAATGCGTTTTTGAAGGCTGGCAAATACAGTTCTAGTTAAGTTTATATTTTGCCGTTATTTTGCCGTTATTTTACAGGTTTGGCGTTCCATACTTTACAGCCTGCTGTGGGACACACATGTGGGTCACACATTCAGTTGATAATTCAGCGAATTTGGAATCAGGTTAGCGTGGTTGAGTATGACCATCTTTTTTTTGTCTAAAACTGTTAATTTAGGAAACTCGTACGACTCATGCTGTATTTTACCGCGATTTCCCTTTCCTGCAGACCGCCTAAACATCATACATTGTGTTAGGCCTAAGTTAGACTCGATCACTGATCATATTGTAGTTAGTTTGTACCGTTACAGGCTACACACTTATTGCGCAACTCTTGACTGTTTGGCATAACAGTAACAGTTATTAATGTTAGGCTAGAATATGCAGCGAACTGTCTCAGGAACAAACGTTTTGTTTTCATATGTCGAACTGCACCAAATAGGCATTGAAAGGAGGCTACTGGAATTTGTGGAATATCCAATAATCTGAGCCTTAGTATGCATACTGTAGGCATAGAGGCCTAACCATGGGCCATTGGCTAGGCAGTTCTGTAGAGGATACTGTATCTCAAACAATAAGGTTAGCCTAAGTCAGGCCTAATAGTAATAAGTAACATTATAAGTATATCATTAGGTGATTAAGTTCTTGGTGTGTCCCAATGCACGTTTAAAGATAGTAAATGTGTTTCGGTGATTGAAATAAGCACAAGTGTGGTACCTGTGTTGTGGTACTTGAAAAGTACTAGGTACTCGTCTCGAATACCTTTTTGCAGGTAGACCTAGGCTTATGTGGTGAAAAGTACTTGCATGTAAGAGTACCAGTCTAGTAAATGCTTCATAATCATAATTGAAGTGCCTTGTAATTGATGCACCTTCAGATATTACTAGCAACGATACCGCAGGCAACCTAAACTTTTTGCAGCCAAACAGAGTTAAATATTTGATGAGTTTTAATCCATTTTCAGGTATATGCTAATCAAATTGTTTTGCTTTTTTAAGCTTTCAACATCTTCCCCCTCCCCCCCCCCCCCCCACCAGTCTGGCATTTGGAAATCTTACTCCCTAAACATAACCAAAATTACCTCAATATGATACCACTACTCTCTGGGACCTGACCTGTCTGGAAGAAAAATAAATACTTTGAGACCATGACATTTCTGACAGTTGAGTGATTTGGATTTTGTTGTTGATAGACATTGTAATCAAATCCTTAAGTGCGTCAGTTATGAGCCCACCATGCTACTCATCATTTAGTACTCATACTGGATGCTAAAGAATTCATACTCGCTGTAAAGTACTTGGTACTCACTCAGGAGGAGTAATTACGACTGTTTATGCAAATATGTTTTGTTAAACTGACAATGTACATAATATCTTGATCTTTTGGCATCCCATGGTATTCTGTTGGTCGTATACGACCAGCAGAATACCATAGATATAGACATATCACTTCTGTATAATTTGCAAAACAACATGTGGCTGGAGTGGAAACACTGTGTAGTGTGGAATGAATTGCTCATGTTATGTATACAAAATAGAGTTCTATTCACCAGACCTATGTGTTTCTCCTACAGTGTAAATGTTGGTTATTCTTTGTAATTTTTCTACTTTTCTTCAGGCAACCAAATTTGCTGTTCAGGCAACCAAACAGTATAAAGAGACTTGGTTGTCTAAGAGAAAACCAGGAAGAATCCTTTAAACATTTGACCTGATGATGTCTATTAACAAAGCCACTAAGTTATAAACAGAAGCTTGACACTTTGAAGTGTTTTTTTCTTCTTCATACATTTCAGTTTTATGGGCTCTGAAGTAATGGCTACAGATTCAGAGGAACCCATCCTCACCTCGCAGGAGAAGTTTAACTCGCTACTTGCACAATGGGAATCGGAGAGAGGGTCAGGAGCTTCAGCCGTTCCAATCCTGAAAGGGTAAGTGGTAGTTCTTAAAGTCTCATTACTCATTCCATTATGAACAGACACAAACTGATGCCGATCTTGCAGAGTTGACATGGACTATTGATTAGATTAGGTGAGGTGTTTCTTCTCTACAGGAAGTAGCCTTTTGGCAAAGAAGGAACAAATGATTATATTGTTTACCAAAACATCAAGGGATTTAGGCCTGTTTGTAAACAACGCTAACTTTTGAGGTCACAGCTCAACCTGCATACGCAGGTATGCCTATCTTTTTCCTGCCACTGATTAATGTTGTATACTCTGTATATAATTTATTTACATGTATGCAATTGACAATGTGTATCAGTGTTTAGGCTTAACTATTTACTTCCATATATGCAATGTAAGTGCCTGAATAAATTGAGCCTTAAGAAGATAGAGATGTACATATGTACAAAAAACAAGGCCTACCTGCAAGTCATATACTAGGATGACTTTATATCTGAATCCGTATATATCCTGTGTAACTGTCACTAATGCTGTAATATTAAAAATGGATCCTTCATGACGTTCTGCGGTAATAATGGTTAAGTTGCATTCCACCGTGTTTAGTGTTACGTGAATAGAAAGTAGTGGCTGGTGATATTTATAATTTGAATTTAAATAGTAAACAAACATGAGACAAGACTTGAATGTTTCAATCTCTTGAACTCTGCAAACGAGCCAAAAACTTTGATCAGCAAGAAGATTAGTGCATTGTCAATGATTGTGTGATGATTTAGTACACCAAAATAACTAAATAAGATAGTTAAGCAACTTTTGTTTATAGAAAAAACAGACAATTAAGCAAGATAAAAGACATTTGTAGGAGGCAGAAGCTGTTATAACTTTTGTCACATTTGCATTTGATGGCAGGATGGCAGAAGCAATCGAGAAGGAAACGGAGAACTATTTTAAGCTTGACCCAGACCCTTTCGATGACAGACATCCTTCCAGGGTTTACCCAGACTGTGCTCTGGGAGAGCTCTTCACATCCTTGTTTAAAGATGATGACTTCATGAACAATGTAAGTATATTTCATCTCGATGTTTCGGTACAACAAAAATAATACTTGATGACTTAGAAAGTGAATTTTGCATTGAAAATGCAAAATCTAATATTAGTATCATTTTCAGTAAGCTTACATCCCAGATACTGTAAGCTGCAATGTTAGTACACCAACATGACATCAGAAACGTTGGAATAATGGGTCTGGATCTGGAAGGGAGGCAAATGAAAAAATAAAAAATTTACAACCTATATTTAGAGTATTTTTATATATTTTAAAGTATATTTTGTAGTGAAGATAGATGGTTAACTCCTCAATTAGAAGTAGAGGAATTGTTGAAACTCAGTTTAGATTGATGGATCACTCTGACATCCCAGTTACTTGATTATTTTTCATGAAGTTTACCTAATAACTGTCATATTGGTGGTTATCAATGCAAATTATGGACCGATCTGATCGAAAATAGAGTGCGAGTCGTGTAAAATTTTGTTGTCAGTGTAAAATGACACTGGATATCATTCCATGCATGGCCTTTTGTTGACATGAGCAAATATCTAAATATCTCAGGGAAGTCTTATTCGTAAAAGATCTGGGACATATCCCCTTTGACACTTATAGGGGTCCCACAGAGGCCTTATTGTGTGCCATCCAGCCAACCTTGCCCAGTGATGGCATCATGCCATTGGTACAGTATCTCTTCAGCCAGCACAATGTCCCCTCCCCCTGCCATCCCCTTCCCCACCGTGGTGCCTTGGTTGTGTGAAGTATCATTTTCTTTCTGTAGATCTCCACCTCTAGACTCTACTCTATTTTCTTCACTCTCTCAACCGTTTTGACCTCTACTTCTCAAAGATTAAGAATGAGTATGAAGGTATTAATGTGCAGGTATATTGTCTGTTCCCTCAGCTTGTGAATAATTACATTTTGGCAACAAGAGACACAGAGTTGCTGGAAGCTTCCACACGTCTGTTACTAGATGTCGTCCCTGGTCTTGAGACATCATTCATATTTCAAGAAACGGTACGCTCTTTCATATTACAAAGTTTAAGAGAAATGGATCATATATTGATAAACATTGAAGCTTAGTGGTTGTGTCCCGTTACTAAACTTAAATCTCCGCATTTCAAACAAAATTCACACTAGAGTAACCACTGGAGTATTCCCCTCTAGAGTAACTAGTGTAATGTACCTTGTGAATGATATGAAGGGTTTCTTCAGACTCTGATATCAGTAAATATCTTGGGTAGAAAGTTAGTGACAGTAGCAACTTTGCCCAGATTCCGGCTTTCAAATTATGCCTGGTCCTCTGTTTTGAGAGGGGGGTAAATGCCATACCTGCTTTGACTTAGTGGTCGTATTCCCCTATATTTATAAAACATTAATGTTTCAATGTTTGAAATGTGATGTCCCTAACTGCACTGTCTGCTTTGATATTTCTGTCTATCTATATCTTGTTATTTATCAAAAGTTCAACTTTGATATCACTACGTACAAACATAAAATCTTCAATTATGGTGACATTTTACTAAATTGTTGTTTAATGGGTATTTGGAGGGGGGAGGGGGGTATTTTCTGCTTGAAAGCACAACAGCCCCAGATATGAGCTTTATAAATTTGTTATGTGATTTTCTAAATTGCAGTCGTCTTAACAACATGTCTTTACCAACTTTGTACTGGTAAAAAATGCAAGACAGTGAGAGGTACTCTTGTGACTCTATCAAAACTTTTGAATTTTATGAAAGTAATTTGTGTATGGTTACACCTCAGCCATGCTGCATGCAGTAATTGAATAATCAACAGTGAGTGCAAAGAAAGGCTTTTAGATAGTCAGTCTGCACCATTTGTTAAAGCATGTTGCTACTTCAGCAATTTTAATACACATTGGAAATTAAGACCATCTTAACATTAAAACAAAATTCAAGGATAATCTTGTGGACCAGTAACTTCTTCCCATCATACATGATCTGTTTCTACCTGTGTTGCTTTTTTGGTTTCAGGATGGGTTATTAAACAAATTTGTGGAATGGTCCGAGACCTCGAAGGAACCATTGAGGTCATACGCTACTGGACTGCTGGCAGCTGCCATGGAAGTCCAAGATATCGCAGACACCCAACGAGAAGCTAATGTTAGATTGGTAAGTTACTCGCTAGCTGGTAGATTTGAACTTGAAACAAAATTAGGAGAGAGAATATTATCTTCTACTGTATTAATTTATAAGGCAAAAACAGATTTTTTTTTTTCAACTGGTCACTTTCGACAGGCAATGCATGAATTAATAAGAAAATATTGTAATCTACCAACCCCCAATCTTTATTAACAGGTTCCAATTATGATGCAGAGACTCCATGATTTAAAGAAGGAGGTTTCCGAGGACAGCCCTAGCTCTTCCAGCCCTGCGGACATGGACCAGAGTGACGACCTCCGACCCTTCAAGTGCTTTTCAGCGAAGGATAATAAGGAGCAAGAGGAACAAAGAACTGGAGATGACAACGTGAAAACTTTACCCAAGGAGGAAAAACCGTCAGAATCATCAGAAAGACTTAAAAGTCAAGATAAATTGCCGGACAATTTGAGAAACTCCTCTTCGAGTCATAGAAATGCCTCAAAGATGAAATCTTCTAAGGATAACAAATCGTTAAGGAAATCCGACTCGGATAAAAACAGGAGTAAAAAACATGCTGCACATTCCAAACAAGGAAAGGAGAAAGTTTACTCAGGGAGAGGAAAGCAATCAGCCAAACTGAAAGCAAAGTCGTCTTTGAAAACGGTCAATACAAAATCTTTGAACAGCACAGAACTCGATCCGGATTGCAGTAACAGTAGCTGGATAGAGCTATCACAGCTTATAATTGGGTCGTATTCTATTTACCCTGTTACAAAGAGTACGCAGCAGAGATTTATCCTGGAATATCTGACACCACTGGGAGAATATCAAGAGGTTGGTTACATTTGTGCTTCTTCCTTTCAATTAGTTGTGTGATAGCTAAAGGCCATGTGTAAGAGGTTTACAATCTCCATTTTATGGTTAATAACATTTCAGGAAGATGTAGGTAGTTACGTCTTCACAGCCTCCACTGGGGGATTCGAGGATTCCAATCACCAAAAACACTGGAAACAGAGTTGATATTCATCATATTAAGAGGCAGACAGCTGTAGTTGGATGACATGCTAACAGAATACTCTCACTTCTTTCATTTTAGTAAGGGCGGTAACATAGATTACTATGTACAGCTAAATCACGTTGTAGTCTGTGTTGGTGCGCGAGGAATAACCCTGCAATACCATCATAGGGTCAATCATAAAAGTGCAATTAATTCTTAGCACAAATGTGAATGCAATAGGCAAGTGGCAACTACACTAATGCATATAACAAACAGTTAATATAGGCTCATAACACAAACTATTACTGATGCAAATTATAGAATGTTACACCCTCCTACACATGTTTTGGAAAAGTCTCCCGTCATGATGGTAACCCCGGTGACACAAAAAAAAAAATACTAGATCGGATTCAATAGTCATTATAATGTTTCAAACACTTTAACCCTTTCTTAAACAGTTTTGGCAGCTTTGGAATAATCAGTTGCTGATGTTCATGAATTTTGATACTAATGATTCCGTTGTGCTTGAAATTTAAGTGTTTCGTACTCGCAAAAAGAAGAATCTATATTGCACAAATCTGAGGTATGAGACGAGTCATTCCTACTTGTTCACTGAAATTTGTAAGTTCTTCTCAACCTTCTTACTCTGTATTAATTAGCTGATTTAACCAGAAACAATTGTATGGTTACATTTTGACTTGTTTGAAAAGAATTGAAATGAAAATTTGACCGTAAACACTAATGCTCTAAAACTCTTTGTGACTTTTCAAAAATAAATTTAACTTAAAGTTTTACCATTTACATTATTTAATGGTTTATTTTTTTTTCCTTCCTACCTCAGCTTTTGGGAACAATGTTCGAGAATGGTGCAATGGAACTGGTGCTTCATTATATCGATCTAAAGAAGACATCAGACGTAAGGTTGACTCTCACTGGTCTCAGGGTAAGCCATTATTTTCCTTCCAATTTTCCAGATCAATTCATAATGACAACATTATTTTGTTGGTGGTAGTATTTCCAAGTGGTCTTTTGTCACAAATTCATTGCAGTATCATTTAAAAATCATATATTAAAAAGCTTTTAATCAAATTCAGGCAAATTAAGAAGTACTCTGTCAATATTTGGGTTGATTTTCAATCCACTCGACTCGGTGAAACCAATTCTTGCCTTGTCGTAGTAACAATTTATATTTCATCAAACTTTGAACAACATTTGTGTTCCTCGCCCATCCTGTGAACTGATCAATTTGCACAAGTTCAAACCTTCACCCCCCGCACTTGTCTCCCACAATTGACTCATTAGCCCTAACTTTACTATCATATCTACCCTTGTTGTAAGATGCTCTCTTATCAGATTCTCAGACTGATAGGCTTACTGCATGTTGCTCTTCAGATCAAACACATGCTTTGCATGCTACTGATGTGTATGATAGTCTGGAGTTTCACACTTACTTGGAATTGACAGCTAGACTTGCCTCAAGTCCAAATAATATGGTAGTATGGCGAGTTGTGTTGTGGCTAGGACAAGCTGAGTACTGATGCCCAATTTTCAATAGTCCGGCAAACTTGAACCAGTATATTAAAAATGTCAGGAAGTTAAAACCTCTACTGATAAAACCTAAGAAATGATTCCGTCAATCAGCAAGTGCTGGTCTGAAGGGTATCAATCTGTACATGTGGCTGGTAGGTGAGACCTAGTGGACCGGTTGATGCTGACTGCTGCACAGATTAGCTACATCATTTCTTTTAATACCAATTTACCAACCAGGACTTCTCTCTTTTTTCTTTTCTATATCCAGTACCTGGCCTCCCTCCTGTGCCATAAAAAGTTTGCCGTTGAGTTTGTGGAGCTGAGTGGCGTTCAGAGGCTTTTAGAGATTAAGAGACCCTCACTTGCCTCCACTGGTGTCTCCATCTGTATGTACTATCTGGCTTACAACGAAGACACGATGGAGAGGATATGCTTGCAGCCTGAGTGGGTTCTGAAGAATTTAATAGAGTAAGCTTGTGACATCTTCATACTTAATAACTCGGTGTGTTGTTCAAAATTTGATAAAGGGAGATCATTGAGGCACCATCATGTGGTTCTTATTTGGTAGCTAAGAGAAAAAATTGAAATTGGTTAGTTAAGGAATGTATTGCAAGGAATTAACGGTCATGGACAATCATTTTGGTTCGATTTTTGTATGATCTAGTTTAAATTCATTTGTCAATATAGCAGCTCTTGTATGGCAATCATGTAAACTTTCAATAATATTAACTTTAAACAGAGTTTGCTTTCTGCTTGGGGTTTGAAAATCTCTTTGGAGATTTTTGTATTTGCAAATTATTTTTCCCTCTCTCTCGTAAGCAGCCATCAGCCTTTATTGGTGGTATGTCTTGCATCTCTTTGGCATTGTTTTTTTCTTCTCAAATAATTGTTGACTGTGTTCTCCTTTTCAGTTACGCCCTGTGGTTACTAGAATGTTCTCATGAATCTGGACGATGTCATGCCACTATGTTTTTCATGATGAGTATACAATTTGGGGCTGTCCTGAACTTCTTTGATCGCCGAGATGGAATGCGAAAATTATTTAACACGGTCAGTACGATGCCTTGTGAATTAGGCCAATCTTTTTTATTTTTCTCTCTTTTCTATGTTGTCTTTCTCATGTTTGGAACTGCCGTAAAACAATCTTAAGTGATGTGTTCAACGAAGATAACAAACAGGATCCTTTCGTTAGTCGGACTGTAACCTGAGTCAGTTTTACGATTGTTTAATTCTCCTTTTCTCTGTTTTTCTTTGGTCTTCCTGCAGATAAGTACTTTGACTATTCTAAATCAGGACATCAGGCAGGAGGAGATTAGCGACGATGAAATGTTCACCAGCCGCCAGACGATCAAACACACCTGCATGGCTCTCAAGAAATACTTTGAGACACATCTAGCAGAGAAAGTCGATGCCATCAAGAAAGCTTGGGCTCGGACACAAGGACTGACATCACCAGATCCTTCCCCACCGTACAAGGTACTTGGGTGGTAACAAAAATAATTGGTCATACCTTGAGGCCGACTTTGGTATTCTTGTTGAACATAGAATCAACTAGGTTTTGAGGATTGCAGTTTGAAAATTTAACAATTTTGGGGGGGTAAAAGTTAGCTAAATCTCTAACATGAAGTTTCTGTTGTACTCATACTTATTTACCTTGGCATGTTTGTATGATGCTTAAAATTTCTTTCCAATTAATTATACAAGAATCTCTGGTAGCTTTTTTTTCTACTTCTTCACTCAAAAAAGGATAATAATGAAATAATTAACTCTTCTGAGGCAATTCAACCATTTATTTTTTGGGCCCTAGTACTTTAAGTAAACACATACAAACACTAATCTAATTCAAGAACATTGTTTATGTGAGATGATTAAGCTAGTGAGCTACATTGTAATTCAAACTTTGGCAAATGTTCATATTTTCAATGAAATAATGTTCCTTTTAGCATAACAATGTCTTAACAAACTGTACAGTTACATTTTTGAGGAAAAAATATAAGAATTCAAGAATAGTTTAGGACAGAACTGATTAAAATATATCCACAAGCTTGATATTAACCCAATGCCCACCAATTTTAGCTTATACATTATTTTGAAAATTTTGGTGAAAAATATGTTTTTGTGTTTCCATTGCAGCCTTTCACAGTGTCTGCTGAGCAGACAGCTGAGAACATGGAGACCATGCTAGAGCAGGCCTTGGGACAGTCCAACTGGGAGCCGGTCCGGAATTTCATTAAGTTACAAGGGGTGCAACTACTTCTGAAGGCAGTGGCGATAGCCTATGAATGGAAAAATTACAGCGGCAGGTAATTCAGCTTGACCTCGGACAATGTGAAGCGATAAATGAGAAGGGGCTGTATCTTTTATATGTGAGAACAGCGTAGGCTGTGCTTGGACTCAAATAATAATAGCAACTAAATATATTCTGGATTGTGCGCTGATTGGAATTCTCAATCTTGGTCTTAAATCTCCAATTTACAGTTTCTTGAATTCGTCAGTTTGAATTGTCTTAGACCATTGAAAAGAAACCAATTGTATATAGGATATTTCTGGGCTCAGGAAACAATATTGATGTTTCTTTTGTTGTGTTATCCAACTTGAACCAATTTTTTCGAGACATCACAGTATATTATTCCGTTCAGAACAAGTGGTTAACATTTGTCTCGTAAACATGGTAACTACAGCATCTTCAGTGCAGATACCAATGTATAACACACTGTTGGATTAGAAGTGAGGAAGCTTTAGTAAAAAGTTACATCATACTACTACAATAAATCTGTTCCTGTATGGAACTGTGCACAGTGGCGATTGAGTGATTTTATTTTCTTTCTCTATTTTGTCAGGGGTGACACCATACGTGCAGCCTTGGATGTTTTGGCCGTTGTCACGGTGACCACAAAAGGGCAGTTGCAGATGTGTGAATCTGTTCGCATTCCACATTCAGTTCATTCTGTAGTATCGATGAAGTAAGTGTTCGCTGTGATTTGTCACTTTTCTCTGGTTTTATTTTTCGTAATCAAACGGTCCTGTGGAGAAACAATCATTCAAATATATGTAATGAAATTGTAAAGTTTGGACTCCTTTTTCGTAGAGATTTGTCTATTTGACTCCCAGGTAACCCTCTGACCTCCTATTGCCAATACGCTTATCCTACATGATAATTTCTCTCAGTCTTAATCTTCCTGTGACCTATTTTTGCCTCTTCAGTATTTTGAACTTTATCGCTGAAGGTCGACATTTTTCCGATCCGGAAGCCCAGAGGTCGGCCCTTCAGGTTATCATTAACTGTGTGTGTGGTCCAAGTTCCAGGGTGAGCAAGTTAATTTCATTTTAAACATGATGCTCAAGAGGTTCGTCTCTCCTGTCCATTACACTCTTCCATTTTATCTGTCCTTATCCCTCAAGATGTAAGCATGGATGGGAATGGTCTTTTATAAAGAAGATTGACAAGGAGTTAGTTTATCTTTATCACGGTCTCTTTCTATTTGAATTGAATTTGTTTTGTACTGAAGTCATGGTATGTCGTTACAATTTTAATTACCACTGTTACTCTTGGTAGTATGTATTGTCTAATTGCACATCCCTCAAGGTTTCTGTCTGTGTGTCCATCAAAATGTCTCATATTTGGATTGCCTTGTTCTCTTCTCTTTTTCTGCGATAGTACGGTGTTTGTATACGTCGTATGATAAACGACTCAAGTGCCAAACAGATGAAGTTTGCAGGCAAACAAAACAGTGAAACCATCGAGAAGCTTTGGGACACAGTTCGCAATGATAACGGTATCAAGGTAAGCAGAGATCTGATTGATTGGACGGATGATAAATAATTCCAGGTCTGGAGAGGTACTCCAAATTATGACAAATTGAATATTTCTCACCCCATTTAGAGTTTAGATAGATAGGGGTGGGTTTTCTTAAAGTCTTAAGTAATGAAGTCGTACAAATTGAAATGTGACAAGAGATAAAGGAATTACTAAATGTGCTTTTGTTACTAGTAACATGATATTTTAATGGCGAAACAGTTATGCTCTAAACTGGATCAATCATGTCTCCGTAAAACATTGACAGTCAACCAAGCTGGAGGTAACGTTTGATGCGTGACATACTCCTTGTCAAAGATGCCTACATCTGTGGGGTTTCTTTAGGTGTATGTATGTGTGTGTGTTTTACTGTTGTTGATCCCTCATAGTGTTGTGCATATGACATGTCAAGTAGGGTAGCTTCAGCCATCTTGACTTTTTTCTTTGGTTGATATGCAAGATCACCTAACATTACATCACATCAGAGCAGAATCATAAAACCTATAGAGCATTGGGGAAATTATTGTGATTTTGAAGAAAAGTTTGCTGGTGTCCCCTCAGATAAGTTCAGCCTTTGTAAAGGAGGAATAGTCTGCTGTCCAACAAGATTAATGTATAATGTTAGGTAATGCTGAGGGCTTGACTGTGAATATACTGTTTGAACCTCAGACCATCTCAAGGATATATTTGGTTGTTTTATCAAAAAGTTTGGTGATGTCAGATCACTGGACATTAGAATTTAACGTCATAAGAGTGTGTTTTTCCTGGTGTCTCCTTGTCCAGACTCTCCTGTTGCTGTTAATGGTGAAGACACCAATCACAGAGGCAGACAGCATCAGAGCTTTGGCCTGTAAAGCCCTCTGTGGTCTCTCCAGGAGCGAAACAGTCCAGCAAATACTCAGCAAACTCCCTCTCTTTGCAAATAACCAATTACAAGGTAAGAATCCAATAGTTATAATATAAGGGCAATATAGTAATATGTAGTGAGAAATATTATCATACCTGTTGGACAAAAGATGCCAGGTAGTAGGAAAATTGATTTTGAAGTATTGAAATCCCAACACGGATGAATTATTCTTAATATTACTATTCTTGCAAAGCAGTTGGAAGGAAAAGATTGGGCTGAATTTGGTCTATTTTAAACACAAGATCTCCCTCCCTCCCCCCCCCCCTTTCCCTCCATATATAAATTCATAGCATGGGTTATTCACAACATCGGTTCAAGGTAATTAAATTTGCTGAGATAATTTGGAAAGAGTGATATGAAATCATGTTTTCTTAACAGTTCCTTACTACCTAACTGCTATGGAAGACCCTGATTAAATTTCTATTCCTTTGTATTGATTTTGTATGATAGGTTTAATGAAGGAACCAGTACTACATGAAAAGAGAAGTGAACATTTGAAGTTTTGCCAGTATGCCTCTGAACTATTAGGTAAGTAGTGTACGAGAGGAGAGCCAAAGGGCTGTGTGAGTTATGTATGGGAAATGAGCGGTAACATGGTATGTATGGGTAGGTTGTACTTGAGCAGTGATCAGTAACACGGCTAGGTAATAGGGTAAGTTGTATTGAGCAGTGAACAGTAACATGGCTAGCTTATAGGTAAGGGGTAAGTTGTACTTGAGCAGGGAACAGTAACATGGCTAGCTGATAGGTAAGGGGTAAGTTGTACTTGAGCAGTGAATAGTAACATGGCTAGCTAATAGGTATGGGATAAGTTGTACTTGAGCAGTGAATAGTAACATGGCTAGGTAATAGGTAAGGGGTAAGTTGTACTTGAGCAGTGAACAGTAACATGGCTAGCTAATAGGTATGGGATAAGTTGTACTTGAGCAGTGAATAGTAACATGGCTAGGTAATAGGTAAGGGGTAAGTTGTACTTAAGCAGTGAATAGTAACATGGCTAGCTAATAGGTAAGGGGTAAGTTGTACTTGAGCAGTGAATAGTAACATGGCTAGCTAATAGGTAAGGGATAAGTTGTACTTGAGCAGTGAATAGTAACACCGCTAGGTAATAGGTATGGGATAAGTTGTACTTAAGCAGTGAATAGTAACATGGCTAGCTAATGGGTATGGGATAAGTTGTACTTGAGCAGTGAACAGTAACACGGCTAGGTAATAGGTATGGGATAAGTTGTACTTGATCAGTGAATAGTAACATGGCTAGGTAATAGGTAAGGGGTAAGTTGTACTTAAGCAGTGAATAGTAACATGGCTAGCTAATAGGTATGGGATAAGTTGTACTTAAGCAGTGAACAGTAACACGGCTAGGTAATAGGTAAGGGGTAAGTTGTACTTGAGCAGTGAACAGTCACATGGGTAGGTAAAGGGTAGGTTGTACTTGAGCAGTTAACAGTTACATGGCTAGCTAATAAGTAATGGATAAGTTGTACTTGAGCAGTAAACAGCATTGCTAGCTAATAGGCAAGCCAATATCTCTTGCTGCAGAATGTACTACAGATAAGGTTTACATAACTTCTTTGAACTCTGTTCAAGCCAACCTAAACTTTGTGGGAATTTCACGAATAAAATCTAAGAAACAATATAAAATATCGGTGAACAATTTTATGTATGGTAGTAGGACTGCACAATTTCTTATTGCATAATTAGTCACAGACTTGGGGGAAATATCATATTTGGGACATGTCTGTCCAGTGGCAAAGCAAAAGGTTTATCCAAGACAGACAATTAAGCAAGTCTCTAACCTTCCGATGTTTCCAACTTTCAGAGAGAGTGACTGGCAAGCCGATGTCTCTTGGTGCAGATGCTACCGTTGCTAAGCTACATAAAGCCAACATCGTGGCTCAAACCATGATTGCATATTCACAGAAGGAACTATTGCAGCTTATACACAAACATCTCCAAGAACAAGGTTAGTTCGATTACAACCATGTCTTCATCTGGACTAATGGTTGTAATTACTCACCCAATATAATGTCAGTAGCACTTTACCAGTAGGGTCTTTCTGTTCTTGTGGTGACTAGTGAACATGGACCAATTATAGCTAAATGCTCTCTAACTACCTGAAGTGTTAACTAATGGAAATACTGCATAAAATTACAGTTTTGAAAGTTTTAGCAAATAAATCCCTGTTGTAACTTGATGTATTGACTGCTTTTAGAGCAGGGATGGGCAACCTTTTTAAATGAATGGGCCAGATATTAGGAGAGAAAAATTGATTGGGCCGCACCTACTCAACGACCTGCTGTTGATTTCAAACCTTTGATTTTGAGGACTTTCAAGCAATTGGTATGTGTACTTAATCTGTATTCACAAGAACATAATGTCAATACAGTACAGTTGATCATTAATGGGGATAATAGGCCTACCTGACAGCATCATTAGTGCCGATAAATTCTAAGCAGCTAGCTCGTTTTTTGTGATGATGTAAAACAGATTGATTTTTTTCTTTTTCTTGAGACATCTTACAGGCCTCAAAAAAATCACTGGCAGGCCCCATGTGGGCCGCGGGCCGTAGGTTGCCCACCCCAATACACACTTCCTTTTCCTCCCACCCATCCTCCCACTCACCCTTCCTATCGTATTATCTCCCTTGCAGGTCTCGTAGATACAGCGAACATATTACAAAGAGAAGCTGAGCTGCCATTGGTTCCTGTTGGACCCCTGACACCCCCTCAGTCATCTATACAGGTGAGCTAAATGCCTGAACATAATGGAAATCTCATTTAATATTACTCTGTCAGTGCCAATGAAGTACCCAGTTTAGTTTTTAAGATGTTTCACCTTCAAAGGATGTTACTCTCACATTCCTTTCAAACACAAGTTTGATGGTGATGTCAGCTCCTCAGTTCAGGCCTTGTTATGACCATTACTCTATGATGTATAAATCATGACAATTACTCTATGATGTATAAATTGTAACAAACCCTATCAAAACAACAAAATGTAGAGATTTGATATCATTTCTGTCCACTTTTGGCTTTGTAGAATGTGTTAATTTTGTAAGCCCAAGGAAACTAGAAAACCAGCAACAAAGTTTTTAATAAAGTTTGAAAGTGCAGAGAAAGTTTTGGTTATGAAGAACCAGATTCCCAAGGCCACTGGTTCAATCTGTCTCTGAAAGATGATCATAACATCTTGCAAGAACTGTTCTCTCCTTATAATTTTATACTTCATAAATATATGTTCATGTTATAGCTTCATTAAGTCACTCAGTGACTTGTTTGTTTCCATGTGTGTACCTAGGTTTCTGGGTATTTTTTTTACTGTTAAAGAAATTATAACTTTGCCCTTCATCGTTCATACTATACAGTCAAAGGTACACACTACGCCAAAAATGTCACCACAAATTTCCTCCTCACAACTATCACACACCCCTGGTGCAGCAGAATGGGCCTTATCTCAGCTTTCATCTAGTTCCCAGTACAATCCCCTGCCGGAGAGGATAGTGTTTGGTCCAGATTCCAGGGCTTCTCCATCAAGTTCAACAAAAGTAAGTGTTTTTACTCATAATGTCTGAAGCAGGGCTGATTGTTAGTGCACTGCCTGATAGGTTAGTGTCTAATTCAAATTCCGGGGTTCCTCCATCAAGTTCAGCTAAAGTAAGTGTTGTACTCACGATGTAGCAGGGCTGATTGCGATCTTATGATATCTTAACACACTTCAGTTGCCCTATATTCTGGGAAGCTCCTTTGGTACAGAGCACATGTTTTCATCTTCTGTTCTGTACTCTACACAGACCCAAAACAAATCCTTAAGGATAACGTCCAGCTGTCAGACAAGATAGAATGTCTTATCAGCCCATCTTGAACAATGACAGGTCCTTGGTTGTTGTAAATTATACCTTCCATCTTATGTACGAAGTTAGATCCATGCATGACCATTTCAATGAAATCAGGAGAATGAAATGTTGGCTTTCATAATAATAAACACATGTTGCTAGTTAGAAAATGTTGGCTTTAATAATGAAAAGGAGATTTTGCCAGCCAGAACAGCTTGTAATTTGTGAAGTAATCAGTTGCTGAGATGAATGCAGCAGTTAATTATATGTCTTGCATAATTAACAATTATCAAGTCTTCACTTTTTCCTTTTACAAAGACAAGCATCAGAAGGCGAGTAATCAGAGAAAAGACTTCACAGAGTCAAACCTTCTTAGCCAATTTCTCAGCTCCCAAGCAGAAGGTTGCCCAAGCCAGCTCCAAACCTCCACCTACCCTGGACTCGATCGTATCACAGTATCTACGAGAGCAGCATGCACAGTGCAGTAATCCAGTCGTCGCATGTCCAGAATTTTGTTTGTCCGAGTGAGTATTCCATCCAGAACATTCAAAGATAATTAAATATGTTTTTCAATGGTAGAAGCAATTTTATTCTAATGGAAAGTGTTTTATACATAGTATCATACCCCCTCCCCCCACCCACCCCTCTTCCAATTCTGCATCCTGTTTCCTCCCTCAACATTCTCCCTCCCAACCCCCAATCTAAACTCAAACCCTGTGAATATCCAGTTTCTCAATCATTACAATTTTGATATTACTCATATAGATAAAGATTACATAAGATAATATTTTCTTTCTATACTTTTGATCAGACCTCACCATTGTCCAGAACCAAAGTTCCGGCGGAATGCACCTGTCAATGCTGCTTCCAGGATGCTGAAGAGGAGTGTAAGTACCTTCTCGTCTGAAGTGTCTGTTCTCCAAGCTAAGAAAAATTTGTAGTGCTTACAAGCTAAATGTCATGTTTGACTTTAACACTGGGCCTGTAATGACGTGCCTTCATTGATACCTAAGTTTGCTAACGTGAAAAGTTTAGACAGAAGTGTGAATTTTCTGTGACATTTCTTGACAATTTTCTTATTTCTAGATAAATCCAAGGTTTGGCGGAGTCGATGGAGGCCGGTGTACAAGACATTTTGTCTACAGCAGGTAAGAGCCTCGGTCATACAGAGAAGGGTTATCGTTAAATCTCTATTAATTCTTCGTTCCTTCCTCTGTAATTACAGCGAAACAGAATATCAGACATATTAACACTTAAGAGTAAGACTTTTGACAGCTTGGTAGAATGTATGTTGTTAGGATTAACATGTAGGGTAGGAGTGCAGATTGTTGTTATGGGACAGGGTAATCAGAGTCGGTCCCTGATAAAGTGCAAGGATGGGGATGGGGTGAATGGATTAGTCAGAGATTAGGAAAATATCGTAATGTAACTTGCTGACATTTTATTGAGGGTTTGTTGATGTATGAGCCTCTCTCGAGCCCAGTATGTAGACAGTAATACACAAAGGCACATCATATAAAACGAGACTCAAATACATAGTAATATTAACTAAACATAAAGCCACAATACTCTAACATATAAACAATACTAAAGCATTGTTTTATTCTAAATATGTTACATTTGTTTAACTTTGTAACAAATTAAAGACAATATCAAATATTATCAAAATAACTTCTGCTGTTTTTTATACAATTCGAGTCATGGAATAAACAAACAAAATGGTCTAAAAGATATGACTTCTGAAGGCTGATGTGATGAATCATTTTTATCATTCCCATTTCATCGGTTTTATCTCTGAGCAGGTTTAGGCCAGCGCAGACTTTAAGAGAGCTGGAAGAAGATAGTTGTTTCACGTGTGCTGCCTTCACTAAACACACAGACGTAAGTGGTTTCATTCACTTTTTCTTTTTTATTTATTTATTGAATGATGTTTTTCTTTCTCTTTTGTCCGTTGAAAATTGAAAGTGCACAAGTCAATTGTATTTTACATTTCTAGCTTTAGGAATTTTTTTATTTTTTGGAGGTTTAAAACCCCAAACCCCATACAACAGTATCAGAAAGAATTTGTGGAGTAAGAAAAACTTCAAAATGCAGAGGATCAGTAACGCAGACTTAGTTTTATAGTGAACTGCATATTTATCTTGGAATTATAATAATTATCAATGAAGTATGACAGATTATACACATTGCAAAAACAAACAAAAAAACTGCTTCAGTGTATAATTTTTGACTCTGAACATTAGCTAAAGATATTAGTTGGGTTTGTTTTACCTTTAGTCTGATTGGGTAAAGTTAAGTGAACGTATTGATGGAACATATATTTGTTCGCTTCGTTATGCCCATATTCTCCTCATTTTGTTTTGGTTTACAGCTTAAAGATATTGTTCTTTATGTTGGGGCCTTCTCAGGGGACTTAAAAGCCTTCAACATGTACACTGGTGTGGTAAGTAAGAAACTATATTTAAAGATAGCTTATGCTAATGGTCTTTGTTAAGGAAGGATTGAAAGGACTCATCAACTTTCAAATGACGGCAAACTGACAAAATATTTCCATGCTATTTTTTGGTCCTTCTGAATCAGACTATACATGTAAACTCTAAACCAGTAGATGGAGTATTTTTCATATTAGCATTCAACTCAGTGATCATTACATTCAATAATTTGTTAAACACATTTTAAGTAATATGAAATGTTTGAAAGTTGGAAATTAAAGGAATGTATATAATCTTTTTTGGCATGTCAATGCTGTTTATTACCTTATCATGATAACTGCATTCCCCATACGGAGTGAATGTATTTCAGATTCCTGAAAACGGTTCCACTTTTCCATCAAGAATCACTCCAAGAGGCATAAACCATCATTGAAAGAGTAACTTTTATTTCAATAAATTGAAAAATTACAAGCCACCAAGTAAAGCCATACCAGATTGCCCTAGTACATTTCACTGTGTTGTTATTTTTGCGTGGAATCAGCAAAGAAAATGTAAACTGATCTATATCCTCACATTTCTGAAAAAAGCAGAGAGATTTTAACAATTTAAAATGGAAATGAAAAGACCCCACACTCTGTTTCAAATTTTGTAAATTATTTTCATAGTTATAAATGCTCTACTCTTTTGTGTTGAAACAGGAGGAGAATTCTTATACATGTCATGACTCCCCCATGAAGTCAGTGGAACCATCTCGGGTGAGTCCATTATTATTTAAAAGTGTTGTAACAAGACATGACTTGAGACACCCTATTCTCCAAAGTGAAAGACCAATAGACAGGGTCGAATGTCACGGAAACCTGGAAAAGTCATATAAACTGGACCATCAAAATCCAGGCCTGGAAAAGAGTAAATAATGTCAATAGTCATGAACATTTTATGGAAAGTAGAATTTTTTTTTTTCTAACAGAGGTTCTTTGTTTTCCCGCCTGAAATATTGTTCCCAATCTCTCGTACTCTGCAAATGGTCGTGTAATTTCTTAATTACGTCATGGAAAAGTTATGTAATATAATTTTCAAGAGATAATTGGAACCGTGCATAAATTTGTGAAGCTTTCTAGAGGTAGTTTGCTGTGATTGAGTTAATAACTCAGCTTTGACTAAGATAAGAGAAAAGTTGAGAGGTAAGAGGATTGAGAAAACATTGATAGGATGACAATATTGCAACAAGATATGCTAGACAGTCAAAGAATGGTTACTAATCTTCCAACTTCAAGAAGAATTGTACTACCAATTATCACAGCTATTGTCCTCACTTGACATTATATTAATAAACTAAGAAAGTAACTCCTCAATGTGCCGGAAGAAATTAAGAGAACGGTTCTTTTGAATACATGCATAACCGTTTAGACTGATAAGATTTTAGAGCCAAGACTGATGACTTTTATGTTGAAGTGACAGACCTTTTTATATCACGATACCATATTTGAAATGACGGACAATTTCAGGCTTTGGCTTCTAACCTTTCAGCCATTAACGTTGCACTCTGCATTGTACTGTTTTAATTTTTGTATGTGGCATGTGTTAGCACAGGATTGTTGTAAAATATGAACAGTACTAAATAATCTATGCAATTTGTCAGTATGGTATATAATAGACTGTTTTTTTGTTCCATTTCTATAGGATGGTAGGTTGATGCTAACATCTAGCTACTGGAGTGATCCTGCTACTGCTCTGTGGAGTATCACAGATAACTTTGAAAAGAAGTGAGGCTGTTAATCTCTTGTTTTTTTTGGGGGGGGGGGGGAGTTTGTCCTGCAATGACATCCTTGTTGTCTTGGTTCTGTAATCAGTAGAGTTTTCCTATATGTCTCTTCCATTGCTTTGATCAACCAGGAGTAATTTATATTAAAATGCTATACAAACTATACACAAGTGCACAGTTATGTTGGCAGTTTTGAACACCCAGAACCATATCGTTTTCAGGACCAACATACATAATTCCACACCAAAGTGTGAACACTATTTATTTTTTTCCTGATCATACCTGAGCTTCTTTCTTTACTATGTTGTTATTTCAACTGCTTTGTCTTTCAATGTGCATCTTTTATCAGTTTTTTTCATAATAAATGAGTGAACTACGTAAAATTGCAATAAAGAGGTAAACCCTTGGTGAACTCTCACACATTGTTGGGCGCTCTTTATTCGTAAACAGGTATTCCTTTGGCGAAGATGAATATGTGGAATTTGGCAAACTATCAGACGACAGAATTATCGGAACAAAGAAAGAAATCGCACACGTGAGTTTGCTGTAATACAGTGTCCATGCTTGTTTGCAATTGAAGCAGTCGTGTTTCTTCCTGCCACAGAATCATAGAAATAGTTCCAATGGAACTTAGATCTTTCATAGTATGCATGTTTATTTATATTGGTGTGGTGGGTATCTAACATTATGATGTAATTTAGTTGCAAACAGACTTTAAGAAACCAGGTAACATGATTGAAGGAAGAAGGAAACAATAAGGATATTTACTTGTCCCTCCCATACTCACCCCCCTCCTCCATTCTTGTCCCCTCCCCCATCTTGTCCCCTGCACCATTTCTTGCCCCCCTCCGATTATATTTCCCTCCATTTTGTTCCCTCTTCCATTTCTTTTCTGCAGATGTCAACATTGCTTTGTAAATATTTTGAAATAATTTGTTATGATTTTGTCATTCTTCTTGCAATAGGTTTATGATGCGATCACAGGGAAGTGTATCAGCACTCTACAGGACAAAGACATGAGTAACAACTACAATCGTAACTGCGCGACTTTTAACCCCACGGACGAACTGGTCCTGAACGACGGAGTGCTGTGGGACGTCAGGTGTACCAGACCGATTTACAAGTTTGATCAATTCCAGAACAACATCAGTGGAATTTTCCATCCGTTGGGTTTGGAGATCATCATCAGCTCAGAAATTGTATCCTTTCGATAAAAGTTTTGATTTGATGAAGTTACAATCATAGTAATTTAACCAAACTATTAAAGCAATTTATTGACTAAAAGTGTAACTAATCAACCGGTACTTCACTATTAAACAGTTTTTATCAATTTTCATTTTGAGTAAAGCAAGAACAACCCTGATGTATTAAAATATTTGTCATTGCTCACAAGTGGGCAAATTTATTTTCCTTGCCAAAGGCACAATATCTTACGCTGAATTCTCAATATTAAAGACCTCAGGGATTTCCTTTTCACAAAACACTTGACCTTAAGCTATTACTGTTGCCCTTATTACTGCTTGGTATTACAACATGTTCATTTATTGACAGATGTTGTCTAAATATTTTCCCAAATATGAATGGTGATGGAAGGTCATTTGTATTCAACAGAGGTCAAAGTCTTGAAACCTTGTAACCTGCAGATGCAATTGTTTCTATGATGATTGGATTTTCTCTGTCACTAACTGTCATAGGATTTGACCTTTCCTCTTTTAAGTGGCTGAGAGGGTTTTCCCCTTTCACTAATGACTGTTATCTGTCATCAACATTCAGATGGGTAAAACCTTTGCAATGATCAAGTTATCTGGTAGGATGTGCTGGTACTTGACATTAGGACACATTTTCCTCAGCTGCTTTATCAACTAAGTGATTCCTTATACAGTATAAACTTATAATAAGGCAAGGAATCACTAAGCCTGCTGGTTTTCTGATTTTTTACAAAATGAATCCATCATGTGTAAACTGTGCAAGGGTTGTATTAGTTTATTGATAGCTAAAATTAATTGCTTCAAATTTGGATAAGTGTTTAAAGTGTCTTAGATACTGGCCTCCTAGATGGTTTTGACCCTCCAGATCACTCCAAAACAGAGCAATGGGTTATGTTTGACAATTATCCAGATTTGAGAACAACAGGAAATGGCTTGTTGAAATTTTACCAAGCGTGACTATCTAGCATATTTTGCAGCCATACTTATGACCCTTCAAACTAATTGCAGCTTGAGTCAATCCTTAGCTTTCCTTGTAATTTGTTTGTAGCATAAACCAAATAGTTTGGGAAGTGTAGGAAATAAAATCCATATTTTATTAGCATCTATGTATTTGAGGAGAAGTATACATGGTTTCATGTATGATTCTTAACATAGATTTCAGTGGGACATCCGAACCTTCCATCTCCTTCAAACTGTTCCGGACTTGGACCAAAGCAAGATTGTATTCAACAGTAATGCTACTGTCATGTATGGAGGTGAGGCGCTTTCTCCACACTTAATGAAAGATTCTCAGGACAAAAAATATATTGAAATTCCTTCTGTTCAATGATTCTCTCAAAAGATGTCAAAATGTTGCTCCACTTTATCGTCTCTTGTAAACAAATCCAATTGATATATATCTCTCGGATTTCAAAAGAATGTTATTTTGTTCAATTTTGTTAAAAACTTGACAATATTAATGGATGACGGGGAGACACCTATGCTTTTAAAGCACCAAAGTTAAACTGAAGTTTAATATTGTCTTGTGATCCCAGTTTTCAAGAAATATTTTCTTTTTTCTTCAGTTGAATTTGTTACTGAAGATGAAGAACTGACTGATGGAACAAAGTGTCCATTCGGATCTTCGTTTAGGACGTTCGATGCCACGGACTACAAACCAATCGGTATGTTGTATCAGCTTATTTACTTCTCAAGAGAGTGAACGATGTACAATTAGCATGAGAGTAGACCATGTAAATTTCAGAGCACTCATGTAACATTCAGAGATAAAATGTTTTGATCATATCTGACAACTTTATTTGCAATGTTTTCATGTTTTTAATTATTTGGCTCAACCAATTTTCGTGACAGAAAGTTTTGTTTACATTGTTTGCACCATTCATCAAAGGCAAGTTGGATACTGTTTACAAAATTAATTGTTTTACAAGTTTTAATCTTTCCTCTGTGTTTAACAACTGATTTTAGAAACCAATGTTTTGAATGGCATGATGAGTACTTGAAATCAAATTGGATGATGAGTACTTGAAATAGAATTGGATAAATGAGTGCTTGAAATTAAATGGGATGATGAGTACATGCAATCAAATCGAATGATGAGTACTTGGAAGTCAAATGAGATGATGAGTACTTGAAATTATATGGAATCATGAGTACTTGAAATTAAATGGGATGATGAGTACTTGAAATCAAATGGAATGATGAGTATTTGCAATCAAATGGAATGTTGATTAATTGCAATCAAAGCCAACTCAATTTCAATGACATTTCTATGTGCAATGTCTTTGCACATTTTGTGGAGGAACGATACGTTCTTATCAAAGCGCCACTAAAAGGCTCTACATTTCTAACAAAGTTTATAATCTTTATGAATCGATAGTACTTTTTAAATCTCTTCTTCTTACTTGAACAGTGTTTCATTGTTTGGTGATCTGTTTTTTTTTCATCATTTTGCAGCAACTATAGATGTGAAGAAGAACATTTACGACATAGCCACCGATCCAATGGACATGTATCTGGCAGTGTTAGAGGTTTGTACCCACCAATCCATGATGCTGATTTAATAATGTCAACATGTCTAGAATGTTTGTAGATGCCTCTAATTCCAGATGGAATTGTACTTTCTGTGTTTCTGAGGTCATTTCATAATGACCTTTCCAAACAGAGTTTCTGAAGTGTTTTCCTCTACTGCCATTCCTTTGTGGTGGTCATGATGATAATATAAATGTTTTAATGTGTTAATATAAAATTTGAAAAGATTCAATTTTAAATATTTATTTCTTCAGCATCAAGGCAACCAGGAAGACTTTTCCGGTGAGAGCGTTTGTCGTTTGTACGAGGTCGGAAGACCGAAGAAAGCTGATGGAGAAGAAGATGAAGAGGAAGAACAGGTATCAAATTTGTCAATCTGTTATCCTCTCATGTCAAAGATCAATAGGTCACTGGGGGAATGCTGTTACATCATTCACATCTAGTTTTACTAATTAGGCTGTCAGTAGAGTGCACATAATGATATTCGTGGCTGCTGTTCCCAATGGAAAAGGAAGGGCTGTCAAGAAAAATTAAAAATAATGAAAAACACAGACGGTATCTTGCACTAAATTGTCTTGTAATAAAAACCGATGGATATTTCAGAAATCATCATATCTTGCCAAAATACAGCATAGAACTGTTCAGAAGTTTATTTATTGTTTTTATTACCGTGTTCCATTCTATGTCCAATCAGAAGCACTAGAACCTTTGTTATAGACTTACATTCAATTTTTTGTTATATTTCTTATTCTCTGTGATCCTGTCAATAAATATTTTTATATTTAACTTTTCTGAGTTTGAGGTTAAAAAAAGTGGCTGAGTATTCACCCATATAAACTATCAAATGTAAGAAATATTATACCGGTAGCTTTCATTTCATCAAAGATTCGTCTACAATTTGGATCAATTAGCTTTCTTTGTTTGCATCTTCTGAGAAAACAAAATGAAATCTCAAAAAATGTCTGACCTCACGATGCCTGGGTGTCTGTAATGAGGTCGAAATCCAAGCTGCTTAAAAATACAAATCGGTTCACATTAGCCACCGATATGTAAGGCAATTTTACTTTTTCTACCATAATATGTCATTTCTGCCATAAGATGTAATTTCTGCCTCTTCCAGGATGAAGATGACGTCGATGATGACGATGACGACGACCACTCAGACGACAGCCTGGACGGGCTGCTCGGCAGCGATACTGACGACGATAACGACGAGGCAAACAATGAGAATGGAAGCAACCAGGCTGGAGACGATGCCGAAGAGAGAGGCAGCGCTGTGATTTCTGGAGGAGATGAAGATTCAGACGACGCTGGGGGCCTCTCTGATTTCCTCGACGACATAAGCGATTCATCCGTCTCTTTATCTGGCTTGTCAGATAGTGGTGAGAGAATCACAGGCCTCTAGATTGTCAATCCTTTTAAGCTGATATTTGAAGATGATTCACCAAACCTGTCTAGTATTTGCTCAAAATTAATCTGTCCCTTTTTTATTGTCAAATTGGTTTCACCAAGAAAAAATTTGCTTTTTCCTTTAAGAGGTGTAATTAAGTGCATGTGAATAAATGTTCTGTACCTTTGCTGCTTCCTAAGGTCATCATTCTTCCCTCCCCACCCCCCCCCCCCACCCCAACACTGTCAATACCAGTAACCCCATCAGGTTGGTTATTATTAATGTTTCTGAACAGTTCCGTTGAGTTTTTTATCTGGTTTGATGTCTCATCAGTACTGGACCTTTCGAAATATACATATTTCTCAATGTCTGTATGATATCAGTGATATCAGTTTAGGTTTAAATCTTCCGTTTTATTGCAGATGTTGAAATTCTGGATTGGTGACGGGTTCCTTCAGCTTGCTGCCTTACCATCTCCTCTTTTATTGCCACATAAACCAGGACATTTCCCACACCGAAGATCGAATTGTACTTTGGGTCATAATTTCAACTCTGGGCGAGAATGACAAATATCAAATTAAAAATTCAACCCCTCTGAATTTTTGTGAAGGTGACGATGTGTTCTGTGGATGAAATGAAAGCCATCCTTTCTGCATCTGATAGAGTTTGGGAGTTGATAGCTATATCAAAGGAGAGGAGGGAGGAGACATAATATGTAGCCATGGTCAAGGTGTCCATGGTAACAGTATCCATGGTAATGGTGTCGAAGAAAACAAACTACTTAATATGTCATCTTGAAATAAAGTCTTGTTATAAAGATAAGGACAAGGAACTAACTATAGGAAATTTTTTCCAAGATGTTTCATCACAAGTGAGATGTGTCTAGGAATTGGAAATATATAATTGGGTGCACAGTTTTTAAATTTTTCTGGTCACAACTGAGGTATCTTTGCTTTATGGTCAAATTTTCTTAGTTTTTGACAAAGACAGAATAAAGTGATGGGATATGCATTTTAATATGATAATCAAATGCAAGCTTTTGTGTGAGATTAAATTAACTTGCGGCTTAAGCTTGCATCTTGTTAGCAAGTGAAACAGGTGACCTGGAATTCTGAAAGTCGGCAAGAGATCAAACAGTTGAAAATGTTTCACTGTGTTTTTATGTAGGCTCATGGAATTATGAAAGGTGGGTACATGTTAGGCCAAGTTTAAGCAAGGGTTTGTAACCCTTATTTAGGAAATGTCAAGGGAATATGATTTTGTCAATATCAAACTGTTGGCATAATCATTCATCACACACAGAGAGGTTCTTTCTGTATCTGTGTTGTAGAAGATACAGGTAGTGTTGGAAGGTAAACTGATGCAAGTAGGAATGAATAGGTGGGGGAGGGGGAATGGGCAGAGGGAGGGGAACGTAGGAGTCGCAACAGAAGGGTATGTTTCTCATATATCTCGCTGCTTTCCCCTTCACCCATCCCTTTCATATATTTTTTCAAAAGCTACAGCATTGTGTGGCATCACGGCCAGTTGCACACTCATCAATTAACCCAGCACAAAGATTGGTCCTGCTACTTTTCTGATATTCTTTCTCACTTTAAAATAATTGCAAGTGGTCCTTTAAGTTTGGTAAATGCAGCCAACTTCCAAGAAATGAGCTGTTCCTGCTTTGTGGGAGGGGGGGGGGGGAGAGGGGCTGTAAGGTGACAGGTAAGATTTTAGTACAGGAATGAGAGCTACCTACCTACAGGAAATAGACAAGAATTATGATGAATGGATATAATGATTAGTATCCATTCACTGTTGGAAATGGGAACTTTGTAGATTGTGAGACAAATTAATTGTACAGCAGGTCAAGAACAGATAATTTCCTAATGCAAACAGAATGTGCCTTTTTTCGTGCAGCTTTTTATAGTTTTGCTTTCATTACTATCTATATATTTCTTTTTGTTCTAAAGCTACTTCCTCATTTAACATTCCACTATATTACAGGTAACTATGTGTGTTACTGTTTGAATGGAATACAGCAATGATAGACTAAGTCTGCTGGTCTTATTTGTATTTTTAGATTGGGAACTTTAACACTTGGGTAAGAGGTGGGGGAGGGGTGGAAGATTTGGTGAGGGGTGTAGATAATACAAAACCACTTCTCATTATGTATCATGCCTCGCCAACCCTTGAAAAGAAAAACTGTTTTTTTTATAGCTGGTTCAACCAGTGTTGACCTCATGTTTTCCAATAAAGGATATAACACCAAGGGATGTAGATCGCAGTGCTGAAGATGAAGAAAGTGTGGTACTTAAAAAAATTAAAAGAAAAAAAAACAAGAAGAAAAAGAACGTAGCTGAAAATCGTTTGCAAAGTTTTAGTAACCACTTCTATTCACACATGCAAAATATCATAATACAACATTTTGCGTAATACACAGGAAATTTAGTCTTATAAAGAGAAAAGAATATAAAGGAACAAGCATATCGAGTGTACAGGAATTTAAGTTTTACCTTTTGGTTACGCATTGAAAGTTTTAACTGCCCCTCTCCCTCGCCACTCAAAAACAAATGTTTTTTTCAGTTGTTTGGTGTGCGGTTTGCTCTCTCTGCATCTTATACCAAGTCTATCAGAAGATGCTAAATTGTCGTCCAAGTAAAGGAGAGTGGACTGTTGCATGTCCCCCAAAGCAAAAAAGGCACAGACATTTCACATTCTTCATTGCATCACAGAATCATAATGCAAAGAAAAACCAAAGTCCATTTTCCTTCCCTTCTGGAAATCCATCACATTACACTCAATATGTTGTTATTACTAATCCACACTCTCCCTTTCTGGTACACACGGTATCTATAATGCCTGGGCAGCTGAGAAATTAAGAAGTTAACTTTAAGTGGTAAACTTTGAAATGACTTTTCGTCACCATGAGCTCATGGCCAGTCAGTTGCAACAATTTCCTAATGTCTCGCTTCAGGGTACTTGTACTGACAATACGAAACAGTTCCAAATCTTTCGTGTAAATACAAACAGGATATTTATTAGCGCTTTGAAGCATGAAAGTACAGTATACAAAAATTGGTTTAATGTTGGATGACCCGACTCTTGAAGAATTTGCTTTTATGATAAATATACCAAAGTTGGTACCACAGACCAATCATTGGTCACATAGGATTAAGTTAGTAAAGCTACATTTATTAATCTAGTCTGCACCTTTTACCTTTTTCCATCAGTCCATCACTAAATGTTTTATTTCCATGAGTCTTTTTTTTCTTTCCAAATAGGAAGAATTATTGATGTAGAACTTCAGAAACATTAGCAAAGCGAAACATTGTAGATAGCATTGAGGGGAAACATAATACCAGACATGGATTTTTTAGTGAGAGACCAGAAAATTTAAGATCACACATATACAACGGTGCTAATACCAAACAAAACTGCTGTGTTTAACACTGTTAGTCTTAGAAACTAAACCTGAGACTGCAAACTCTAAATACGCTTGAAAGCCACAATCTTGGTCAGACAGTGGTGCTAAATTCAATCTGAATCTAAACGACTTCCAAATTAGCCAGAATGATGATCAGTACAAGTAACTATAGGCCGACAAACGAGACAGAACGACGCAAATATTGTGGTCGGGATTGATCTGTACATAAGTTTCTTCAAAAAACTAGCTAGTTGCTATAAATTGATTGACTCTTTTATCATCTAAAGTAAAGTGTCTTACTACTCAAAGCCATTCATTATTGTACCTTCTGTTCTTCATTATCTTCCAGGATTTAAGTAATAATTACAAAAGAAACAAACATCATTTTTTGAGATGCCAACAAAAAAGAGAGTAAGCTTAGTTTTGCTTTCCATGATTCATCACATCTTGTGGATATACAGTAATAAGATTCTTCCAAAGTTGGGAGTCATTATTTTCACTGAACCCTAACACACATTATTCTTATTTTAAAAACCACACATTTTGGCTATGAGCAAAATCCTCAAAACAATTCACATCTTCTTAAACCCAAACAAAGGAGACTGAACTATAAAACATTGCCAAACCATGGACAGTTTCACTCAATGTAAAGTTTGTTTTCAGGACCTGAAAAACCTTTTTTATTACTACTACCTACAAGCGTATCCTTACAAATGCTGCAAAGTTGCTAATGGACAGGGGAGAGATCTGTACGCTATTTCATAGCACGATGCTTCTCTTACCAAAGGTCGGTTCTAGCGACTTAAAACTTTATAGTAACTTGGATCAAACGATTTCTCTTACAATTGCTTTCAGCAAAGATGTCAATAAAACTAGGTAGTACAATCTTAAAGAAACATGAAAAGTCTTACAATGTCCCATATCATAATGTTGCAAAATCCTAAAAAAAAAAAAAAAAAAAAAAAAAAAAGCATATATGGAGCTTGTTACCCCTCCTCCAACCATGGTGCCATCCACTGCTCGGATTTTTTTGGCTATGGCATATTTTCTATATCAGAGGCCTTGCAAAAACATTGTTAACTTGAAAAGACAGGGAAATTGACAACACTGACATTTTCTGCGAAACAGTTTAGAGTGAAACTCAGTATCTATCCTACAAAGAAAGATTCTAGTGTTTACCAAGAATTTGGAAATAAATTTCTAACACTGGCTAAACAATATAGAGCAGTGCAAAATATATTTTTATGTTTTTTTTTAATTTATGTTGCTTTCTTGCAATACTTTTACACATCACTTACTCTCAATATGCCCCTGTTTACAATTACTTTTGTTGCAAAACAAATAAGGGAATTTTACTCCTCTTTATTTTAAAATGATTCTTGAGGGAAAACTTGCTACAAATCCTCAGTTACTATCAAAGTTATATTTTAATTTTTAGTATTTTTTCTTTTGTCCTCTTTTATTTTTTGAATTTATTTTTTTGAAACGAAATGAAGTCAATGCCGACACGATTAGTCCAATCAAACTGCACAGATTTTACCAAACATAGACATATCAGGTATCATGTGTACAATTCTGAAGGGACCTCTTTGAAAGTTCATAATATGATAATACAAGAGATGCTTCTCTAAAAAGAAAAAAAAAGGGGAGGGTGGGATGAAAAAAAAAGGAAATGATAAGGAACTGTGACTTTACCATTTAGGACAAACTTTAAAATTGCCAGCATCTCGGGCAAATCTTGTGGCTTTGTGATGCCAGATTATTAAAGAGGAGTAGTGTACATCCTCACAAGCCACACTAATGTAACAAAGGCTAGATAGACAAGACGTCTCCGTTGAGTATAACAGACACACAGTTCCTAGCAGTAAAATGACCTTTGTTTCTGGCCTCCTGGATCATGGAGTGACATCAGTCTTCTGTCACTTAGCATACAATCTTGTGAATTCTTTAGCTGTATTTAATATAGTGAGATAAATAAAAAAAAAAAACGGGGAAAAATTAAATAAATATAACCACTAATCAAATCATGTCCAACACAGTGAGCACTAATAATGAAAAACAATAAATAAACAAAGCAAATTATTATGTATTTTAACATAAAATGGAATTTCAAGTACTGCAGCAAAAGTGTAACTCCAAGGCCCACATTCATAGGCTAATCACAACTGACTGATGCTGTCCGGCTGCCATTTCTGTATACAACTACTAGTTGTGTGTGTAACAATTTGATTAGTAATTTTAGGTCATAATTTACTTTGTATATAAAAGCAAAGTGTTATGCACACTTTATATGTACACTGCTTGTGTACATAGAACCTACTTTGGACTTTTTGTTGTTGCTATTTTATTACAAGAACAATGCATGATTCTGACATACCATACAAAATTAAAACACTAAATAACATGTCTGCAGTTTGTACAATTATTTTGGCTATTGTTTCATGTTCCTCGACCCCCAAACATTGAGCCAATTTCCCTACATTTAGAGCAGCGTTTTTCTGCTATAGGATGAAATTATCAGCTATCAACCAGCTCTGTAAAAACTCACCTTTATTTATGGCTGCTAATTCATTGACTTTCCACTGTTCTGCAACATCATTTGCTAGAGGGTCATCAGGGTTTGGCGCACTTAACAAGGCCTGAATAGAAAGGAGGACCGTCCTAATTTGTAACGCTGGACTCCATTTATCTGAAGGAAACCAAAATCAGAAAATGTGTTCAGTCTGTTTTGCAGATCTGATCCAGAACAATCAATGGAACCAATTTTTTATAAAAAATAAAAAGCAAATGTTAACATAAAGAGCCAGGAAATAAACTTATGCAATATGACTTCCTAGAGCAACATGGAGGTTCAAATTGACGTACGTTCAAAAGTAAAAGTCAAAGTGAAGTCGGTTTCATAGCAACTTCTTTTGTCTTAAAGTGATTACGTGTATACCGAAAAGAGAAAAAAAATAACATGTTTGATATAAAGTTTTACTTTTTGTTAATGGATGAAATATGTCATTTCATGACTCATTTTCATGGTTCGTCCAATAACCAGCTTAAACGAAGTTCCATATTTGAAAACGAAGTTTAATTTATTTCCTTTTTTGAAACGCACGGAATCACTTAAAGGAGTCTTGGTGCATTTTAGGTGCACCACTTGGAGGAAAGACTACTGTTTCTATGATGCACCAACAGAGCTACTCATTTACTCTGTACACCATTTCTTGGCAAAAGAGCTCCAGTCCAAGAGAACATACCTTTAAGGATATCGAGACATATTCTTCCCAGTTTGTCTATATTTGGATGGTAAATTTTGGTTACAAAACGCACTTTTGGAGCTGCCATTGGATATTCTTCGGGAAGAAATAACTCTAATTTGAAGATTCCACCCTCAAAAGGGCTCTGAAAGAGGGGAAAATAATAAACAATAACACATTGGCACTCAGTTACATTTACTCAGGAGAATGATAGGGATACATTAAAACTGAACAGTTTGAGTGGAATGGAATAAGAAGAACATTAAGATAAAATTGATTGAATAAGCTATGAGGAATGTTCATTTTGGCAGCACTGCAAAAATCAAATGTGACCCACTTGTCATATGATAAGTTGACAACATCACCAGACCCCCAACACCTACCACATGATAAGGTGACAACATCACCAGATCCCCACAACTACCGAACCTTCCCTGAATCTGTTTCCATCACTAGTGTAGTGTATACTTGAGTCCCTCACCCATTGCCATTTTTTAAAGGCCGATTTTAAAACAAAATATTAAAAATAAACACTGGCAATTTAGTCCAATCACTGTACTCACATCTTTAGGACCAGTTATCTCTACATGAAAATATCTTGCATTGTCTTCAGCAGGAATAGCAGAAATACCAGCAACAGGTTCTGCCATTAACCTTTGTGTTTCCTAAGAGGAGAAATAGGGAAACAATCATTTAAAAAATATATATCAATGATCTCTTTCTAACTTAAATCTTGAAATCAAATGGGCTTTTCTTTAATATCACTTGATTTTTGAAAGGATGGCGTTCTTACTTATTCACCTGATCACTCTCAGTGAACTACTGGATAATGCATCAAGCTAGTATGAAGGAAAATAATTATGTTTTTGCACCATGCACTGTCCATGGACTAGAAAGTGAAATTGTGCAAAAGTTTACATCTTCATAATGTAGTTTTGTGTAGTGCAGTGGTTAGTTACCACAACTTGAACATAGGCCTATAGTATAAGCATAAAAAAAAAAACCACCAAAAGCATCGCAAATGCTAAACCAACTCTGGGCCATGTAGACATGTTTCCCACATTCAGCTTCATATCCCGTTCATGATAAGAAAAAAAAATTGTACAGCTGAATTGAAATCTCACATGAAATTTTTCATCGGTTCTTCTCTGATTATTGACAACCTGCTTTCCCTTAAGGCCGTGGCAATTCTTACCACTAGTCGTAACAAATATTTATAAACTATTCTTACGACATCGGCGAATTCATGCGAATTCAAAGTAAATAAAGCAACTGCGCAAGTAGTAGGGGTAACCCTAACCCTAACTCTAACCCTCAATCCAACCCTAACCCTGAACCTAACCCTAACCGGAAATTATTGTTACTCCTGGTCGTAAAAATAGTACTCCTAGTCGTAAAAATAGCAACTGCGCATGCGCAAAAGGTCATTATTGTTACGACTAGTCGTAAGAATAGCCACTTTGTTCCCTTAATCCCAAAGGTTGCAATTGGCACTGGTGTGACTCGTCTCCTGACAATCATTGATGGCCAATAATCAATGTGTTTATCAATTCATGCTGTAGGCCTATATTATTACATTGCTCTGCTTAAATAAGTGTAAAAGCTGTTACTGCTAGTGTAAGTTAGGCTTAGCCTAGACCATCCATACAATTACAATGCTATGACGACGCCTGAACAGACTAGGCCTACGCTAGGTTATGGTCTAACACTTACAGTAAGGGCTAAGGCTATGCTGACCACTAAAAAGGTAGGATAACTAATTGTACGTACTAAGGATTAATATAAACCTTATGCCTAATCGATTTTGTTCACGTCGTTACGACTTTAATATATGAAATTATAAAGTTACCTTTAATATTCTCCTCGGGAGTCCCGCCGACGTCGACATTTCTGTGCTCTTTGTTACATAAAACCTTGAAATCTGAAGGATGGGTTGTGCGTTCACGGCTGTGTACACTGCGGTCGAGTTTCTCGTGTAGGTTAGGCTACAGCCTCAACTGTAATTTTGGTCGTACAACAGGGTAAGTAAGGTACATGCATAGTACATGACTTCGAGAACGACCAAGTATACTTCCGGTTCGTTGAACGAGTGCATGCTGGGATGCTTACTCGGTTGCGCGCCAATTACGTCAATAATACACCAATCTTTTATAGAGCTGTATAGTGTGTCGAATGCCTCACGGTCGCACACTTCACGTTCCCATGTAACATGATGTAAGGATACTATGCTTTTGTAAATACATAAACCTATATACAAAGGAGCATGGCACTGGATGGTGGCCCACACTTCCCCGACGGAATGTAAAAAATCCTCAGCGGAACGAGTTGACCCCAGACTGTGACGACTGTGGTGACTGGTATGCCTCCCAACCTTCCCCTTGCGCACGCCAATTTGATGATAATTTAACAACGAGGAGGAAATACGGTGACAATGTCAAAGAACAAGAAAATAATAATATATAAACAACACACAGCTGTATATATCCGCCTATCACTTTGAAGTTGTCCTCTGCAGTTTGGCTATGTTTCTTACAGGGAAGATGTAGCTTATGTTTCTGAGACTAGTGTTTGAGTATTGTTCTCCACAACAAAGCTCGCAATATTATAATGAAAATAAGTGTGCACACTCACGACAAACCAGATTCTGGTGAAGAAGTTAGTGTTTTCCCATTAAGAAGTAAAGTTCCTGCTTAAAATTGGCTCCCGGCTACTTAACTAGTCAGCCAAGCAGCTAGGCTAAGCAAGCTCTTCTTCAATGTTTTGAGAAGATTATTTGGCATTATTTCAGGAAAAAAAGTGCGAAGACGTTATTCTAAAAATGATATCACAGAGTAGTAGTTGTGCTTGAAGTGTCATGAGGATTTTCTTCATTTGATACTTCGATAAGTTTCTTTGACAGAGGTGGTATTTGCAAATGTTGGTTCTGTAAAGTATTTCAGTTATGGATATTAAAGCCAACGTTCTACTGCTTCTTTCTTTCTCTTTTTATTTTAATTAAAATGTTCTTCCTCCGCGTCAGCTCATGTATTTACTCTATTCAACTCATGAGTTATGAAAATGTTTTCCTATCTCAAATGTCTATTTTCCCGTTGATTAGTCTCATAGTTGTGTGGGGCGATAATAAGAGCATGTTGATTATTATAAACAAGTGCTGTTTATTTCCCTCCGTTCTTAGTTTGGGGGTTTAATGTCTTTTAAATATTCGTATTTTAAAATGTCCGTTTTGATACCGTTTAAGTTAGTCTTATCGGCTCATACGATGCTAGGACTGCGCTTGTCAACACTAGAATACTAATGTCTCTGGATGAAAGGTGGCGCTATTAATTTTTCTTTCAATTTTGCACATGTCATGGATGACATTGCAAATGGCCATTGTACGCTGTTGTTACTAGCGTTACATTTTTATACCACTGTTGAGTTCGCAGAACCGGATCTGTGAATACGTAGGCTAGGCTAAACGCACATTGGAGAATCGTATTCACAAGGAAACAGGTCAGGATACATCTTCTTATTTATTTACAAGAAACAACGAAATTTCGATCTATCGCTCAAAATGTCTTTAGAGGGTCTTGAACACGAGGGGTTATTGAAGAATCCTGACCTTGGATTATCCCAACTTAAGTTTCTATTATCACAAGAAAGTCATAAAAAAGATGCCGGTGTACGAAAGGAACTCATCGACGGTGTAACAAACAGTAGTGAGTCCTTGCACGATTTTGTGTAGTGCAATGTGCGGCTACTTCACAAGACCTTTTCTTGATATTATTAATTGGCCTAGCACCATTATGTCGTATTAGTTATTCCTTAGGCCTAAATGTAGGCTAGCTTGTTGTTTAGGATATCCTAGTAATTTTTGTTCATTGTTTTAGGCCATGAGTGTTAAAACAAGGGGTTTCACTTGAAATTAGAACATAATTTGTATCGGCCTATGCCTAATACAGTTTTCATATCTAGGCCTAGTTTATCGCCAGTTTTTTTACTTCAAATACCATATTTTTAAGTCCAATAAAGGATAAAATCACCAAGGTGTGAAAAATTTTTACCACTAAGGAACAGTTCAGATATAAACAATAGGACTGATAAATTGTCTTACCACATAATATACTCAGCAGTTAGGAGTAATTGCAGAATCCCCTGCAACTCGCACACACACAGGGCTTTTTTAAAACACTTATACATTGTATAAGCAGCAGTTAATCCAGCAATGTGAATAATTTTCAAAGTGATGCTGCATTGAGGATCATCAGTTCACAGTTGTCACAATTTTTAAATCAACTTAGTTGGAAGTAATTGCTGACCTTCACTTTTGTTTAAATCTGAATTTAGATATGGCACCTTTCTATGAAGAACTGTGCAAAGATCTTGGTTGGTCTGTGGACAAGACTTTACTGCAGAAAATGAAAGATGCAAATGAAAAGGAATTAAAAACTCTGGATGAGAAGATTGAAGATGCAGAGCAGAATCTGGGAGAATCAGAGGTGCGGGATGCCCTCCTTGCCAAGGCTGAATACCTCTGCAAAATTGGGGATAAGGTAAGATAGGTCAAAACTCCTTAAGTGGAATGCCAATAGAAGCACTCTTTTGTGCCACAAAGACACTAGCTGTTATGAATTAATTTGGTTCATCAAAGGTAAAGTCTAGTATTGTTGTATTATTATTATTATTTTCATTTATATTTATTGTGTTGGTTGTATATTAAGACTGTCAAACTTTTATCTGACTATCTCTCATTGTTATGTCTCTTCAATAAACAGGAGGCCTGTCTGTCAGCTTTTCGGAAAGCATTTGAGAAGACCGTTGCCCTGGGACATCGATTAGATATAATATTTCATCAAATCAGAGTTGGCCTATTCTGGTTGGACAATGATATCATCACAAGAAATATTGAGAAAGCTAAAAGGTAAGGCAACAAGAGGTAGACCTGCCAAAATTGTTAGAGAGAGATGAAACCTGAATGGGCTTTAATATGTAATCAATCTGTCAAATTGTCATTCAAAGCCATTTAAAGTATTTTAACTAGATGATATCAGATGTTAGACAACGTAAAACAGTCTACACCGAGTAAATCATTCTTTGTGTTACCTACAGAACTATGGACAGCACTCTTGCCCAACTAGACACTTAAAAGGGCAATTTGAGTCCAAAGTTTGATTATTAAAGGGTTGTTAAGCTTGAAGTTTCCATTTTCCTTAGAGAGGAGAACAAACAAAAGCCTCATATTTGCATTATGTGATATGATACTGTAGACATGATTATGGTGAACAGCAACCTTTCCCCACTCCCTCTGTCACTGTTTGTCCAATTTGTGGTGGCATGTTACCCGTAGGAGGTACCTCTGTCAGTTTCCCTTTGTCTTGCCGTAAGTTTTATGGGGGAAAGTGCTCAGTGTTGTTACAGCCTACAGGATCCCATATTTGAAGGCATAGCAGCTCACAAGAAGTAGTGATGAAACTGGACTCATTGTTCTACAGGTACTTAAGCACTGGAAACACATTCCATGTTAAACTATAGAAATAGTGCCAGTACTTATCAAAAGCAATTTCATTGTAGTAAAGATTCTGCTACATGTGGTCAAATGGTTAGTAAGTTAAGTAACACTGTTTATTATTTGACATTTAGGATGTTCAGTTGATAAGTAATTCTAGAATTCTAACTGAATGGTTACATAATTTACAACCTATTGTAGGTAAGCCGTATATCGCAAGACCGACCATTTGAGAAACTTCGTCCAGTTATCGGAGACCACAAAATTTCTTTTCATACAACAAAAGCTTTCTTGACATTGTATAAGCAACAAGCAGCCTTAAATAGTATTACAGCACTCTGGCATAGAGGTCTTCCATTATGCATTAATCTGGTTAGACAACTAATATTTCAGTTTGGTAAACTTTGGTTGACCTAGAAAGAAATACCTGGCACGACCGACCATTTGAGAAATTTCGTCCAGTTATCGGAGACCACAAAATTTCTTGTCATACAACAAAAGCTTTATTGACATTGTATAAGCAACAAGCAGCCTTAAATAGTATTACAGCACTCTGGCATAGAGGTCTTCCACTATACATTAATTTGATTAGACAACTAATTTCTCTGTTTGGTAAACTTTGGTTGACCTAGAAAGAAATACCTGGATTGTCGAGAGTCGCTTGTGTCATAATTCTCTTTGGAAAGTTGTGTCTATGGAATCTCTGCTATTGCTTGCAGTTATGCACTGTACCCACAATTCTTACATTTCTTTCACTGTTTAGCATGATCGATGAAGGCGGTGACTGGGATCGAAGGAATCGCTTGAAAGTTTACCAGGGTCTCTACTCCATGTCCGTCAGAGACTTCAAGAGTGCTGCTAATTTCTTCCTCGACACAGTTTCAACGTTTACCTCTTACGAGCTCATGGATTACAAACAATTCGTCACCTATACCGTTCTTATGGCTATGATATCAATCGAACGAACAGAGCTGAGAACCAAAGTAAGCCGTCTCGCAGTAGCTTTTCTGAGATGAGAATTTAGATATTAAAATAAGGGGTTAATCAACGGTCTAGCGTGCGTTACTCACAGGATTAATGCACGATCGGGGGATAATGCAAGCGATGCACGAGGGCCGAGCCCGAGTGCATCCAGCGATAGCATTAACACCCGGATTGCATTAATCATGTGAGTAACGCACGCTAGACCGTTGATTAACCCCGTTCATTCATACACTACCATTTGTGTGGGGGAAAAATCATAAAACAAAACATTTTTGGTTACATATAACCAAAGATTTATTAAAGTGATGCCCCGTAATTTTACCGTGCGTTACTCATAGGATTAACCACGGTCAGCTGACCTGAATGGACCAATAGGATTCAGGAATCTTTACTAAGTATGAATGAACAAGCTTTTAACAATGGAATTTTCATTTCAACTGTTTCACTAGTTTGCATTATTTGCGGGAAATATTGACTGTAAGACATCATAGAACTTTGGGAACAAGTGTATAAACAAAATCACAAAATTTAACAAGATTGAAGATTCCCTTTCGAGGTAGTTCATTAATCCTTGCAAGTTATCAAGCAGTTGATGTTTATGTGCCCCTGTTTTGAGTATCATAATTTGACAAATTTGTACAAAATGTTGATACAGACATTCTGTGAGAGTTGCATTATAACTGACTCATTAATTCGGTGTCATTGAGGAAGACACTAAGGTGCATGAGTGTTGGTTAAAAGATGCTATCTTTGAGTTTAAAGCCTGGACATTGAAGTTATTGTAAAAAGCTGATATTGCTGTCGAATCAGTAATAAAAGAAACGTCCAATAAAGATGATACACTGGGATTAGTATGCACCAGGGGCATCCCACATGACATTAAAAATTACAGATTAAAATAATCAACCACACACCAACTATTGTTTTGTTCTTTATGGAGTTGTTTAATAGTGGGGCCACAGAAAGCTAACTCACTAGCCTCACTATGCCCAACGGTGATTTAAAAGATCATGTTTCTCATTTGTATATCCTGCCATTTTTTTTGTTTTTACCTTGTCCATTTATTTACCTTTTTCTTTTTTCTTCTCTTAATTTTTGAGGTTGTGAAAGGTTCAGAAATCCTGGAGGTCCTCCACAGTCTACCAGATCTCAAGACTTTCCTTTTTTCATTGTACAATTGTCAATATGCAGACTTCTTCAAAATGCTTGGTGAGTAACAGTTGCAAGGTTTTTTTTAATTTTTTTTTATGATTTATACTGTGAGTGTCATATTAATATATAATATTTTTTCTGCTTCAGTTTCCACTACACCCCTTTCAAATTGTGTTTCACAAGATTCATTATTTCCACTCTGTGAACTTGGTCTCTTCAAGATGTATTTTAAAATATCATCGGACTATTGACACTGCTGAGGTATTTTGATATTAAAATTATGCTTTCACTCTCCTATAGCTGCTGTGGAACAGGAGCTGAAGAATGACAGGCTGACCTCACCGCATTACAGATATTATTGTCGGGAAATGAGAGTACTAGCATACACCCAACTACTGGAATCCTACCGTAGTCTAACCCTGCCGTATATGGCAAACGCGTTTGGCGTTAGCATCGATTTTATCGACCAGTGAGTGGATGAGAAGCATTTTCAGGTTGGGGGGGAGGGGTTGGGGGAAGATGGGGGGGTCTGCAATGAAATACATGTACATTGCCTTGTAATAACTCTGCCTGCATCTTTTTACAAAGACTAAATCAGTGAGAGGATTTTAAAGAAGCATTTCATGAGGTGTTTATAGACAGATCTTTAAAGTGACATAGGGGGAAGGAATTTTGTGAGGTATTTCAAGGGTGTTTATTATCAAGAGGTATTTTTAAGATGTTGTCAAACAATATTTTACAAGGTGCTCTTTACAGCAACTTTTTCGAGTTGATTTTGATGATTTCATCATTGTCATCCGATACATAATTGTTACCCGATACCAAAAAATCCCATAGCGACGTAACTCATTAGTTTAGCTGGTCCATTTTCATTTTAGAAAATGCAGTGAAAAATTGACAATTTTGAAATATTCATACATGTGTGAGTTTTTACAAACATTTACAAATGTCTGGGCGAGGAAACATCGATAAATAAATAGAATCCTTGATTACTTAGTTCGTTAACTTTCAGTTGGTGCAAACAAAACTATACAGGTGTTACAGTTTGGTGAACCACAATCTTTCTTTGGTAGATTTGGTCAAGTTTACCGACAAACTCCAGAGAGATGGTGAAATATCGATGTTAAGTAAAAAGCAATCTTAGGCTGGAAGAAGTGCCTTCTAATGATGAAATTGGGAAAATGTATGTTATGTATGTTAATGAGATTTACATAGCGTTGCAAGAATTGGCATATTCATTGCAATATTATCCGCATGGCGGTTGCATTTAAGTCACCAATAAATCAGTAATTTATTAACAAATTTATAGAAAAAATCTGTTGTTATGGTTACAATTGTTTAACATGTTTTCATGGGTTTTTTTTTTTTTCATACATTTTTTCATTAAATTTTCTTTATCAATCAGAGAGCTCTCCAGATTTATTGCTGCTGGACGTCTTCACTGTAAGATTGATAAAGTCGGAGGCATCGTGGAAACCAATCGGCCAGACAGCAAGAACTGGCAGTACCAGGTGAGAACAATTAATTTGAATGAAAGTTTAATAACATGCTGGTTGGTGCCCTTGATTGATTGAAATACAATTGAATTTAATTGAAATGTTTCAATTGAAGTTTCCCACAATCTGGTGGTAGTAAAACATATCTGTAAAAGGAAAGATAAGGTACCTAGTTCTACCTACGTTACCCTAAATAATGACCTGTCGGTCCTCACATAGGAGTTGCTGTCGTATACAAAATATCTTAACAAAAGGTGGGATCATGCTGCAAGACCAAGAGCTGATGTTATAACCCTTGTTTGCTTGTTTATATGCCAGCATACTAAATCGTATTCATATTTTTGGTGAATTTTTTTTTTTTTTTCTTAACTGTTAGTATATGAAGACACTTATATTGTTGACTATAACACATATTTCAATAATTTGGAAAATTTCTGCTGAAAAAGATGTGCTACTTTTTTTTTACATTTATTTTTCAATATTTTTTTTTACAGGCCACAATCAAGCAAGGAGATATTTTGTTGAACAGAGTCCAAAAACTGAGCAGAGTAATAAACATCTGAGAAGAGGAACATGACCAAAAGCGTAAAAGAAAGTCTTTGTTTACAAACAAACAGCAGATGACTACTTCATTATTTGTTTTGTACATTATTATTGTTATTGTTGGCTCCAAAGGCCTGGGGATGAGGGGAGGTGGGCAGGGTATGCCAAAGTGGCCAACACACCCTGGAATAGTAATAACACCCACTTTGATCAGTCGCCGTTTCGTTTCCTCAATGAAATTATCAGCACTAAAGGGATCTAGGATTTCTCAGAAGCTTGAGCCCCGGTCCAGATTGGGTATCGATACAACCCAAAATTTCTATCGCAATAGTAGTGCCAGGAAGACATTGGTAAAAAGTAAGGACTGTATGTGTACAAAGCATGCTAACTTTTCCACTATTTACCTTGTATAATAAAAAAAGCTCAAGTTGTTTTTGGCTAATTGATAGTACCAAAAAAGGTTTACAATGGGGCATTGCCCTTTGGGTACCCCTCCCTGGATGGGCCCTGGAAAGTGTTTTGTCCAGGCTCTCATAGCAAAGTGTTGCTAAGAGGCTTTCTGGCTCTTGTGACTCTACACTTCACAGAATTGTTTGAAGTAAAAACCACGTTCTTGGAATTAAATTTTTATTCCTTGCCAGGGCAGAAGGAATCTTTGAGATGGTAATGGCATGTGTGTGTATGTGGCACTTGCTTGTAAACACTGTTACTCAAAGAGTTCATAGTGGATCAACTCCATACTTGGTATGTGGATCAATCTTTGAGTACAAGAACCCTATTGTTTTCTGTGAAGTTCAATGGTCATTTTGACACAGAGGTCAAAGTCTGAACACATTGTAAACATGACTCTAAAAAGAACATCATTGATGAATTTCATACATGGTATACAGATCAAGAAGCCAATTGAAGTTGGTAGAGGTCAAAGGTCATACGCAGGCAACATTTAAGTCAAAATCTGAAAATTGTGTAAACATGATAGCTCAAGAAGTACATCTTCCTTGAACTTGCTTACCAGTGGATTAAATGATTGATGCTCACAGGGGAGTGCTACAAATATGAGCTGAAAATCTCTGATCTTTTCTGGTTCTCACTTAATTCTTGGACGAATTTAACTCGCTTGCTCCACATTAGTCCGACAGTTATTTGGAATTTTGAGCAAATTGTATTTCAAGGAATCACAAAGCCAACTGGCTCTTCTTGGTTCTGAAGATAATCAGCTACATGATTTTACATATGTATATTACATATGAAATGGCTAATGGCTTGAACAATGATGGTGTGCCAGCACTGCAGCTAATTGCTTTGATTTATTGAGTTACATCAATTGTTTAACAGAATGATACTGGAATTAAATATTTAAAATTAATTTGTGTTGAAATGTTAAAATTGTTCAGCAAATTGAAGTCCCATGAGTAAATAACAACCCTGGCTGTTATAAGAACAGTCCTGGGATATGAGGAATAACTTTATTTCCCCATGTGCTTTTTCTTATGCATACAAACGTAACACATGCAGATATCTAAAGTGATACCCATGTCTCTGAGTAACTTCAGATATTGCTTCCTTTATAAATGAAAGATATTTATTCATCTTTGTGAGAGATAATAGTATGAGCCATTTTGAGGGTTGGCGGCCAAGGAGTGTGGTAGGGGGGGGGGGAGAGAAGAGGGGCTGAATACCATTTGGATGAGTTATAACTAATGGTAAGCACCACATTATCTTCTCATCAAGAAATTGTGGACATGACTTAATAACATTAACAAATAGCTGTCAAACATTAAATACATTTTTTCAAGTGATTTCTTGGGTGATTTCTTGTTTTTTGTTTGTTTCTTGTTCATATTGACTTTTTTCCCTCTCTGATATTCCAATGTCAAGGTTATTAGTCACCATGTCAGATTCTTGGAATAATAGGAACGTACTGGCAGATCCAGTTTTAATTCACTGCTGGTTTCTGCCTCCACCTCCCCCCCCCCCTCCCCGCACCACCCTTCACCTGCATAACCCCACCCCCTCCTGCATAACGCCACCCCATGCGTTTTAGGTTCGTAAGTTCCATTATTATTATTATTTTTTCAGAAGTCGCATACTCCAAGAATTGATATTCAAGTTAGAGCAAGTACATCCGCCCAGTGATACTTATATTACACCGTATGTATCCATAGTGAAAGAGCGCCCTTCGTTTTCACATTAGCCCAAGAAAATCCTGGTTATGTGGCCATTTCTGCTGTATGTTTCTAACCGGTATTACTACCCGATTTTACATTAATCACCACGCCTTTACCTTTAGCAATTCCTGTACCAGAAGCGACAGAAGATGGTACACTTTGGGAAGGGAGGGGCGGGTGAGGGAGGGGTGGGGTGGGAGAACAAACTACGTAGGGCAGTGGGAAATGTTAGTCTGATTAAAGGAAGCCCTTCTTTTTATATTGTGCCGTAAATTCCAATATTTCAATGTTTTTCAACGAAACTTTTTTTTTCTGTATGTTTCATCAAAAGTTGACGTTTTAATAAACAAAAGGACATTTATCATTCCAAAAATAAAACAGGGAACTTTAACAAAAAAGAGGCACTTTTGTTTATGTGAAGGAGGGGGGACACATTCTCTGGAAAATAGAGAAAAAAATCACTAATGGTCCATAAAGACTGATGTTAACTAATATTACAATCGATTTGAAATTATTCTTCAAGGATAGAAATTTTCCTCATAAACAACCATTTGTAACGGTTATCATGAAGTTTAGATCAAATATTGTCGCATGTTTTATTACACAGAATACGTCAATAATGAAAATCACCCTCAGGTACATGAAAATAAGTTACTACAACGGGACGAGAAGAGTGATTTTCAAAACATAAATTGACCGTCAGAACTTAACAGACAAATAAAATATACACACGGGGGGGGGGGGGATTCATAAATTTCCAAATTGTTAGGACCCTGGAAAGTTCATTAAGCCTATAAATGAAAAACTATAAATTCAATGAGGATAATTGGAGGTTATTGACTTTATGAAATAGTAAGATAATAACATGTAAACCATCAAGAAACGGACATGTTTTTTACGAACCAACGTAGGGTTCAGCAGTGGCGTAGCCACGGAACAGGGCGGGTGGTGGGGGAAGGGTTGCTTATTTCCAGACTTTCTTTAAGAAAGGAAACCTTTATATTACTAAATGGTATTTAACTGATTGAAATAGTTGCACCACTTTGCAGCTACGCCCCAAAAGCTTTTCTCACAGGTGATTGGAACATACCTCCCTTAGCCCATCCCGAGGCGGACATTAAAACCAACATTTATCCCCCTCTCCTCCAAAAAATTAATCAAACGCCGTGGAAACGGGCCCCACTCATAGTAAGTTCAGAGTATACGTTCTTGCGATATAAAGTTAACAAAGTGAAAAGTCAGGTTAATGGAATATAAACCGTTTATCCGCTTCTATAGGCTAATAATGGTCACGTCGCTATCATTTTCATAAAAATACGAACAAACTAAATAAGTTAATATTTTCATATAACTGTTAAATCTTAAATACAAAAGCAATAGTCTATTTTTGGCTTCATTCATTTTTGTATGGCAAAGGTTGTCATATTTCTAAGTAATTGTTACTTTATCATAGTATTCGTCTGCTACTCTCTTAGTACTGCATTCAACTGAGTGTGATAGTGAAGCTGGTAAAAATGATGAAAGCATTTTTTTCGAACTTGCAGCACTGTTCGCTATATGGCCAGGTGCCCCCCCCCCCACCCTCATCCCCAAGAAAAATAAAATCTTGTGAAATTCCTTAAACGTTCCCCTCAGTTTCAAAGCATACAAGCGCCCCTAAAGAGGAATGCTTTTCCATTTCTAATTTAATGAAAATTTGCTGTTTTTTTATTGCAACAGATGGTAATTGGAATGTGCACTTTTGTTGCAAAATACTCAAATACTTGAATTTTCGGGACAGAATACACTGAACAACCATTTTGTCTGAAAGGTTAGACTAGCAGTGTGGTATTTCCCCTCGAAGCAAAGTCATGTGTCCTACTGCACCATGCGGATGCAGGGGTGTGGGGTTATATCCTACATCTCCCTCGTTTTCAACTGAAAAAAAAAAACATAATAAAAGTATACTTAATGTCACAACTAAATTATAGCCTATATATGCACCATTTATTTCTTTTGTCTGGGGGGGGGGGGGGAGCCCCGGACCATCTGTATGGGAATCCGCTTCAATGACCCCAGAATTACACCTCCTTCTTTATAAACTTCTGTATCTACCAATGACTACTACCGTTTTGATATTCAGGTTCGAATGTCAATTTTTTTTTCTCAAACAAGAGGAAAATCATCCAGTCAATCTAAAGTACCTTTTTGCTAAAATGTTTCCTATCGGTATCACAAAATATCTAATACTGAACTAGTCTAGATAACATATACTGACGAAAGCAACAAAGAATTGCGATACGTGGAATTAAGCAGCTAATAAAACAGAATTAAGCCAGGGTAAATTAAAATAATGATGTTTTTCTTAATTAAATATATCTTTACCCAAAGCGGCATCTTTATGGGCTAACTATGGCCCATTTTGGTCGCTTCGTTTCATATATCCACTTGGCATAGTACAGTTTCAGCCACTAGATCCTATACGCAGTGAATGTCCCTAAAGCCATGAATGCTCGTGTATATCTTAATATTGACACCTTTCACAAGTTGACAAAGAAATTAAAAGTTACAATTATTTGATATATGATATACTTGAATGTCAAGAGATTTCTTCTGCCAAAAGTCACCTTTAGTTTTTTCTCCTTCTTCTCCTTCTTTATGTTTCATATTCTCTCAGCCTCTCTATCTCCACCTCTCTCTCTATGTTTCTTTCTTGTACAATCTATAAAATGCGAATCGATCTAATTAGAAGCGAGGGCGTGATATCGGATACATTAAGTGATTGGCGACTCAACTATCGGAGGTGAGCACTGGATTCTGAAATCCAATTAATTGAAAATTAAGAATCGAAAATCCACGCCATTTAATGTAATTGGTTGTTAGGACCGTACAGGGATAGGGTTTCTTCAATAAAGAGTGTAGATTCCTGTTCAAATATAGCGGACAGGACGGTTTCGTACTATAAGTTCGGTGAATTTTATCTTCTTCAAATGCGCTCAATATAGGCCTATATCCTGGGGCGGGAAGATGATGAAAATTTCGTTAAATTTGTTAATTACATTACAATAACAAATTGAGGTATTCCCCCCTTGTTTTATTTTAAATAAAAGCCTCATGTGCAGCTTTACTGTAAAGATATTTTAGTATATATGCCTACGTGAATTTGTGGTCATGTTGTATCAAGTTCTTTGCATTTTGCCTGATTTTCGGTTGCCTTTTTCTTTAACATTTGAACGATGACAGATGAACTTAAAAGTTAAACTCAGGTTTGAATGATCAGCTTCAAACTCCAAACAAAGTGAGCAAATTCTTAAGAGTTTAGTCGAAAGATATTGTTACATATGTTATTGCTCCTTCTGCTCTAAGGGTCACCAAACCCCTACGATCCCCCCCCCCCCCCCAAAAAAAAATAATCGATCGATAGATTTTGTAGCCTATATTTGTACCGCATGTAATTAAGACAGCCTCAGAAGTAAACTTTTATTTAAAAAAACATAATCTTTGTGTTATTTATTACATCTTACCAGATGCAGGGGTGAAATGGGAGCGAATGGGGGGGGGGGGTGATTATTGTTGTCAGACCAATGTTCAGTAGCGTTCAATCCTCGGTCATTGTTCTGAAAATTATTTGGTCCACCTCCCGACCCCGGTGCCAATGGGAATTGAAATGATACAACCGTGAACCTTAATTCCGTTTAGTATAGTATCTTACTTTTGATTGTTCAGGCAACCTGTTATAATTTTTTTTAAATCTGTAAAAATATGGTCAAAGCTATCTGCAAAACTACCTTCATTATAGAAGGAAAACGCCCATAAGTATTAATTAAATATACAAATAAATCCACTGTGCGAAACACTGACAGACTCAAACTGTAAAATTATACTTACATCTCTTCTTGGAATTCACAATAATATAATTTTACACTGTTTAAATATGCAATATGTTAATTCGCTTTATGGGTCACACACCCACTTCCCCTCCCCCTCCCTCTCCCCTCCCCCCTCAATCAGTGTAAGCAATGATAGACTCTGTATACAACCATCTACAACAGTTGTTTGACATTTACAATATATCATGTAAAGTTACATAAATTCCAATCTGTTAATTGGCAGTAAATTGTTAAGGCAACTTGTTGCCATTTCTTTCTTCTGTGAAATCATGAACATTTTCCATTTTTTTTTTTTACAGAACATGTATATAGCCTATATCTGCTGATGATACTGTATCCCAAACGTATATTACTTTCTTTGTCTTAATTACTCAACAAGTTCCCATTAGGAATACATCATTATGTTTACCATACAGATTCACAAATAGTTTTACCCCCTCCTCTCTCCCTCACACAAACTCTATGACCGTATTTCTTTTAAGACAATATATTTCCAAATGTCTATTTCCCGATGGGATATATTAACTATTCTAACGAAGATTTCGTACGAAAGTCATATACTCATAATTGCGATTTTAATGTGTCCTCCTTTCTTTTCTTTTCTTCTTTATATTTTAGTTTCTTCTTTAAAGTTTAGGAATAAAAAAATGAATGAAAGTTATCTATAGTACCAATTACAGTCAATGCTTATTTTTTGGGTGCAGTTTGTTTGTAGCAACAAGATACTTTCTCGATCCCGCAACGTTTTTTAATATATCCCGTACGGAATACCCGGGTCAAAATAGTGTAAATTAAATTCCCTTCATTCAGGCTATGACCTACGCAATTACGTAAAAGCTTAAGGTTGGTTAGAAGACGTTCTAAATATACGTCACGCAGAGAAAACATAGCTTGATTGGAGACTTTTATTTGAAAACTCTTTGTCCTATCTACTCTAATTACTCGTTCATCAAATTCTCATCATTGCTATATTAAAGCCTCGTGCATGTCAGCTGTGGTTTTGGCCGGCCAATTAACTAACTTGGATAATTTGCCACATGCATGTATCAACTAGGTATATCGGTTCGATTTACCAATAAGGCCATTTCTCTTCTTTTCTTTCTTTCATCTCATTTGGCTTCTTCTTCTTCTTCTTCTTCTTCTCATCTTTCTTTTCCTGAAACGGGGAGAAAAATCATGTTATTCGTTAATACTCGTGGGTAAATGAAATCTTGACGGAAGTAAACGGCGTCCCTTTGTTTTGTGTATAGTTGAAGGCTATTGTTATATCTTTTAAATGTATTGTCCAGAAATAACAAATAACTTATTTTTTTCAGGTAATTTACGAACCAAAAAAAAAAAAAATTTTAAGTAACCAAACTGACGTATAACCTGTTAATCAACTGAATAAGAGATAAACAAAACACGGAACAAGAAACCAAGTAATAACTTTTATTGTCATCTCAACAGGCAATAATGAACAATAGAAGACAAAAATCGATGAAAATACATGAAAGGGTCTAAAATGAACATTTCTGGAGGGGGGGGGTATTCTAATTATTCCCCCGGCCTTTAGTTGTTGTTGTTGTATGTGGTATGTTACTATTTGCTTACAGCCCGGACGAGTGTAGGCCTATACTAGCCTATGCTTGTAAATTTGCATGTTGTCGTAGATAACGGGTTTGATTTCGACAATATCTTGTACAATGTAATTATTGTCAAAAGGATGATCAAAAGATGACCTATGTGGACCGACTTTGACCTTTTCTTTGTGTTCTTTTTTATGATTTATTTGTTATTATATATGTAATATCTTATACAGATTCTCATCTTTATAAATATAGTATAATACACTAAAATTTAAAATGTTAAATCTCCAATGTTTATGTAATCCGCGCGTTTGCTTTTCACTTGCTTTGTCTGTAATTGTCAATGGATGTTTGTATTGCGTACATTTTGATGCATGCATTTAGCTTCAACTTTTCCGTCCTAATTGAGTTTTTGATGGGGAAAATGTTCGGGTATTTCCCTTTGAAACATATATCATAAAAACATGGATGATATTTATTTCTTGTTTCAATTATGTGTCATCTAATATGATTGTGTATAGGAGTATCAAAACTCCTGGATAAACTTTTAATTAACTGAATATGCAAAAGATATACAATATTGTATAGGTCCTACTGGTACATTTACTGTGATAAGTTTAACAGTTGTATCGAGCTAAATACACAGTAAAGCGCATGTGAATGAGCTAATCATCCACTACAACAACTATCTATTGTATATATTATTGTATTGTTTACTGTGGTATTTTATTGTTTTGTATTGTATCGTCTTTTATTGTACTGCATTTCATTGTATTGTATTGTTTTCTTAAACTATTCCGTTCACTTTTGACATCATTTAGTGAAACGTCTGTGAGTGAAAGAGAAACTGGCCGAACGCTTCATTTGTCAATTAAGGAAAAATCCATGTTATGTTTAAATTGTAACCGTAAGCATCAACACAACACAACAGACGTCATTAAAGGCCGCATTGATCGGCAAACACCTGATGTGAATATTATCCAATTTGTTCTATCAACCATTCAAATTCTTTCGATCGTCACTTTTCTCTACCGGTCTTAACTCTGCCCTTTTTATTCATGGTCATTTAAAGAAACCAACTCAACTCTTTCGATAAGTGACAACGATTATATGCCTTCATCTGTATACGTCTGGAGTTGTGACGGAAGCCTTTAATAGTCATCAGTCTTGCCTCAATATATTTTTTCCCAACTTTACGGAAGGATATAATGAAGTTAACGATATACCAATGACTGCAGTATATTCATTATGAGATATATATCCTAAGGTTGAAGAATTAATCTGGAGGTATATATTAAAGAAAATCATAAAACAAAATGGTCAGTGTGTATATATGCATATGATGATGTCACACCTGTTTGCTTCAAGTTGCCTTTTGGTACAACCGTGTTAACATCAAATGGTGATATATCAAAAACGGTACATTTTGAGTGCGAAATTTCTCTTACATTTTGTTGGCCTCTTGTCGGTAAAAAAAATCTTGCCGTCGCTTTTATTGTTCTAAATTAACCTTTGAGGTATGTTTGATTTGTTTGATTACCATACGCCTTCAACGATATGGCTGTATTGTGATGTTACCTTATACCCCGTTTGTTGAACGAATATCAAAGGATAAACATAAATATCTAAAATAAGCTCATTAATACCAAGCAACTAAAGATTCCCTCCTCTTTTTTCACTCTGACTAAGGTGCACACTGTACTATATTATACATGGCATTTAGAAGACCCCGTGTATTAATTTGATGCTTTTTTCACCCTTCTCCTCTTCATCTTTATGAGAAGCATGAAAAGGCCGTGAATGATTTCTATAGCGTAGCATGTCTGTGAATTATGACTCCCAATAGAGAAGATCAACTGATAATGCAGGATAAACTACAGCTTCCTCTTATTACTCCGCCGTTATATGTCGACAATTCCTTTTGTCATTTTTATTGCTGTGAATTTCTTCTTTAACTTTAATTTTCATGATGAGGTAGAATAGTTTCATTTGGGATAAAGATGTAACTCAAGGAAGATTCCATAGAAGATAACCATGGTTACTAAGATACATTGACGTCGTCGTCATGTAGTTGTGTCACAAATTATTTGACGTAAGAAGAAACATAAATAACAAGACAGGCTTTCATGGAGAGAGAAAGTTATCTCGGATATACGGAAGCTACAAAGTGCCATCAATAACATAACAAACCTTTGCCTCAATAAGTCAAAAATTTTCAGTAAATTGTTGAGATAACAAGATAATATCTTATCAAAAATCAGAAAAATGTTGGATTGCTCAGTTGCTTTAATTGAGCAATTGAACATTTTTCTGCAAAACGTTTAACTGACAACTTATCAGATCTCGTCAATTCAACATTTTTCTGAAAAATGTTCAATGGTTCACTTCATTCCAACTGAGCAATTGAAAAATTTTCTGCAAAATGTTTAATTGACAACTTATCATATCTCGTCAATGCAACATTTTTCTGCAAAATGTTCAATTGTTCACTTCATTCCATCTGAGCAATTGGACAATTTTCTTCAAAATGTTTAACTGACAACTTATCAGATCTCGTCAATTCAACATTTCTCTGCAAAATGTTTAATTGTTAACTTCATTCCATCTGAGCAATTCAACAATTTTCTGCAAAATGTTTAATTGACAACTTATCATTTCTCGTCAATTCAACATTTTTCTGAAAAATGTTTAATTGTTCACTTCATTTCATCTGAGCAATTGAAAAATTTTCTGCAAAATCTTTGACAACTTGTCATATCTCGTCAATTCAACATTTTCCTGCAAATTGTTTAATTGTTAACTTCATTCCATCTGAGCAATTGAACAATTTTCTGCAAAATGTTTAATTGTTCACTTCATTCCAAAGTGTTTCTTTATGTTGATAGCACTTTAAAACTTCCGTAGATCTTTAAATACATATAAAGGATAGAATAACAATTGCAGATAGTTACGTACGTAAATTGGGGGCGCGCCCGTGTGTGTGTTTTTTAATTTGTTATTTATTGCCTCTTTTTTTATTTTTATTTTATATTTTATTGAGAACGATTTGTAGACTTTGTGCAATGGTAGTTTGCACAATATTTCGGACGTGAGAGCGGTGGTGGGGGAAAGGGGAGTGGGCAAGCAAAACCCACCTTCACTCGATTGATTATTCATGTTGAACTTTCCTTGAAGGGTAGAGGAATATATATATATATATATATATATATGTATATATATATATATATGTAACTCACTACAATTTCCAACTCACTACAATTTCAATTATATAAATATATATATATGTTTATCAGAACTGTGCAAATGTATCGATTATCATGCACTAGTGATGTTCTGCGGATACTTATCAGCTACGGTTTTAAAGCATACAAAAAAATACACATATAAATGTTTCTGTTTTTTCTGTGTTTTTCCTCTTTATTTCCATTTTCACAAACTAGAAACGTAAGATCGAAATATACATAAGATGACATCTCTTCATTACAATAAACAAGAACATCATTAATTAATGACGTAAAAAAATTATTAAAGCATATAAGGTTATGTAAAGTTTGTATAGGCCTAGTCGTGCATGAGGCCTTTCGTTTTTAATATCTTCATAGAAAGTTTACAATAAATTTTGCACTTTTATAGAGTAAATATCAACGAAACACACTGATTGTAAAATATATGATTCAACCGTCCGTTCATCCAGAGGGAGTACCCCCCCCCCCAACCTACCCCACCCCCTATTCAACCTCCACACACAAAAATTAGCAATAGTCAATAGCACAACCTTACGTGCAGACCTATATCAGTACAGACCTTACTAAAGCCAAATATGCATGCAGAAAGCAATAATTCACGTCTAAAAATTCAATTATTTTCTGGGGGACCCCTACATGGGAGCCCTCTTTAACGACCTCCGGGCGCACAAACCCTTTATTTTAATCTTGCATGTATCCCTGTTAGTACTTATAACTGTAGCATAACAAGCACATTTACAAAAAAAAATATATTCTACGAGTAAAACTTTGAAAGAAAAATAAGTAAGTTTGAACGTAACAATTCTCTATCGGTGGATAGTGTGCACGTTTGTTAATGTAAAATGGTTGTTTTTTGTGTTCGACACTTTTTGGGGTTTTTTTGGTTTCTTTTCCTTAAGTTGAAATATTTTGTCGAGTTATTTTGTAGAATGACTTTCACACTTACCATCAGTAAAATTTGTCATCTTGGTGTGTGAGATCTTCCAATAAAAAGGTAGATTGGGGTATACATTCCATTTTTTTGTTTATCGTGTTCTGAGTTGAAATAAATACAGAAATATCACGAGTACTCCCTTATGGACAAAACTGTAACTAATGACGTCATCTCCTCAGTGCAGTCACTTATACATGCATACAAAACCATATATTTGCTTCATCAATTGCAAACAGGCTATTAAAGGTGTTCCTTTATATAAAGTTCAATATATAATGAACAAAATATCACAAGGGATGAAGTGCAAGTTTATCTGTCCTTGAAATATATGTGTCTTTTTTATTGTAAATTTATTCCTTTCAAAGTTGAACCACGCGCTTTTCTCTATTGATCGATGTGGTTGTATATCAGTTGGAGAGGGTTTTTTTTGTCACAAGCATAGCCTATAATTTATATTGTAATTCCCAAGTACTTTTACAGTATAGACGAACTTTCTATCGTATATATATATGGCCATATTGTTTTGTACATATAAACTGTTGTTGCTATGTAATCCGAACTATAGTATTTGTATTTCATTGGTACGAAACAGAAGCATAGAAATAGGATCTCTTTACTAACGTTTCATTATAAAAGATTTTATTGGTGGTCAACAGATAATATTCATAAAGAATATTTCCTAACAGCTGCCAATTATACAGACAGGTAATTGTTGAAGCACTGAGAGACTCATTCCTCAGGCGTGCATTGATCATTACATCCACTTGTTTAAAACAAGTCGTTTTTTAATCATAGCCCAATACATTAAATGAACAGAAATCATGATCAGGTTTGTTCTTTTTACACCTTAATATGTAACGTGCAAATGTGTTGAGACTACATTGAGTAGCTTATACGACTATTGGATAATATCAATATAAAATACAAAAAGAAAATATTTGAAATAAATTCCTTTATTTTTTTTACGAAACGACTCATTAAAAGAAACGAACATGATAAACTTTAGTCCTACGTTTACTTAATCATATAGTATATATATATAAAAAAATATGACTTCGGACAAATGCAGACATGAACTAAAAGTATTATATCTTTTCCAAATATAGTTTTTGCCAGTCGGCAACTAATTTTAAATCAGTTGTGTTTGAGTTTTCTTTATAATAATAATAATAATAAAAATAATGATAGTAATATTATAGACATCATATATATTAGAGGTCTGACCTATGTTCAGTGGTGTTAAAATAACGTCTCAGTCGGTACCACGCCCATGCATGTGTAAATCATTGCTGTGAAATTATCCACACGGACTGGGAAATTAAAAATTGGTGAACGAAATTTGAATAATATTTTAACACTCCGAGCTATACTTGTATCCTATTTATGGAAAATAGGCCTACACATCCCAGAAAAGGGTTCATTTGCTGTGATCTATATACATGTGGTGGAATGTATTGTATAAGTATATAAGAGATAACTTCAAAGTTGCCATCTTGAATGCATATGAAGTGGACATACATGGCGAGTCATTCATTTATTTCATCAGATTTTTGATAACTTTTTTTCTGTTCATTTAGTAGTTAAGATTCTTAACTATCTCATACAGCCCATTTAAAGAATGTGTCTTTCTTTTTAACCTCAGCCGTTTCAATACTATCGCGCTTTGCCGGATTACTCCTTTGGGCGTCGTGAAGTTTACGCATGTGCTTCTTCAGATCAAAGTTTCTACAGAAGCCTTTACCACACACCTGGCACGTGAACGGCTTTTTATCCCTATGGGTATGCATATGGAAGGTCAAATTGTAAACCTGATGGAAAGCTTTCTGGCATATTTGGCATTTGTAGGCTTTTTCGCCACTATGCGTTAATTTATGATTTTTGTAGTTACCCTTCTGATGGAAACCTTTACCGCAAAATTCACAAATGTAAGGTTTGAAGTTTGCGTGGATGCGTAAATGCGTATTAAGCGTCGAGCTTCGGTTGAAAGCCTTCCCACATTCGTGGCATTTGTGCGGTTTATCATTCGTATGTATGATCTTATGACGGCAAAGCGTGCTCGCTTGTCTGAAGCCTTTACCGCATACCTTACAGATAAACGGTCTAGCTCCGGTATGGACCGGCATGTGGCGCGTTAGGTTATAATGAGCGTTGAAACTTTTACCACATTCTGGACAAATGAATGTCTTCTGTTTCGCATCCGCTCCTTTCCTCTGTATCTTTTCTATGTGAGATGTTGATCCATCAGCACTTTTCATTGGCTTATTTTCAGCTCTTCGTTTGTTCTTCGACGAAGGACTCGCATTCACACTCGAATCAGGTCGATTCAACTGGAATTGAGGGACGTTTAATTCAGTCGATGGGTCAATAGAGGGCGATGAGAGCATGTACCTTGGTGACCTCTTATAAGATAGAGGCGACCTGGTTCCTCCGACTGGAGATGTCTGGAGATGGCGTTGTCCTACATATTTTAGTTGAGTATCACCCTTATGAGCTGGTTTAGCGCTGATGGTTTTCCTCTGTTGTCCATCCATCCTTCTGGGGCAGTAGTTTGACATTGACGTCGATTTTGCGGTTCTCATTAAGAAAGGTGCATGGTGATTCAATGGGTACACTGGAAACCTCTTGTCGTAAACGGATTCAGCGGTGAACATAACTGGTAAACTCGGAGGGCAATGGACGATAGGGTACGGTGGCACTAAAATACCAGATGGCCAATTTAGACATTTGGACCGAAGCTGTAAATGATCGTGTTTATCAAAAGTTTCATTTGCAAAAGGGTTAATATGACAATCTCCTCTTGCAATTGTCTGAGATTTGGATTCTGAATTTGATTTCTCAGATGGCTTTTCATCAAATCCCATGATTCGATTGATCGAAAATGACAAACTCATTTTGCTGCCTTGTTGATTAACTGATAATTGACGAGAACAAAATAACGCAAAAGTAACGTTCGTAACTTTAACCTCTGTATACTCTGAGTCCAAGGTGATGCTGACTTCTTACATATATATATTTATATGTAGAAGTGTTTTCTAACAACTGTTTTTGTTGGTTTTCCACTTCGCGAGACAATGACTTTCTTTGAGTTTTCAACGAACAGTTTAATTCTTCTTTATTTCTATTCTAATGATTTATCCCTGAAGGTCTTCGACATCTTTTGTAATTAGCTATAAAAGGTATATACTGCAAAAGAAAGAGAGAAAGAAAGAAAACAATGTCAAAGGGTATTTATAAAGAAGACATTTTGAATATTCCTCGTGGCATAATTCGAGTTAGTGAATCCTTATAGTGAGAGCCGTCACACTTATCTTCGTTTAGCACCTGAATAAGAAAGTAAAATCTTTTTCAGTTGGATTAAGTTGAAGGTCACTCAAAGGGATCATTGTCCCTCATTCCATCTTGACTAATCAACTCTGCTTTAGAAGGATTAAAGCTTAAGGTATGACCTTACCTGTCTATTATTTTCCCCCTCGGTGAGGGTAAGCCCTAAACAAGACCTGGACAGATATTTTCCACCCCTTTTAACACCAACAGTAATTGTTCTGATGTCTCGTTAGACCCATTCGATAACGACGTATTGACTTATAAGCATCCGCATTTCCGAAACAAAAGTTTTCTTTTGGTGAAAGTGTCCTTCCATGATAAAGAGAGTGATCACATAACGAGTTAACGATTATAGCGAAGCTGCGTATGTAAACCCATATAAATAAAAAGAACGCGTTTCCGGACGATTTAACAACGGAAAGGAAAACGTTCGAAGAAATTTAGGCTACACGAAATTTCAATGGTCACGTGATTCAATTTGCCTGATGCTACCAGTTAGGACAATCTTTCTATACCGTTCATTCTTGTCCGGCTTCAACGCACTCCTATTGTCAGTATGAGCAGTATGAATATCATGATTATATCATGCATGCAGATAATGGTTAGGAACTGTTCATACTATCTATACAAATGCTCTGAAGCATGATATGGGAGCGGGGAGGGGGGCAGTATAGAGTGGTAAAAGCATTAGCAACATTTTCCGAAGTGATTGTTTCATACAAATTTACTATGCATATTCCAGATATATCATGGCATTTACAAAGACACCTTATCTGGCAAGTAATCATAAGGTTGTAGATGGAATACTTAAAACCGTAATTGTTCACTGATTATAAGTATCGCATATATACACTCTTAGTTCCTAAGAGCGAGAATTCGATTTTAAAAGTGTCCAGAATGATAAATCTTTAGAGGAGTGAAAGTCACTCTTATAAATGATTTGACTTGATGTAACTTTAGCTCTAAAGTTTTTGAGTGCTTTTACTCTGTTACTTGTTAGAGCTAAATGTCCGGGAATTCAGTCTAAAGAGAAGACTGAAAGTACTCTTCAAAAGAGTGATTATCCTGGACACTCTCAAAAAGTGAATTCTCACTTTTTGGAATAAAGGTTGTAACGTTATAGTTCATATAAAGGGAAATATCTTGTCATGGATATATCTTGTCATGGCTTATGAGATCAGAGATGAATGATTTTCCAATCAATTCTTGTTTTTCTTTATTGTAGTCAAACCATGAAGGAGAATAATGACAAAAGTAAAGAAAAGAGCTATAAGCAATCTCTTTCTCAGTCTAAACGTCATTAGTATTGGCTACTAAAGTTAGCATGTTAATCCTTGCTTGAAAGACTTTTGAAAAGCATACTTGTATACCTAGACAATTACGTTTATATTACAAAGGAAAATACTCAATTAGAAAAACAATACTTTATAGTTGGCAGTTTAATTGCTAGTTGAGCAAACGTGTCTCCAGGAAAACCGAAATTTTAAGACCAAATGGAATTTCTCACTTATATATGTACAAGAAAGGCATTTTGATCAGATGCCTTGAGGTAATATATGACGTCACTCATCCGACGACTTTAGCATTTGTCCCAAAAGGAATTTTATAATTATTTTGTTTGCTTCTATTTAAGATATTGTTAAAATGTTGATTATTAGTAGCATGGCAATCTTATCATAAAAAGATTGTGCTTTAAAACATTAAGTGCGAATGTCACAACAAAACAATGATCAAAGATTTATATTATCCGTTTTAGTTTTATTTTAACTATTAGAATAAACATATTTTGTTGAAGTTATTCCTGACCTATATTTAAGATGTCTAAAACAAATGTTATCAAACAAAGCATTCTAAATATGTATCTTTAAGATATTTTCTATATAAAATCGGAAAAACAAACTGTTCGATATACCAGTGGTAAAAAACAACCTGAAACCCGAGAAAACAACTCATTTAAGACGGGCGTTTCTGGCTTGGAATGGTTTCATAAATTCAAAGCGGCCACATGGCATCGACTTATGCATTTATCGTTTGCTATTGAAGAAACCATTGTCAGCTTTTTCTCTGGGGAGTATTTCAGTTTTTGTTTAAGCTGTATATTTTGTCTCTCGTCCTAATTAAAGATTTGACTTACAAGTAAAGCTACAGTTTCATAATATTGCTCTTTTCATGACGTTGTTTGTCAATGAAATTAATGCTCCTTTCTTTCTCGAAATCAAACAGTTCTCCTTTCGTTTATTTATTTTCATTTAACTTCTTCTTTTTATTTTATTTTTTATTTTTGGTTGTGTGACTGCTCTAAAAAATTATTAAACATATATGAATGGGTATATAGCCTATACGCGATTTTTATTTTTAATTATGGCTTGCCGGTGAAGGTTATACTTACTGTGAATTTAGTATTTACAATTACAATAGGTATGGGGATGCATAATGCACACAAAAGGACTCCCCTGACACGTTTGGGAATAGCATCTTGTGTTATCAATGTCGTTCCTTTTCGTCTTCTTCTCGATATAACATAATGTATCAAGGACATGTTGAGCAATACAAGGAAAGAAAAGAATGATGAATATATAAAACTCATCTGTTTTGGAAATAATGAGTCCTGCGCTTTTATCAAAGTTAGCGAATACTGTACTCAGAATAAAAGTACAAATTGATGGGGGGGGGGGGGAGACACTATTCGAGAAAATATAGAAGGTCGTTTGAACTTTATCATATTCCAGACTTATTTATTTGAAATCAAACTTGACAATTTAGGTCTATATGACTAAGCGAATAACTCCTCGTTGGTGGCATTTAGCTAACTACCTTAATGTTTTTTTTTTTTTGCTGAAATCGGTTCTGAATGGGTTAATTTGAAAATTTTATTTCGATTTGTTCGACATTTATCAAATACACGCGTCGCCTCTTGAACCTTTATGTTTGTATGTTATATATGTATGTATGTATGTATGAATGTTTTATTTAATTCTTTTTGCTAATTCACTTGACCACATCTTTTCATTTCTTAAGTAACATTAGTACCTTTTTATCGTAATATTTAATAGTCTATACACTTGGAGGAGAAAACATGAGCTAAGTTTTCTGTTTTTGCTTTTTCTCCAAAATATTTAACAGGAAATGTTTATTTAGATTTTGTCGCGGTCAATTTTTTCATCATGGTATACGGTGCCTTTGTAACTGTTATTAAAAAGTTTTCTAAATTGTGTACGCAACAGTTGACGGTTGTTCTATATCTCCGATCGACGAATATTTCTTATCATAAAAGTCGGGAAAGGGACATAAAAAGGGGAATTGAAGTATCTACAGTATAGCGTAAAACTGCTGCCAGTTTGCTTTATACATTTTAATAATACTTATTTATTGAATTCACGTATAACTGTATACTATGACTTAACTAAGATATATATGTTGTTAAAGCCATTCGATTGCTTCTGAGTTATAAACTGTTTAATTGAATTATTTTAAAGAAAATTGACCGAATGAGTCGGATTCGACCCAATGTGAGCAAACATCTTTATAAAACAACTACCTTGCGCTTCCTTTTTACGTTGCTTTTTACATGCTTCATTAAATGTCAAAATGTTAACATAGAAGTAAGCTAGATCGTTCATTTTTGTGCATTTTACAGTTTTATGGGAAGGGGAAGTCAACCACTTATCAATTTTGCTGTCAATAATAAGTTAAAAGTGTGAGTTATAATGTTTAATACATACATTTTGTGTCCATCAAATTCAATGCTATATGTAGTTTCTCTTTTATTTTGTTCCAAAGTTTACAATTAAAGAGATATTTTCAAAATTTTATGTTTACCATATAGCCTAGTATAATTATCATTTTTTTTCCGGTATAAACATTAGCCTATTAGGTACAACAAAATGTAAGCGTTTTTCCCCCTCAATAAAACTAGTAATTGACTTGTTTCTGTTTCTTCTGACATATTTATGTCTAAACTTTACAATCCATTTTTCAAGTCATTTTCACTTTTCTACGTATAGCATGCATGTCAATAGCGAAGGATGGGAGATATCTGAAAATCAGAGGTGTTTAGATTATAAATCTTAGAAACGTTGAACCATCGAAAAAACATTAAACATTACTGAATATATAATTGTTGGCCAAGTTGCTACATGTAGTAATGCTTACTAACCATTTCTTTTCCGGGGTTGCCAGTCAGTCAATACTATAAAGCCACAGTATACATTATAAACCGAGCAATCAGGTATTCCCCTGTTGTTTTTATTTCATTTTTTTATTCGATTCAAGCAGGGATGTATCCAGGAATTCTGAGTTGGAGGGACATCAACAATTTAAGATGGGGCACAAACCTCGTGTCCTGTAACTTGTGAAGCTTTTGTCTGCATGATGGTGGGGCAGATGGGGGCACAACGGGTTCCTGTGACATGTATCTTCTCAAATATTGGCCCTACCATTTGTCTATAGAGATAACTACTATTTTCACCCAATCGGCATATCAACATTTCTTGAGTGCTGGCCCTTCGAAAAAAATCGTATGTTCTATCATTTTCTTCAGGTTTATTGAATGATTTGTTAAAAAGGAAAGTACTTTTCCCTTTATATAATGTCTGGATCAGAAGACTTTAACTTTATTATTTTACGATAACCATTACTTAAGTTTCTTGTCTGGATTTGAAGTTTTCCCTTATATTTATTAATGCTTTCAGTGGGGTGGGGTTCGCAGCGGATGTTTTTTTTTTAATTTACATGTCTTCTTTAGGATTTGAAAACAAAACGTAAACTATTACCACTAACTTCATATATATGTATATACAATGTTGTTGAACATGTAATATGTGAAATATATTATCTCCAATAGATATGTTACTTATATGAATACACTCAATAGAAGGATTAATATAGCCTATGACCGTTGAACTATAACTCAAAGCGAACCAGAATCAGAAAATGACAACTTTTGTAGAAATCACTTAATACTAAAGGAGAAAAAAAATAAAACACGCAACGTTAGCTGTATTTTAAACAACGTAATAACAATAGAATACACAAATGTTTGGTTTTACAAAACACATTAAGAAAATCTCTTTTATATAAAATACAGATATAGTGGTTTTTACAACAAATATTAGGAAAATATGCTATTTGTTTTCTTCTTCTTTCTCATGTTGATTCAGTGCATATTTTACTTCAGTATGCATTTGTTTGTAAGATTTTTTTTAACATTTTATATCTAAAAGATCAAAATGTTTGAACTGTGTATGTAAATATGCACATATATGTTACGATATTACTTAAACTAAGTGACATTTTTACACCAAAATCTGAAAACTCACCTTTTGTAAATAATTGATATCGCTTGTTTACGTCCAATGGCACCAGAGAATTAACTCCTTCACATACGTAGATACATGTATAAGTGAACTTGTCAAACGAATCCAAAGAGTGTAAAAGTGAATTGCTGTCTATAGAAGCCAATGAGGTTTTCTAAAATAAACGGCTTCTCAGTTCTGAGGAGATGAAAAGATGGTAAATACCCACAGTTTAAGGCTGAATGTATCTTCCTTTTGTAAGCTTTCGCTTGTTAGGCGAGAGAACCCCAGCGGGCAAATCCCGTCAAACTGTGACTAATTAAACCGTCTTTGAAAGTCTAGCATGGGTTTTGTGTCGAAATTGTGTACTACTCCGCCTTCTTCTACTAAGCAAATAGACTTTGCTTTAAAGATCTGCGGTTGTCTTTTTGCCTGGCGAAAAAAAATGACAACTTTAAGCAACTAGTCGCGATACTCATTTGTCTTGGAAAGGAAACTAAGATGCTTTTTCTTTCACTTACGGTTATAGCTGTCTGAAAATAAGGCCCATTTTTCGTCCTCTCTGCATCTATTGCTGCGGTGACTAGCATGTCTTGATCGTCCAATCAAAGACCGTCGTTGGAGAACCAATCAGAAGTTTTGGCATATGTGACGAAGATGATAGCAATGTGAATTTTGCTCTCTTTTTGAAACAGTTGTGTTTTTGTTTGTTTTTGTAACGTTGGGAATATATGTAGCAAAAAGTACAGAGATGTCTGTAAGAGAAGCAAATGTCGAGGGTAATTTAATGAGGTTACTTTTATGACGTTCATTTTAAGTTGTTAGCCTATATCTTTAATGTTTCATTACGTTCTTCTTCGAAAAGTGGACGGGGAGTGGGGTTGGGTAGGGGTTAGTGAAACCCTCTCTGGGTTACAAAAAAATATGTGACTGTATGAGTCGATCTGTGAAATTTGACTTGCAGTTTGAGTCGCTGTGAAATGGGGCCGTATAGAACTCGGTTCCTTGAAACCTCATAAATGATTTCATCTGATAAAACATGCAATGCTGTACTTTTTAAACTATTCAAATGGAGGGGCAGAGGAGGGGAGTGGGAGGACAGAGGGGTAAGCGGAACCATCCATTTGATGTATGCAACTGTATGAGTACATCTATGCAATTTGACTTGCGGTCGCATGACGGTGTCGCTGTGTAATCCCCCCCCCCCCCTCCCCGATAGAGCTCATGTCCTCGACACCTTGAACAATATTCTTTTCAATTATATAATGAAACGGAAAATTATATATTCAAATCTATTCCAAGCAGCTTGCAGTGAAGTATCAGTTTACAAGGCAGAGAGGCGTGACATATGTTATATGCAGGATATAGTATTTCTGTGCAATATCTCTGTTGAAATTATATTCATTAGGCTGAAAGTGTGTGTGGTAGGAGACTTTCGTCTTCATGGGACTTTCACCATGCAATCAATTAACAAGCGATGTTGGCATTAATAATTATAGTATATGTTAACGAACTTTAGAGGCGTTTCATAGAATTTGGAGAGCGCTGCATGCAGCTGAACTATGTCGGTTTCAGCAAAATGCAAAGATGGAAGAGAAGAATGAAATGAGTCGGGATACAGCTTACAACTTATTATCTTAATTGAAATTTGAGATCAAGGCGAAATGAGTATTATTATACCAGCGTAGCGCATTGTTTTAAATGATAATATGAATTAGTTAATCCTATCTTAAACAGTTTTAGAGAGGGTAAAAAAATGTTTTGTATGGTGGATTGGCACACCATATAAACATGATCAGACATGATCTCTAATAAAAAAAATATATGCATATATAGGTTACAAATTCAGAAAAAAAAACTCGTAGATCCAGGGATGTGGGCTGGACACACCCACCCCTCCCCCTCCATTAACTTCCCACAAAAAGTGAATACAACCTTGCGTAAAGACTTAACTACAGGACTAATCTACCACCAAATATGCCTCAAATTGCACGATTTCACTAAAGTCTAATTTTCGTTCTGATGGAAGGACCCCCAGACTTCTCAGCATTGGTATCGGTGTTTTAAAATCCTGGACCCCCACCCCCACCCTCCCCCCTTGTTACCGTACATCTCATGAAAGCTAAGATCATAGAGAAAAGACACGCACCCAATTTACAGGCCAGTGTCTTTTTTTTTTGTGTTGCAAACTTCTTATAGGTTTCTCTGTATGACATGAGTGTTTACAGTAGTTTATACAAAATGATTTCGATTTTGGATAAGTATGTCAAGTTGATCCATCGATAACTCTAGCGTTTGTCTCTATTCTCCACAGTCGATGTTGCCTTGTACGAAGGTCATGTTAGTAAAGAAAACAAAAACAACAGAGCGAATATAGAATAAAGGGAAAAAAGACAAAACGCTTTTTTTTATGATGGTATATTGATTCATCATTCACGTTATACTGGTCTTATTTTTTTCTTCTTTGTATTTTAACACCAATCTCTCTGCCATTGGCTACTGTTAGTTTATTTCTGTCTCTGTCTATCTATCTTTATCTCTCTCTCTATATTTCCAAAATTTTGATATTTCATTACAATATATATAATGCATGCTAAGAGAAGACATGCACTTTTCATAAAAGACAAAATGTAGTTCAAGGCTGCGATATTGCCATCCAAAAAAGTTATGTTTATGGGAGAAAGACGCCAGTTGTCGTTTTAAAGAGATGTGTTGTGATCTGTCTAATTAATGTAAAGTAAACATAATCACATATGTAAGTACAATAAGTGATGAAAGTTAATGAGTGTTAATGAGGGGAATAGCTAATTAATTTGATTCAATCTTAGGGATTATAATGTAAGCTTACAAATGCAAGTTTTTGGAAACTGCAACCATAAATATCGCGATACATTCTTTATTACACAGAGGCGCAACCACTTTTCTTGTACTGGGGTGGGGGTTAGAAATTAAGCCGGACGGTGCTAATTGCAGGCAAAGTGGTATATACTTATATACAACTTCTAATACAATGTTGAAGAATTTCTATTTTTTAGGTTGTAGCACATATACATAATATATAGTATACAAGGATTTTTTGTTGTAATATTATGTCTGACAGTGGGAAGGGGGGGGGGGTGATCTCGACTGTTTTTATGCAATAGCGGGGGGGGGGGTGAGCCCCTGTCCACATACGTATAGATGGTTGCATCCCTGTCCTGCAGGGTGAGAATTTATTTGACGAGAGCTGTCTATGAAGAGTCTGTCAAGGAATTTCATTCGTTCCTGCATTAAACTAATAAAGTATTCTTGCCAACTTGAAACTCTTAGAGAGTTGTTGCACTCTATTATCATCTTAACTTGTAGGAATTCACTCTGAGGAAAATAATAAATTCACTGATTGAAAGAGTGATCAATGCGAAGATTATTATAGAGTGACTTTCCCTCTGAGAAGTTTACACGGTATTATTTATAACATACATGCATGAATTGTTTATATGATGCTTACATTTCTCATATTAATGTTCAATGCGACTTCGTTCTCACCAAGTATAGTACGCACTACACTGGTTATAACGTGGTATACCCACAAACTGAACCAGGGCGACTGCGCTACTAGCCACATTGTCATTTAAATATAAAAAGAGATCATAGCAATAAAATAGAACAAAATAAGTTAGTGCAAGGTTTGTTTCTAACTTCGTCTCACACACAAAAAAAACCGGAAGGCTGTTAGAAATGCCGAGTATGGTTATTACTTTTTATTTGAGAAGTACGAAATTAATTATATTACTTCGTCTTATTGTTTTGTTTTTTTTAGACAAAAAAATGTTTAAATGAGTTATTCCAGTAATTAAAAGTTTTATATCCCATTACAAATAAAACATAAATAATGGAAGCACATGTGGTTCGATTATATCATATTTAATTTTAATATAATGTACTCGGCCTTGTGTGTGAAGAAAGATTAAATCTGTGATATCTCTTAAATAGAATAATATTTGTCTTAACTGTTTGGTTCAATTCTTCAAGACATTTTATCTCTATGTACCAATAATGATATATGGGTTTGCGTCTCCTTAAGCGATACTTATTTTTGCTTAACTGCAAATTCCCTTCAACTGAAAATTGGAATAACTCGAGTAAATAAACATCTTATTGTGATTTTATTATCCAAGAGAATCTAAAATCAAAGTAGAACTTAATTAAATTACATATAGTTAAAAGAGATATTTACGGATTCGTGCTATACGTCAAGAATCCCGCCAAGACGCCATATAACACAACCTTTACCATATGAATGCATAATTGAATAGATGAATACATAATATCTTAATTTCCATGCAATGACATGTGTCGAAAAACAAAACTTTAAACAATACAAAAAACATTTGCAATGTAAATCGTGTCAACAGTTTATGACACTATGAGGCCATACATACAAACATTGAAAAAATCAACGTTATATAATTTCCAATGACAGCTATATCGCACAAACAAAATAATAATAAAGTAAGCTAATACACTGAAATAAAATAAAATAAAAATAACCAAACCTGAGTTAATTTCACATACACTAAAACAATTGAAGAAAATATAGGAAAGCTGTTTATTATGTCAGAGCTCTCAAAAGGGAAAACAAAGAAGTAGAAGGGTCTCGAACTCGTTGGAATCGTGATTCAAATAATGCACGTAATTAGAAAAATAACTAAAACAAAAGTGACATATGTAGTGAGCAGTCAAGATGGCGCAACATGTTGTACAGTTTGATGATCTTCAAAAGTGATGAAACTGTGGCATATAATTCAATTAAGTTTGTTGATATCTAATTTGTAGCATGTCACCGATAGCTTTGTTTACATGGTCGACTTTGGCAATCATGTGACCCCGTTTCGTGCCCATCTACTTAAACAAATTCACATGATAACTCATTGGAATTTACAAGGCGTTATTTAATTGAAGGAAGAAGGAAGAGGGAAGGAAACTGGTGTCAAAAAAAAAATGTCTTGCCATTCACGTATATAAGGTATAGAGAATAAAACCGATGTTTATAAGAAGAGGACAATTCTTGAAATTATACTAATTTGAAGAGAACCTGAGAGATCCAATTGGTTAGGGATGGGAAGATATGTTTGATATATGTTGTTTACATATTACGCATGGACTTCGGACGTGATTATGTATAGTTTATCATCGTATCATCGTATCGTACAAATTCTCAAAGGCACATTTAAAGGTATAGACTGAATACTTCGGCGGCGTGCTGAATTTCACACAGGCAATGCGAAGGAGGGTACACTAGGTCGGGATATATATGATCGGGGAAGGGGTTGAGGCACACTTACTTACTCTGTAATAAGCATCATCAGTGACAAAAGGAGGTGTTTAAGTTATCTGAAACATTGAATGTTAAATTTTGATGCAAGTTTTTTTTTTCAAGAATCGAGGTTCGACAGTTTGAGGTTGTTATTATTTTTTGTGCCCTAGATTACAAATCTCTTATAATCTCAAGATGAAAGTTTCAATCAACTTTCAATCAAGTGTGGTTTATGTTCTATCGCATCATATTGATGAATGGATTGGACATGTACTGTTTTAATATAGTTTCTTCAAAACAAACTTGTATTGACTGAAAAAAATCACATTTTTTGGGTGATATGTATGATATAACTAGAATGGAAATAAAAGTATATTGAAAAAGCATTGCCAAAGTATATATAGAAAAAAACATTGCCATAAATTTAACAAAAAAAGCCTAGTTGTAGATTTATAGAAAGAGATTTTGAAGGTAATGGCTATATGTAGAAAGAGGATTGAAATGATGTTATAGAAAGACAAGTGAAAGTATGTAGAAGGAGAGTTGAAAATATGTAGAAAGAAAATTCGAAGGATATAGAAAGAGAATTGGGAGCCGATAAGAGAATTGAACGTATACATAGGAAACGGTTCATCATCAAGCAGTCGGGTTTCTTAACATTTCCTATACTGAACTCCGCAATGAGTCCTCGGCAATGTGCATGGGGGACCACCAAAAGGCTAGTCCCGCTGCGAATCAACAGAAACTCATCATAGCCCATACACTCTGAACAACTCTATTCAAAGAAATTGACAGCTTACTAAAGCTCTTTCGAGTATCCAAATCATCGCATCTTAATCGTTATTCTATTCATGAACCCCATCAAAAAAGGACAGATCCTAGTGGGACATAACAACCACCGATCTATGCTATAAAGAACAGGTTAAAAGCAAGAAGGCCCGAAAAGCCCCACTTGCTTATTCAAACACTAACAAAGGAGAGCAATTAGCGAGTGTAAGAGTTAACGGTTGAAAGACTAAGATATATCTTTACAGATCAAACCTAACACAATACACACCAATTTATTAAGCAATCCTCTCTTTTCCTTTAAGGAAACTTTGCTAGGCTCTTTTTTTTTTGAAAGAAAGAAAGAAAGAAAGAATGAGCTGTCGAGTCGAGCCTGAGGTGAAAAAACACCCTCAAATGGGGGGAGAATGATCGAAACGGATGAAAATGACAGGTATAAAAGGAGAAGCATTGCCCAGGTGTTTTGTAGAATCGTTAGCTTGAAATATCCCGCTGGGTCAATCCGCTTCTGTCTATATCCGATCTGCAATATAGGTAAAGGTATAGGCTTATGTACGTATGTATGTTTGGTCATTTGATTGGCACGAGTTATAACAATACCAAGTAATTGACAATTACGAAAGTTGTCATAGACGTTTTAATTATTTGCAACTGCGATTTACGCGTTAATTATATCGTCATTCTCTCGCAGTTTATTTCATTTCCATATGTTTGTTGTTTTCTTGTTTGGGAAAGGGGACGGCAGGGGTGGGGGTGGGGAAGGGTCAATGATAGAAGGAAGTTGGCATAACGGAGGAATACCCAATATATCTTTATTGAAATTAATAAAGTATGTATAAGCTGATATATAGTGAAGGACACTTGTAAATTGAAGCGGTCATTTACGACGGTCGATATATTTGGGTTAACCTAACCGATGTATATCATACCGACTTTAGCAAATAATAGTATGAAGAAATGGCCACAATAGTTTAAATCTATTAGCATCGCATCAAATAAAGGGCTACTTTGCACCCCTTCAAATATTATTATTTATTGTTATTATTATTTGTTTCATCACATAGTAGAACAAGGTGAACAAGACAATATAACTGCAAATAAGTAAAGAATGTGAAAGGAAGTAAACTAAGAAACCCTTTTGGGCTTAATCGAATAGAGTATCCTACTCCCATCAAAGAAAATAGATAACCTAAACACCTATAAAAGAACTACCCCCCCCCCCCCAAAAAAAAAAAGATAACCTTAACATAAGATAACTTTTCGGTAACGTCTCTCTGTCCAGGGATATATAGACATTTCAACCATTGTAGCTTACATATACCAACTTAAAACATCCTTTCGGCTCTTTACCACCGCAGTGACAAATTTAACGAAATGAAATTTGCGTCCCAGGGCATCGAACTGTGATGTTTATGGTCATACTCTGATTCAAAATTCTTAACATTTTTCGTGCCTTATTCTATCAGTTCTCTATATGTGGTACGATTGCGATAAGGTAGATGATATAAGGTAAGATATATATATATTGTCCACTAATCACTTCTTGACTAAGGAAACTACGAGTTAAAGAACTGTTAGTCGTTCGTTCATTTATCAATTGCGGCCTATTGACAAGCTTTTACACTGGAGCGTAAAGTCGATAGGAATTTACACCCTTTGTACTGTCCCGTTACAAAAAGGCACTTGACGTACCAATGGCATCTAGAACAGCCAGACTGCCTAATATACCTGTCAACTTGCGCAGAAGTGACCACCTACCAGACACCTGCGGCAAAAAGGCTACTCCGAGAAAAGGTGTTCATTCAACGCTTATAAAAGCCTTCTCAAACGGCACTGCTTGGGGTCGCTGTTGATTGCGAGGGAAGTCGACGCAGAGTTAAGACCTTTTTAGATTGTTTTCTTCCTTTATTAAAGAGACGGGGGTTACTGCGCTCTGAAACGGCCCTCAGAATGCCCGAAACGTACCCCATCAAGGATATAGGAACCGTTTTCGAGATCAATATATGAAGGTATCAATTCAAGATTAAGACACTGAAAAACGACTTAAAATGAAACAAAGGGTAGAAAAGAGTAAAAAACTTTTGCGAACCATGCCTCCAAAAAAAAAATTCAAGCTGCAACATGTAAAATTAAAATTATCCAAGACTGACTCCAAATTAGGAGATCACCCTCTGTAAACGTTTGAAACTTTGTATTATGTTGAACATGAAGATAATCAGTATTGAACCCCAATATGCTAGTAAGCCAGATAATGGTCACCGTTGATTCAACTTTCACACATATTTTAATTACTGCCACCCTTAACGTATTTTTACCTGACCGATACATTGTATTGTCTGATTTTACTCTCCACGATGCCAGGTAAAAAAACAGAGATCCAGAATTACAACTGAAGGTACTTTTCAAAACTTTTAGCAATTTTTAGCAAGTTTTAATCTTTAATTTCTTATGGAAAGTGTACTACTTCTGAAGTAGTATGACCATCCCTTTGTTAAATCACCTTAATTGAAATAAATTTACTAATGAACTGTTAAAAACTATATACGCGTGGTTAACTGTGTGACTTCTTTTCGCTGTGGACGTCACCTGACATATGGTTTCTGTACGCGTAACGTTTGTCTACATGCGTAGTTGTGCTATAAATATTATGAAGGAGTTATAAAGACGTATTCGTTTAACGTCATCAGTATTGGACTCCAATGTTAGCACGAGAAATATTTGTAGAAGTTGTAACCCAACAGTATTTTCAATCTACAATCCTCGAAATTATTCCAAGCCAAGTGAGGAGTATTAAAATGAAATTTTATACCTCAACGGTGTGCATGGGTAACAAACAATATAACTACTCGTTACATTTTGACCACGATTGACCGTTTGTGACTTTTAAGCACATTTGGGGGCAATACTGATCAATTTAAAGTTCCGGGTCTGAACGAAATGAACCGTAATTCAAATATATACCTTGCGCGCTATATACGAGGGCTATGAAAGTTTGAAAGGTCACTACCTCTTTAAGAATGTCAAATCGTTTTATGTTCCATGCAGCATAAACATTTGTTAATGCACAGCGGGGAGGAAACGTTCAGTTAAAGACTTCACTATTATCTCCTTCCCTAGCTTTGTGAAAATTTCGTGAAGCAGAAACAAGTTATCCACTGCAAACTTCTGTTACGAAGGCGACTTGTCATTATTTGTGTCCTTTTTTCGGGAGGGATTCTTTTAATCGATAGAGATGATGAAAAGGATTTCTATCTCGTTAAATAAAGATGAAACAGAAGGGTAACACCATGCAAATTATTATTGGACCTTGTGGCGGAAGTGACGTCACTGTCTGGCTGAAATGATTAAATAGACTTTCGCGGAAAAATGAGTAATACTAATGTATAATGCCGTTAAATGATGGAGATGATAACACCATTGAGCGCACTTGTAAGCCCCCTCACCCAATCAAACATTTGGAATAGGTGGGGCACAACCCTCCCCTTGGACCCCTTTCTGGGACGGAACTCGGTCAACTCCAGCTACTGGCCTGATCGGCAAAACTAACTTACGGTCGGTGGACACTTGTAACCAAGGGCGTAGGAACCGGGGGGCTGGGGGGCGCCAGCCCCCCAGTGAAAAATATGGAGGGCGGAAGTATCATTCGGCCCTCCCCCCCCCCCCGCTTTGCAAGTCAGAAAACCCCTTTTTCATTTCCAAATGAGAAAAAAATCTCATTTGGAGCACCAAATTGCATCTAAGGCCAGGTGAAAATGCAAAACTATATACAAAATGGAGTGGGTGGGTTGAAGTGTGCTATATTGCACCAAATTGCATCTGAGGCCACCTGGAAATGCAAAAAAAATCCCAGGCCGGACATCAGTCTTCAGCCCCCCCCCCCCCCACTCAAAAGTACCTTCCTACGCCACTGCTTATAACACCCCATAGGGTCGCACCAGCTATCGAATGTACAAACCCAACTGGAGACAATTTGGATACCGTATACTCTTTATCTGAGTTGTGTTGGTGACATAGCTCTCCTGCCTTCTACCAGGAAGTTGTTTCCATAACAACTCCCTGCTCCTACATCCTTCAAATTTCACTAATGATTTTCGCTTTCTGCTTCTTTTACTGACTGGTATGGCATGGTCACGAGGAGCACAATATAGCAATGCAAACAATTAGTAACGTCAGTGTACAGCTATACCTAAAGGGGCAAAGATACTAAACTCCGCTGAATTTATTTATTTATAGTTGGTTTTCGTGGGCAAGGAGTGATGGGGTACCGGCCCAATATAGGAATTGTCCTCCACTTAAGAGTCGTACGCATATCAATTCCTGAGCGCTCTTATTTGTGTAGCACGCCCTCAAAAATATACGCACCAATCAAAATACGTCCCATGCTACACTGTTGAGACTATTCTTTCTTCCGCCATATCTCAGCGTCTCTCCATCCGATTGAATTGCTGCAAATGGTAGATAGAATCATTAATATCTACTGTTAAATCGGGGGAAAGGTTGTTTAAAATCCGCTATTTTCATTTAAAGAGGAAGAATACTGACGATTTGTCTTTACAATAACTTACAGTTTATTTAAAATCCGCATCACCAATTGATAGTCTTTCCTTTCAAAGGAAGATTGCAACCCCTTGAAAAGACAATGAAAATCAATATTTGAAACTGTCGAATAACATAATATGATAAAGTTACATTTCCGTCGATAGAACATTCAAGGTGATCGGACAAAACTAAGTACAGTATTTTTGACTGTCCAATGGCAAGCTTTTTATGACTTGAACAATCTTGAACTATCTGCCTGTTTCCCTATTGTATTGTAGGCCTGCACAATTGTATTGGCAAATATAAAATAAGAAATGGCTTAAGCCTTCGTATTATTCAAAGCAACTATACCACAAAGGAGAGGATTATTAAGGAATACATGTGAAATAAACGTACTATGTATATTTCTTTGCAAAATAATTGTAAAAAAAAAGCGTCCAAAATATTGGATTAAAATTCCCCCCCCCCCCCCGCTCAGTCAATAATAATGGAGGGGGTTACTACCTGCATGTACTGATAGTTTAAGAGCTAGTTTTATGCTGCTGGATGTAAAATATTGTTTTTACATTGATTCAACATAAATCAATAACAACACGTTCACATTTGGCACCAAATTACATTGATATATATGTATCCTTAATTAGAGTTGTTTATTCTTTCTAGAGCTCAGTAAAACAACACATCAATAATGGAATAGTTCATAACAGCTTTAGGTCCATCCCAACAATTGCTGATCGGAACCGTGAATAAACCTTGCACATCGCTATTAAGTAAGATCGTTTAGATTCAAGGAATTGATTTGGGTGTGTGTGGGGGGGGGGGGGGGGTTGATCCGGGCACGGGGAGCACGTGTTCCTCTTCCCACGAAACGTATAATAAAATCCCCTCTTCATAAATTAGGAGTGTCACTATTTTGGTTAAAAAATGAACTGCAACGAAAAAGCCCCATTTGTGGACAAGTAAACCAAATATATCTCTAAACAGGGGCATTGGTGTTGTAAAAAAAACTCTCTGGAACACGGAATGCACTGAGAAACTAGTTTGTTGGAAATGTTTGGGATAAATGTGGTCTTCCCCGTCAAATCAAATAAAATATAAAAAACAATATCAACAAAATGGCAGGTTCATAACTGGCGGTAGCAGACATTATTGGGTTTAGAAGGCATGCAGTGAGTTCTCAATAGAAACGACTGGTTTTCTATTTTAATGAAAATGGCGCCGTTCATTGAAGTTCTCAAACTGCAGTTATCTGCGCAGAATGATAATAAATCGAAATGAAAGGGTCTTTTATGTCGTAAATCGCGGGACAGAAGCTCTTGAAGCAAAAAGAGTGAATGTAAACGTGGACTGCCCTTACTATCATAAGTATGTATGGATATGACAATGTTGTTTACTAATATGAAAACTTATTGGCCTAGCTTACGCCTAAGTTCGGCTAGTGTAGCGTAACTTAGGCCTAACGTTAGGCCTGTAGTGTAGCTGGACGCTTATACTATAGCGAACCAAACATTGACATACATGCCAAAGGAATATGCTAAAAGTAATTATTCCTTTGGGATGTCCAAAATATCAACATTGTGTGTGACTTCCGACTAAAAGTGTAATCTTGACGCTTGTACTAGTATCATTTAAAGAATGATTTAGTAGTAGCATGGTGACTTCGAAGTTAGGACACTTAAGACTTAAAACACCCCAAAACTACTGTAAATCTTCTGGTATGATTCACCAGAAAATATACTTCATATGGTGGGAGAATTGTGTTATAGTACGATACACGGCCAAACTTTCTTTCCTGCAAACTGTTTTCACGTTGTTTTCCAAGAAGATTCTTCGTGATTGTGGAACTGGTATTTCTTTGCTAGAGTATTGCGAAGTTCGGACGCGCAACCCACAGTGTGGCGCTGGTGATCAAATTGGTGGCGCAGTTGCTCTTTCAGTAATTATAACAGACTTCAAAGATCTTCGTCATTTTGTTGACAAATATGTAAGTAATTTCTTGCACACGGGTCATTTTGGAGAGAAAATAACTGTAGCTTCGTACTTTTTGGTGAAATTTGGCTCTTCCTGTAGTTTTTCATGGTGAAATCGTGTATTTCTTAGGGTGTCCGAACTTCGCAGTATGCCGAACTTCGCAATACTGACTATACTACTAGGCTAGAACAAACTTCTGTCCTGAAGAAAGTGAGGAACTGATAGGGAGGTAGGCCTAGGCTAAGTGGTAATTAGTTAGAATGACAGGGTCTGAATAACAAAAACAATTGGACTAGCCTAGTAGTAGTAAGTTTCATTGGTGCTATTTATATTTTCATAGCCAGTAATGTATTACTTTGAAGCCCATGTTTTCAAATTCACATGGATTTAATATTATTTTGTTATGCTCACGTTGGACAGGGGAAAAAAGGACATTTAGGACAATTGGGACCTAGGCGCTATAGTAACTAGTGTTGAACCGATACCGACAATACCATTTTTGGCTGATATCCAATATTCCAATCCCGATATCGTCCTGATACAGAAATGTTAAACAGCCAGAATTAAAGACCAACTATGGAGGCAAATTTTTTGGGGGGGATTTTCCATTAATTTAGGAGTTTACATACCCATAATCAACATGTGTAAAAAATAATCTTCGAAAACCTACTATAACCCATCAAAAAACGACCACGAAAATGGAAATTTTGGGTAGTCACGTGACATGAACCTCTGGAATGTCTGAAAACAGATTGACCCAAAGGAGCCTCTGGTCACCGTGTGATGTCATTGTTTGTATACCGCGAAAATCAAACGCTGGTATAGGCACTGTTTGTACACAGATAGCGATCAATTGTACTGTTTTTGACTTCCAATTTCGAGCGTTTGAAAAGCTGTTAGCTTTAAACAAGAACACATGAAGGTTAACAACTAGTTTTGAGACAGTTATAAGCAGAAATTTTAGTTAAATTGGTTATTTCATTAGCAAAATTTCCACTCAAATGGAAGCATCTTTTACATAGCGGAGCGTCAATAGGTCCGTACGGTACAATATACTGTAGAACATGCAAGCAGCTTGGCGATTCCGTAATACAATTTGATCGCAAGATACCGTAAACTGAACAGAAGAATAGACCTAAAAGATGCCTCATGCGTGATATGTGACGGGAAAATGGCTTACGTTACTGTCAACGAATTACCAAAAAGACACTAAACATAATCGAACAACTACGAGAAGACGCTGACCCGAATCAACCAGGGTAGCATATACATGACTAAGCTTCAGCTGAACATAGTACTTACTCGTTTTAATATCCAAAAGTACAAACACAGAAAAAGTATCCTTTCAATAAACAAAATTTAGCAGTGAATATCCAAATCCACGTTTCTCGTTCAAGCCTGGGCAAAATACTACCGTGACTCTGTGTAATTCCATAGAGTTAGGTCTAGTTGAAACAGGCCTTGACCAGTTACATCCCACAATCACAAGACAGTCACTAACGAAATAAAACGTCCGATCGCTACATAGAACCGTTTTTATTCAACTCCTTAGACCATGCAGATGCCGGAATAAACATAACGGACAATATAACACAATGTATCACGAACTCACGATACTGGAATACAACAAAGGAAATAGATAAATGCGATGAAATCCTATAGCATGACTATTTACACATGCTGTGAGCCATACATGTACCATGGAGCTATAGCTCCATGCATGTACTAACAATGCTACCCTATATGCACAGTATATACACGGTCATCTCTTACGGTAAATATTATACTGTCAATTGCGTGATATAATGTTACATGTAAGGACGTCCAGAGCTTGTTTACGGTCAATTTCACATTAGCTATGTCCGGCCATGGTCCGACACAGCTATCGACAGAATATAACTTTCGCAGAATGAGACATTTGCAGCTTACACAGAGGCAGGGTCATGCATGTGGACTCGTGGGCATGAGATACTCCGGGTGCTGAAAAATCTTTCCGCGTGGATCTCAAAAATTGATCCAAAGTCTGCGGCGTTTTACGTCGGTTCTTTTACTCGGAAATCTAAAAAAGGCTGATGCTTTTGTTGGATGAGGTATAACTGCAACCTCCAACAACACAGAATTGTGGCATTTCGGGGGAAAAGGAGTAATATCGTTGATGTTTTTGGCAGCTCAAGTATATACAACTTTACACACTAAAAGTATTGTTTTGAGTGAGGTATACAAACAGTGACGTCACCTGATGTCTTCGGAATGTTTCAGGAATGTCTGAAACAGGTTCATAAAAAGCTGACTTTTCTTCCCATTTTTCACGTATTTAACGTCCGAAATTGGTAAAGTTAATTACAGCAATGTAATTGGAGTGAGTTAAGGATTACATACATGCAAAATGGTGGGTTTTAATGTTCATTGAAAAGTCTCCATAGTTGGTCTTTAAGGTCAAATCACATTTTTCAGTCATGCATTAAAACGTAATACATGATAAAGTATCAACATTATCATCAGCTATCGTAAGTTATTATAATTTCCACAAGTCTCAAACAGTAACCACTTGTATAACTCTCATTTGCGGAATCGTGATAGCAATTGAAAAAAAATATGTGCCTATTCCTTTTCACTAGTCCCAACCTGTTTCTAATTGAACAATCAAATTCCCCATTAAGTTGAGTGTGCATGAAACTGTGCTAGCATTCTTTTTGGGGGAAAGACACAAGCATAGCTAACCTTCCTGTTGCTTCTGCTGTATGATTAGTTACTCTGTTTAACCAACTACGTTCAACACTTAGGCAGCAAGTCTAATACAAACTGTCGTCAAAATTGAGCCATGAATTTCTTACCAAAAAAGTTACAAGATGACATTGTGCGATGAATAAAACTGATTTCATTTAGAAATACATTAGCATATCCTGGCTAAGAACCTTTACTACTCCTTGTTATTGGTAACACTACATAGTAGTACACAGTATGACAATGAACCTTACATTTCCACATGTATGTTCTTTCTTCCAAGGTTATTGTGCATTACTGAAGGAGTGAGCACGAAGCTGGGCAATGGAAGGTGTGCAGGGGAGAACACTGCTTGCCTCTGGAGGGGAAGACATTAAACTGTGGGATCTCAGTAGTACTATCCCAGTGCAACAGTTCACACAACATGCAGACACAGTGTCCAACTTATGCTGGAGTCACAACAATATCCTTTTTCTAATTGTGTCATGAAAGGTAGAGAAATTTTGTCATGGGAAAGTTAGAGGCTCACATAATGTTGATGGAAAGACTTAGGCAATTTTGATATATCTTGGGCTCACTTTTTCCCTGTCCTTTTGTGTTTGTGATGCCTTGGCGTGTCAACAATAAACACAAATTCAAAACGTCTATTGTTGATCAACATTTCTTTCTTTCTTTTTGTATATGTTGGACGGGATATGGCAGATGTTATGAAATTATTTGAAGATCAACGCACCAGAAATTTCCACTTCACGACCGGTCTTGTCTTATATATAGATAATGCTATCAAGTGCAGAAGTGGCACGTTGAATCAATATTCCTTAATTTTATCGTCGTACATCAATATCTTGCATCATCCTCTTCAATTGGTGATAAGGTTGTGCTCAACTATTTAAAGAGTGCTTCAACTAACATTACAGAACTGGCTGCAGGGGTAAGTATTAAATATGATTCTTTTTAACAATTTAGAGCAATTAATGCTGCAATAGTTACTTCCATTAGCCAGATACCTGTATTTCCACGGCAACACCACCCTGGTACTATGGTATCTACAGTATTCTGGTTATCCAATTAGAACCATCTTTCTAGGTAACCAACCAACTGTTCCCCCACCACCCCACCCCAACCCAGGACCACAAAACAATAGGTTGGTACTCAATGTACACAGTAACCTGTCCCGCAGCATCACATACACTTTACAGATAGCTCCGGTCACAATGTATTGATTGCAGACTTCTTTTCTTCTTTCTTTCTTCCTTTTTTCCTTCCCTTCCCTTCCCTTCCCTTCCCTTCCCTTCCCTTCCCTTCCCTTCCCTTCCCTTCCCTTCCCTTCCCTTCCCTTCCCTTCCCTTCCCTTCCCTTCCCTTCCCTTCCCTTCCCTTCCCTTCCCTTCCCTTCCCTTCCCTTCCCTTCCCTTCCCTTCCCTTCCCTTCCCTTCCCTTCCCTTCCCTTCCCTTCCCTTCCCTTCCCTTCCCTTCCCTTCCCTTCCCTTCCCTTCCCTTCCCTTCCCTTCCCTTCCCTTCCCTTCCCTTCCCTTCCCTTCCCTTCCCTTCCCTTCCCTTCCCTTCCCTTCCCTTCCCTTCCCTCCCCTCCCCTCCCCTCCCTTCCCCTCCCCTCCCCTCCCCTTCCCTTCCCTTCCCTCCCCCTCCCCTCCCCCTCCCCTCCCCTCCCCTCCCCTCCCCTTCCCTTCCCCTCCCTTACCCGTCCCTCCCTTCCTGTCCCGTCACCGAACCCGTCCCTTTCCCTTCCCGTCCCTTCTCTTCTTTCTCTGTTTTTACTTCAGGACAAGCAAACCTCTATAGCTTTGAACTCATCATCACGTTACTTGGCCTGTGGAGGCAAAAATCGTCATGTAACGGTTTGGGATTTAAAAACAAAGAAGTTGAAGAAACAGTATAAGGTGAGTAATAGAGACAAGGTCAGTGCAGAAGTATTAAGTTACCTCATTATCTGTCTTATTAAGGCTTCACTGTCCCAAAGGTTTTATATCACCTACCCCCATATGTGTTACCCAAAGTTAATTGACACCAATTTGGAAAGTGTAGGCAGCTATTCTTTGTGTCTTCAGATTAATGATTCCTTTTAGTGGATATAATATTTTTTATAACTGAGAATATTAGCAGTGTTGACATTGAAACCAGTGCCGTCATCAGGTCACGTTCAGAGTGTTTGTTGAGAGTTAGCATGTCCATTACAGAAACATCCATTGTAGTAAATAAATAAAAAAACAAAACTTGAAGGTCATGTGGCTCATCAGTATCATACTTTAACTTGTTCTTGTCTTCAGCTTTGTGTGGGAAGCAACATTAAATCTGTGAGATCTCTCAAACGGAAAAAGATTTTCTTCTTAGCTGTTTGAGGAAGTTGTTTATCCCTATCATTAAGACCAATAATGTTGGCGGGATTTATTTCTCCTCCATAATGTCTTAGTAATACAAATAAACCTGGCATACTGTACATGATATTGTACTGTAACTATATGTTAACCGAGTGGCAAGAGGGGGGAAAAACCCCCAAGCACTTGACTGTTTTGTCAGAAGTGCAATGTATAAGCAGCATGGTGGGGCTGGGTAAATTGTATTGTTTAACTTATAGACTAGAAAATAAAGCCTCCACCTAAATTGAGGTTTGGCCATATAAAAACAGTTGGGTAATTGGCAAAAAGTAGCACTAGGCAACCATTGAGAGCTCTTTAGGAATCGTTAAAAGTAGTTTCTTTTCTTCTTGGGGAATATAGGCTCATGAAGGTACTTGGCCATATGAGATTGCATTGTATCTTAATTCTCAGCTTCTTATGTGGGGTAGGAAAGATGCAGTCTGTTGCTGTATGTTTAAACTGAAACACACACATTGCCTTTGTATCTTCTAATTGATGTCATTACAATTCTGATAGGAATGAACAAGTTTCAATTGTCTTTCTTCTGATTGGAGAACAAAGAGTAGCCAGTGACAACCAAGCGAAAGTAGATTCTGAGCCATATTAAACACTCATTTTCATAATATATACATTCTCATGTAGGGTCATAAAGATGCAGTCTGTTGTATCACGTTCAACTGGAATGACACCCACATCGCCTCTGGTTCATCCAGCGGGGAGATTCTCATCCATAACGTTGTCTCCGGTCAGTCTGGAACTCCGTTAATGACTCCAGCTGGACAGGTAACTATCATAGAGCTTGTCATCAATAATCCTTGCACATACTGCAAGGAAACAAACAACAATAGGGTTGTGACCTGAATGAACTCATTAAGCGATGTATTTTAGTACTTGATGAGGTTGCACTTTGGAGGTAATTGACACAGATGAATTCCCATGGTGAAGAAGAAGAGGAAAACAAAAACATCTGGTTGTTTACAAAGTGCACAATACAGCGGTTTATGCAGGGGTGGGGGGGTTGGTACTTCAGATTTCCATCAAGACTTGAAAATATTTGGCTTGGGATGCCATTTCTTAGTTTTTGATAGAGAAAGCTAATTTCTTTCTTAATTGGATGTAGGTAGATGAATACTACTGGCTATATAGATAGAGGAGTATGCTGAAATTATCTCTAAGATGTGAGCTTCTAAAGACAAATTATAGTGCATGGAAGTATTGTCATACTATGGAGCTTCTGTGATATTACAAATAAGGTCATAACAATTAAAGTGGCCATGACACGAAAATTTCAAAGTCCTATATTTTTGGGATCCATCAAAGAATGTTCTCTAAAACATGTATCAACCAATCTGCCAGTTTAAAACTTGATTTTTCAAGTCGAAAATTGAGAATGAATTTACCCTTTTCGGCGGTTGAAACTTTGTTTACTCGAAAATTTTCCGATTCGCATGACGTCATGTGACGTCACGTTTTGAACACATATTTGTTGTCGCTGCTACGGTACCATTCACGTGCACAGTAGACAAGTACACATACCACTAGTAGTTACTAAACAAAACACCGATCACAAGTGCGATATCAAATCAAAATTTCCTGTGAAATGGCGGATCCAGAGCCAAATGCGGCAACCGAAGTTCAAAGTGATAATGGTTCTTCACTAGGCAGTGAAATTGGGCTATAATTAGAGTGCCCTTTCTCATATTCGAAGCAGAGAGTGAAGGCGATGATCATTCCAATATTGAACCGAACGCTGAGGGTGGAGCGGAGGTGTTAGAACCGTATCAGTTCGAGCCTGTTAAACGAGCCGAAATTGAAGCTCCACAACATATCGAAGAAGAAATCCGTTCGAAACCATTGCAAGGAACATACAACGTGGTAAGAATTTATTAACGAAGCATTTAAAAACAAAATCCAGTCCATTTTGTGCATGTGTTGTTGGAATTCGCGGAACACCCTAAACCGTATTGTGCGTTGTGTTACGGTAACTTACAACCCATATGTAGAGTGGGTGATATCCCTATGTTCCGACGTCTCTATGTTCCGACGTCTCTATGTTCCGACGTCTCTATGTTCCGACAAATTGTTTAGACTCTAATTTTTTTGACCAAATTTTAGTCGGACCACATTTGTGACCCAATTTTTTTTCGGACCCTATATTTTGGGTCACAATTTTTTTGGACCACAATTTTTGGGAACCAATTTTTTTCGGACCCCATTTTTTGGGACCAAACTTTTTTGGACCCAATTTTATGGGACCCATATTTTTGTGTGCAAAATTTCACCAACATGTTTCCGGCCAATTTTTTTCTGACCAATGTTTTGTGGAACCCAATTATTTTGGACCGAAATTTTTCGGACCGAAATTTTTTTGGGACTCAACTTTAGGACAGACATGATTTCTGACCAATTTTTTTCCCTGACCCCTAATTAGGTCCCAAAAAAATGGGTCCCAAAAAATTAAGTCCGAAAAAATGGGTCCCCACAAAATGGGTCCTCAAAAATTCGGTCCAAAAAAATTTGGGTTCACAAAAAAAAATGGGTGAACAAAAATTGGGCCAGAAAAAAATTGGGCCCGAAAAAAATTTGGTCACAAAAAATTGGGTCTGAAAAAATTTTGGTCAAAAAAAATTAGAGTCCAAACAATTTGTCGGAACATAGAGACGTCGGAACATAGAGACGTCGGAACATAGAGATGTAACCGTAGAGTGTGTAGTACTAGTAGGGTTGGTTGCATACTGAAAGTTTGGCTCGGGGATGTAAGTTGCATTATGCAGCCATGCTAGGTAGGCATATGTGTTACTTCATACTCATTATTACTTGGCTAGTACTTTGGCCTGGAGTTTTGCAAATCAATTTTCTGAAACAAAAGAATGTTTCATGATACATGGAAGGTGTAAAATCACAACAAATGTAACCATAACTGTACATTGTGTGCCTGCTTGTTATTGTGGACATCATGGCCAACATTAATACATTTTGAACTTTCATAAATTTTTTCCCAGGCAGTACAGATACATAGCCTATGGTCAACAGGTTCAATGATACTTGGGGTTCCTAGCAAGACACGTCAGGGTTGTGCTACCATCATGTGCAGTCCAAAGGATCAGAAGTGATTTTCCAGCCAATGGTCATTACACTGGATTCAAGTTGCCAGGAGAAAACTCATTGTATAGGAAGCCTTTCTAAACTACGATTGTGTTGGATTATCAATCCGTCAGGGTTCCCTCAGTGTTGATATATTGAAATTCAAGACTTTTAATTCAGGATGAAAAGGTTATTTTCCAGACCCAACATCAACAATAAAGGAAAAGGCATGTTTTGAAGCATTTGGACACAAGTATTGGCGTGACCGTGATGTCATATAATATGTGCATAAGGGAACGGGCATTGACCTTTTTAGGGGCATTTACCTCGTTTGATTCGTACCTTTAATCTGGAAGCCAAAATATCCATATCACCAATGATATTTGACAGAAAAGTCATAATAAAGACCAATGGAGGCAGCAGAACTCTTGAATGTTTAGACTGTTTCTTCAGCAGCAGTTGGTTTGTTTTGTAGTCTTTCTTCAAAAACTCACCTGTACACTCTGTTAATGGTCTTCGATTGTTTTAATGCGTGTGATGCTGTGTTTCACATTGCCCATCAGTGTTGTACGTGTCGTCGTGCGTGGGTAACATTTTTGCATGTGAGTTGCGTGTTTCTTGGTTTAAATAACCCTGTATTGTATTTGCTTCTGGATTATTCTAATTAATTTGTCACAACAACGATTGATAACGATGGACATGCAACTGCTTTGTAGGCTTAAAGCAAAAAAATTCATGTAAGTTGTTTTCTTTTAACCTCCTTTGATGTCACAAATTACATTAGTGTAATTTAAGAATGATAATGTTTATGGAAAGTACAGTTTTACTTTTATGTCATATAATACAATGATTGTTGTTAATGTTAGTTCAGATTGTCCAGAATGACTGTCTAGAACTGATATTGAATAAATTTTGTTCAATGATTTAACACTTGAACTATGTTGTGTGAATTTTTGGCTCTGTGACTTTAAAATAAATCGCTTTGAGATTTAATTAAACAACCTTTGGAATAAAATCTTTTTACCTACCTATTTTGACCCATCCTCATTACCCCCACTCCCTCCACAACATAATAAATGGTTTTCCTGGAATAGGAATAAGAAATTATTGCTATAATTAACTGATCCAGCATATTCCAGAAATAAATTGGGGCACTGAGATTTGTTCACAAGAAGATGTAACCCATCGCTTCTGAAGCTAACCTCATAGCTTATTAGTATACAATAGAGCAATGAAGGGGGTGTTAATTTAGATGATACAGTAAAATCGCTTCGTCTATTGCGACTTAAGTGTAGTAACGCTAATACTATAGTACTACTAGTGCTCGGCGCGCTACCTCCTAAGGATCGCCACTTGCCCCATTGGAGGTTTCCTGTTCCCCGATCTGGTCTTCAGAGTAGTTTTTTGTGGATTACTTGACAGAAGAATAACTCTTTTATGTCGAACCGTTAAAGTCCATTTGTTTTATTTCATAACAAAAAGGAGGGATCGTAGTATGCTTCCGTGAAGTGTTCGCTTCATTCGGAGCTGCATACTGGCTAGGCCCAGTGAAATCGGCGCTGGTGTTGTGCACTAACTTGGTCATAATCGCCGTGTTTTTTTTCGTCCTTCAGCCATGGATGAAGGCTAATTGCATGGGTAATGATATTTATGCAGCCCCAACAACACAACGGACCGGCATTTCTCTCGGATAGTTTACAACAGTTGTAAAACAAACTTGAAATTTCTAACGATATAGCGTAATACAGTGGTTGTTCTCTCAGTGTAAATGTGCGTGTACTGTATATGGAACGGTATGATCGTCGCGCATCCGATACATTCCTGAGCTTTGCACGTGTGTTCCTAACATGACGTCATCATTGTCTTGTTGTGAAATCGCATTCTCAGATATCTATTTTCGGATGCGAATATTAAAACGTTAATTACTAATTAGTCCTTGAGGTTTTCAAGGTGTTGAGGATAGTTTTGAACATAGATTTTCTCATAGATTCAGAGGAAGTTACTCTCGATGAGTTGGATTTTTCGTGTCATGGCCTCTTTAAAGAATTGCAGAAGTGTGGTAAAATTGTTGTCCATATTGTCCATAGCTGTGTAGAAAGTTTCGATCATTGGCTCCCTCTAACAGCACACTTTTATACACCTTCTTTTCTTACTGTTTTTTTGCACCGTTTTGTCGTAATTTTTTACATGTAAAAGTTAGAGGGCGTGACATTTCGATCCTAGCAGGATCTACTTAAAGAAGAATGATCCTAGGATCGAAACATCAGGCCTCTTAACTTTCACATATTTATCACACAGACTTTTTGCAGTAGATATGCAGTCTGCTAAATAGTTTATCTGTTTTCTTTCTGTAACTTTTTACAGTTATGGGATCATGTAGGATTATTAAAGAATAATATGATAACAAATGTTGAGCTCTAGTACTTTCAGAAATCACTGTGGTTGATTTTAATATAATAATGGTAGTTAAAACTTATTGTTTGATGGAAGTTAATAAAAAAAAATTATGCCGTCCAAGTGTCTACTTCTACTCAAACGGTGCAACAAAATTTGACAAATATTGTGTCACAATATTTCATTTAAAACTTGCTGCCTTGTGTTTCATCGAAGTCTTTTTCTTTATTCTTCTTCTTCTCGAATTGTTGGTTATTTACAGGCCATCAGAGACATCCAGTACTCCTATTTCAAGAAGTCGTATTTAGCTGCTGTGTCTGATGACGGTGGTCTGTACCTGTGGGACACCAACTCCACCAAGTTGTTGGCGTCTTTTAGCGGCGCTCACAAGGCACCCGCTACGGCTCTTGCTTTCTCGCCCCTCAATAATTTACTCTTAGCCAGCTGTGGTTTAGACAAGAAGATTATCTGCTACGATGTCATGGGCCACACGTAAGTTTCATTTATTAGATTGCAATCGTAAACCGTCGTTTCCTTCGTCCAAGGACAAGGGCTCGCAGTTTTTGAAACAGATATTGAATGAATTGCACGAATATTGTGTGAGATAGGTTGTCTGTGAATGTCGACTCATAAAATAGAAAGAATTGTTTAGTGCACATGCACAGAGTACAATTAAATTCGGAAAAGAATAATAGAAGAAGAACTTGTGATTAAGACAGGTATGTAACATACTAACATAAAAGAAAAAATGGGATGAAATATTTAATTTACGTATATCATTTAATACCAAGAAAAGGTTATCATGTAATACCAGTTGAGGAATATTATTTAATATCAGGAAAAAGATATCATATTATATCAGGAAAAGTATGCTGTATATAGCCAGTGCAAGTGCAAAATTGTCACATGTTGGAATCCCTATTTAGTGAAATGTCCCATTTCACATGTGAGCCATGCCGAAAGCTCGACTGACACAAACTGAATCGTATACTGAACTACTGAAATAGTTATCACCTGATCCATTACCCCTTCCTCTATCCCTCCTCACCCTCCTCACCCCCTCTCCCTCCTCCCCCTCTCTCTCCCCTTAAGAAATTATCCTTCATACGTCCCCACCCTCAGATTAATGCTTGTTACAAATCCAAAATTTGTTTATCATTCATTTCTGTTTCGTTTATCATCTTGCTTCAGAGTGATCAAGACAATGGTGGTAGACTCACCTTTGACCTCTCTGACATTCATGCATGACGGTGCTACCCTAGCAGCAGGATCATCTCGTGGCAAAATCTTTATTTTTGACTTGAGGAAAGGAGCGGCTCCTATCAAAACATTGGTCGGCCATAAGTCGTCCATCCAGTGCCTTAGATTCCAGCATAATGCTTCAGCTGCTAAGGTTAGATATTCCATAGATCTGCTCCTTAGAGTTCAGCTAAGTAACTGTATAGATTATGACAATAGGAGAGGGTTTACAACTGACAAGAGTGGAAGATTTCCATAATTAAATCCTTGCAGATTAAAGTCAAATATAGGTTGCATAAAGTACAGTCATTGTCTGTAAGGCATCATTTCACCTCTTTCTACTGAGCAAATTTTTGAAAATTATCTGTGGCAAAAGTTGTGATGGATCTATTGTTTGGAATTTTAATTCATTGGGATTTCATTTGTTTTTACATATAGTGAAAGTTGGCAGCCATGTTAGTAACATTCTGTTTATTGGTAACTAAAGTCTCTGTGTTTATAGTTACTCCTGAACTATATAGGCGTATCAAGCTTGCTACAGCATTCTTGACAGTATAGTTTCACTTCTTCTCTGTCAAGTCAATATGTCTCTTCGGTGTTTATCAATTTCAGGTGAATGGAACTATGGGTAGTGCTAGCAAGACAAAGTCGACCCCTTCGCAGAACCATCATAGTGGGGTTAAAAAGAGCAACCAGCAAGCTCTTACACCAGATCCCGGTGTGGTGCCGCGCACCAAAGGTGAAACACCATCCGCATCCGTCAAGCAGGACGTCATCGATGTAGACATCAGGCAACCGTTACCGAGAGAGGATGGTGAAAGACCTGACAGCTACGGAACAGCAGTCATATCACCATTGCATGATGGTAAGGCTTCAGTAGAGACACTTATATATATACTCTTTAAGAATATTCCCTGAAAAAGAATATAGTTTGACCAGCAAAACAAGGCACATAAGATATGCATCCATGGTCAAATTTGTATTCAAATCCCATTGTACCGTAACTGAGGAATGTTCATTTGACATTGGTACGCTGGTGCAGACAGTATACTTGAGGTTGCTGGTGTGATTTTGTTGCGGAGTATTGATACTTAGTGTGATTGATAATGTAACATTGCTGTTTTATAGCTACTCAAGTTTCATTCAATGTAAATGTGACACGTAGCAGGGTAACAAAATGTTTCCAAGGGAGCAGGACTCATAATAAGTGTATTTAACCTCACTCAAAACTTATCTAAATACCACATTAGACCTATTTACTTGTCTAAAGATGTCTCATTTGACATCTTATTTCTATTTTTTTATTTGTGGGGGTCACATTGCCTCTTTTATAAAATTCTGTATTAGACTCTTGACCCTTCTATAAAGGTTCACAGGTTCCCCTCCCTACACACTTTTGAAATCCTTTGCATGCCACTGTTAAGAAGTCAAAGTTTTCTTTCCAGCCCAAATGGTGCGATTTAGCTGGTAATAAACCTCAACATGTAACTTCAGCCCTGATTCTTGTATGCAAATTATGCTGGACTGGGTACAAGTGCTATGAATGTTGTAAGCTTCAAAGGCAAAGTGATGATGTTAACCTTGAATAAGCAGCACACTTTATCTGGGAGAGTAAATCGTTCAGGCATTTAATCTTTGAGGTGACTCTGCGTGAATGAATTTTTTTTAAAGAATTCTTTAAAATGCAGGGGGAAAAAGTACTTTTACCATGTCCTCTATAGATTTTTGAATCCGTGAAAGCTGAAGAATCTTGTGTTATATTAACAAGCCTAGAAATCCCATTTTCATGTCAAGATAATATTTGCCTCCTATGTAAGACTGACTTCAAACAGTTTAAAGTTTTGAAAGTGGATGAGCAATGTTTGACACCTTTAAATTTTTATGAATTGGTTTGTTTTCACTTGTTTCTCCTTTCTCTTTTTCAGATAAAAAGAAAGATAGCTCAAACAGCTATTCATCCGGTAGAATTGATGGAGTTGGTAATAACAGCGACAGCTACAACAATAGCCTCACAGGTATTGATTAAATAACGCCTCACCCTATGCTTAAAAAGCTAAATAATATGGGGTTTTTTTTTGGGGGGGGGGGGGGGAATATGACTCATTCGTGTTCATTTTCGATTGAGATATCTTCAATTTCCTGTCAGGTTTTAGCAAATTCTAGCAGACACTTCAGTACCTCACAGTGAGGAAGAAACGGGGGGGGTGGGGAAGAATGAAATTTCACTTGTCATATTTTACCTGTTGTACATAATTTTCTTTATATACAGGCAAATTGGTCTCAGTTGCATGCGATGTCTAGTCCAATTGTTTGTATGTTACAAACACAAAAATCATGATTAGTTAACATAAAATATTTGTGTGAATGTAAGAGGGGCTGACGTTTTGATCCTAGCAGGATCTTCTTCAAAGGCTAAATGACAAGTAACAGTAGGGACAAATACACACACAGAATACAGACAGGTTAATGAGCAGGGTGAACACAAAAGAGAAAGATGTAAGAGGATAAAATATTATAACACAGTCAATGAAAAGTTTCACATTCAATGAAAGTTTTCTTTTATTTCACACTATTAATGCACACAGCTGGAGGAATTTTCTCACCTTTGCCAAATACATCAACAACAAGTGATACAAGGAGAACTCCAATTGGCTCAGTCAGTCAAAGTTCCAGCCCATACACAGCTATCCAGCCAATTAAAAGTGATGTTAGTAATAGGACTGGCCCTTCAAGGAATGCAAATAACAGCGCTTTACCACCATTTTCAGCTATATCAGTAAGGAATCCAATTTGTTTTCCTTTTCATCTTCCAACAGCGTAGTCAATGATGTCATCATCACAATTATTAAGCTTGAAGTGTCTTTATTTCACTTCATAATGTACTAATCAAATATCCACATAGGAAAGGAATATTCAAAAACAAGCTTTTAATGAACTTCTTAATTGCAAAGAACATTGACAAAAGATACAACTGATTCTAAAACAAAATAGAAAACTAAAGCTTTTGTTAACCATCTCCCATGGTGATGATCATTGACCACCTACCGTGATCCACTCTGGGTAAGATTTATCTTGTCAAAAGCATTAAAGTCTCAATTTGTGTTTGCCAAATTTTAACTTCGATCCTTCCAGCTTACTGCCCTAAAAGCTCAGTGAAAATAACACCGTTCTATGCAATTTTCATATTAATAATCGTTATTTTTATTGAATTATCTGTCGTTATACATTTGGAGCTGAATAAAATTCGCCAGATTGAGTCCGTAGATTTTACAAACTTCACTAAAAATTTGCAAGACCCCCCCCCCCCGCCCCAACAGATCATGCGCCAATCAAATTTTCTCTGTTTTGATTACAACGGTTAGGCATAGGACTTAAGAATGGCTGATACAAGTATATATAGGTCACATTTGTGTAATGAACATGCTGATATGGGCTGTCGCAGTTATTTTAGGGTAAATCGTTCACGCCATAACGGGCAACAGAAAATAAATTTCTTTCTTTCGATTGCGACAGCTTTTCTCCATTAAACCCAGCTGGTGGTCAGAGTGCACTTAGAATAAGAAACATCGAATCCGCTTCGGAAGTCTGTTTTCTGAAATTCATCAGCAAACACGTATTGAGACTTTAATCCAAAAGTCCAGTGAAGAAGTCAACCTGATCACCAGTAACTTGCAGAATAAATGGGCCATGACATCTTGACATTATGATCCCATATTAACTTTCAATTCAATCTTTCAATTTCTTTACTCCAGTATAAATTACAAAATTTATAAATAGGACACATAATAAGATACATAAAAGACGTCAATATGTACAAACATGAAAGCATGAACAAATAAGAAATAAGATGGAGGATTAGAAGTTTGAAAGATTAAAAGGATTATAACAGAGATTCTAAGAACCCATTTTGAATATAAATGGCTGCTCTGTAGATAAATGAGTTCTTAAAAAGCATAATTCTAAAATTATATATATGATATATGACATCATAATGAGAGTGAACAAACAGGGTTATTGTATTCCTTTCTCCATTCCAGCCACCGCAGAGTGCGTCTTCTAGTTTCCCGTCGTCAGTCGGCGCAGACTCTCACCAGTATTCTGTAGATTCCATCCCAGATAAAGCAAAGTTTGGCACTGTTGAGACCCATTCTCTTGAAAGAACAGACCGTGTAACCAAGCAGTCAGGTGAGAAGCTGTCGATAACTTACAAGAGGTATCATGGAATACCCTTGGTGCAGTTATTTGGCCTAGATTTTGTATAATTGGCTTATAACTGTAGACATGACCCTCATCTTGCGGCTAACACGGGAAATAGCAACTCGGTAACATGAATCACACTCGTCAAAGATTGCATGCATGGATCAGCAAAGAAATTCACCTTGTGAGAAATATATTACGTAATGCCCAAGACAGAGATTTGTTGATCCAGATGTTGATTGGTTGATTGTTGTAAATAAACAGAAGCAAACTGGAAGCAGTGAGAATATTTGCAGTTTTGTTAAGAATCTTTGCAAAGCTGCCAAACCTAGCATTTTGTACAGGATCAGTACTGGTGGACCATTTTGCCCTGAAAATAGAAAAATGCCAAAAGCTGTAATAATAGTAATATAGATGTCATAAATAGACATGGCAGTGGTAAGACTTAACTCAAACTGACCTAATTTTGCATCTATAATCAACCCAATATTATACCTGCTATTTGATTGGTTCAACAATGGATTAATTTGGATCATGAGCTTTATTCTGAACAGTGCGAGGACTTGTCTGTAAGTAGCGAGGGTTCCATGTGCAAATGCACAAGCATATGCACACTGGGTTTATATGAAATATGCTGGTTTTAAGACTAAAAAAATGTTGTGAAGATTATCCTTGGCTAACCGAGTTAACCTCTCATAATAATAAGGTTTTAAAAAAAAAATGAATAAATAAACATATTTACAAAGGCAAGGACACAATATAGAGATTTACTAAGCAGTAATCATTCATTATATTAACTTTCACCAGATTCTGATTGGCTATATACATCATTTTAATCACAGATATTGATCATGGGAGGGGTACCTCACCACAGTTAGGTTTGACAGATGGCTCCTCCATGCAAGCAAGCTCTGATGATCCTCAGAGGAGCGCCACTGCAGTAGTAGTACAGCAGGGCTCCAGAGAAGTTGCTGTAGCGACAGGGAGAACACAAGGTGGTCCACTGCCTGAAACATTCCAAGCAGAATTTATCAGAAACATGATCGAAGATTGCCTGGAAGATTTTAAGTGAGTTGTTAAAATATGTGTTTTAAGTTGTTTAAAGCTTCAGGTGTCGTACATATTTGAGTCATTTCCTTACAGATCAATCACCAATTTCTCGTGGTCTGACAATCGGTAAGCAAATGACTAATTATGGAATCATTAAGTCGGAACAAACACTATTCAAAATATCTCTAAAGTTATTCTGGTCAAGTGTAAGAATTGTCTCAATAATTTACATTAACAACTGGGGAGGGTGGGGGGGGGGGGGCTGTTTGTAGTTTTCTTGAAAAATTGCTTCCCATCCAGTGTGATCAGGGTTCATGGGTAATTCATATAGTCTTGCGTAACACTCTCTTTCTGTGCTCCCTTTCCACCCTCCCTCTCTGGCACTCATCCACCATCAGCCTGAACGCACAGGAAATGTTTTTCTCTCAGTTTGAATGATATCTTATTCAGCTATGGGCAGATTCTATATATATTTTCTCAACTGTTCTATAAACCTATTTTTTACCTTCCCCTTATTGTTACTCCACATATTAATTGGAATCACACAATCTATAGTTTCTTTTGTTTGTTTTTAAATCCCTCCCAGCTCTCAGGTAATACTTTAATATAAAATTAACTTAAAATAAGACTTTTTCTATATTTCTTTCGTTTATATAGAGCTGACGTTCATCGAGATATTACAAATTTGCAAGTTGAAATGTTACGGCAGTTTCAAATACAACAGGTGTGTTCTCAACATTGTTATCTTTAGAATAAGAATGCAGTTCACATTGTGTTCAATGTTTTGCCTATATATTCAGCTATCATTAGTGTGTTTGAATGGGGGGGGGGGGGGTGAAGGAAACATGCTTGTAACAAATATTTCAGTTTGCTGCCAACCTGCTAATAATATATATATTTATATATGGTCTATTCGTATAGTAGCATGTGTACAATGTTATCTTAAGCAGTTTGTAAAACTGTCCTGAACTTTTCTATGTAAAGATTAAATTATCAAATTAAAATTAACGTGTGAGTAAATCTTACTCATTCATGGTTTTGCTATGGTTTACATCTGAATGTTACCTGATAGACCTTTAGTCGGTGAACTTATTGATATTCAGTATTTCCTGGTGTGAATGTTGAAATGTCAGAATTGGTGGGTGAGGGAGGGGAGGGGGTAGGGTGGAACATTCTAAACTGAAATCTGGTAGTAGTTGCCTGTACTTTCCTAAAGGCCAAACAACTACCATATATGTTGCTATGTTTGGGACATATCCTTGTTTAAAGGTCACATCCCTGGGTTACCTATTTGTCAAATGTGTGATGTCATAATAAAACTAGTAGGTAATATTTTCCCTTTCTGTTTCTTATTCATTCTTGTTTTTCAAGATGAATGTAAAATAATCAGTATTTTGAGCTAAGTTAATACTACTAAATGATTTTCATGGTTTCATGATATTTTGTGCCTCCCTTTGCAGAATGAAATACAACAGCTGTTAAAGAAATACTCAGTTAACGAAGAACTTTTAACAGAAGTCGAGAGACTCCGTGAGGAAAACAAGAGGCTAAAATCAACGTTTTGACGAGGTTTTTAGCATTTTGGATTAATTTATTTCGAGATGTAGGAATCTACGCCACATGCATCCTGTGTGTCATCATACACCAGTATGGAATGCTGAGATTAGCTGAAACGACAAGATCCGCAGGCTGCTGTTCCCATGGAAAACATTCTCCTAAAATCATGGCTAAACCAGTAGTAGGACAGCTGTCTTCAATGATGGAGCTTAGGTTTTCTGGTTGCAATTGCCAGGTTCCTCCAAGTAGCATCTCAGAATTTTGTTCTCTCTCCCTTGAGGATTTTTCTCCTGCTTTGAGAAAGTTGTTTATTGTTTTTTTTTTTTTAAATTGTTCTCACCTGTGTGAGACTTTTTCAGAGCCAATGGAACAGTTGTAGAAGATCAGTGAGGCAATTAATAGTCTTAAAAGAAACAGATGCCTTAAATTTCACAAAAAGGCTAAATTTGCTGCTAGTGCTAAGCACATTAATATTCGATTATTATATGGTAGAAATGGTCTGAACTTAGACTCACTGTATAGAGAAGATCTGGTTATATCACAGCTGGTGAATTTGTACAGCAGAATTCCTCACCATTTGTGCACAAGTTAACACCAGTTCTCTTGCTCTGGCAAGGCATGAACTCTGATGTATCTCTCCGTGTGTCCACTTTTCCATTAATTGCCAGAAGTGTTTCACCAAAATAGGTAACTTCACTGGAAGAAAGTTAACAAATATACCACTAAATTGTCTCAAGCATATGTGAAAAGAAGTCCAGTAAGATTAACAGTTCTGTTACTTTGAACCTCTTATGTATCTGTCTGTCTGTCAGTCTATTTGTCTGTTAAATGCCAGAAGCATATTGCTTAAAAAGGTAAATTGTTGAAGAGTGGCAACAAATATTGTTGCAAAACTATCTCTCATACATGTAATCCAAAAGTTAGTGAAACTAATGCTGTTTCTGTGGAACTCTTTTCCACCAATATATGTCTCTCTGTCCGTCCATCTGTCCAATTGCTAAAGGCCCTTAGTCAGTAAAATGGTTAAACATATACGGTATATGACAGATTTAATCATATCTCTATATAATTTCAACACATTGTTATGCTTAATCAGTAAGGGTGTACATCTTTAACTCATAATACAGAGGGCTGCAACCCTAAATATATCAAACTATGCATGCATGCTAGTGTCAAATAAAGGCCTTGAACCTAAAATAACCAACGAATCAAACGTCACCTCAAGATGTAAAATTCATCATGTTGCTGACTGTGCATGATTTGTTCATGTAATCTGTCCAGCAGCTATTGCCTAGAGAAATGTAAACATTGACTGTTGTTATTGATAGCTGTTACTATGTTAACCAAGCAACTAGAACAATGAGTAAAATGATCGTAGAATCAGCAACCTTTTTGAGCGAGATTAAGTCATGTTGGAACAAGACCTGTTGAATTTTTTAAGTTTTTTGTTATTATGACCTTCTGTTCTGAAGTAGGGAATAATTTATCCAGTATAGCATCACAGAATGCTATACAAAATGGTCAAATTACTATACAATCCCAAAGATGTATAGCAGTTTGTTTGGTTTTGTTTTTACACAGGAACAGTAGTAGTTTACATGAGACAAACTTTTGAGCCTTCAAAACTGCTACAAAAAATTTGGACACTAAGTGATTCTCGGTGAAGTTTTATTTGTCAACACCTTGGACTTTTTCTTTAGAATGGACATGAAGCTTTATATGTCTAGCAGTGATAAATATATTACATTATGTAGTCTTTATCAGTGGTTAAGTTTCCCTGTTCCCAAACTTGTGATTGAAGAAGAGGGAAAAAAAACTTTTAAATTGTGAGAGAATATCAAGGAATAAAAAGGACAATTGCTCAAGAAGGACTGTTATTTTAAAGACTTGACTGAAGCAGCAGATGATCTTTCAAAGGTGATATCCATATTTCCTTGGATCAAAAGACTAAAGATCAGTTGATAGTTAAAGCTGAAATACATTGCTGCTTCCCTTATAGAATCTTTTCTGCAAAGAAACATGTAAATTTTAAGGTGGAACACCAACATGCTGATAGTGATATATTTAACAGAACCATGGGAAGAGAAGAGTGGGATGGAATTGGGGAAAGGGGAGGAGGGGAGAAGGGGCAGGGGAGAACTAGTCAAAAGGTGCATGAGAGCCCTAACTTTCTTTTCAGAAAACTTTCAAAAAGACATTTGCAATTTCATTTTCTGTTATGTTTAAAGATTTGCCAAATCCCACCTAAACTTATCCTCCGTTGCTATTTGAAAATTTTATAGTTCGTTGGAACTATATTACATATTGACTTTATATTTAATGCAGATAATATGATTGATACATGAACTCTCCATTACTTTATATTTAATGCAGATAATATGATTGATACATGAACTCTCCATTACTTTATATTTAATGCAGATAATATGATTGATACATGAACTCTCCAACAGGAACTTCAAGATTTGTTAATATAACTATTGATTATATAAATTAGCAAGTAGAAGCAATGTTTCTTGTAGTAAAGGAAAGGGAGTTACTGGTGGAAACAGTAAAATTTGGTAAAAGCTGTGACCACTTTCGAAAATTTGTAAATGGAAAACAAGATATACTCTTCTTGACTGTAGTTTATATTTGTCAACATGGAAAAGATGTTCACTCAAGTTACGATGTCGATCTCTTATTAAATATTGAACATTTTTGTGATGAACTGATGTCACCTAATTATGCTAATGCAGCTGCTTGATAGAAATCCATTTGATATTTCATAAGTCCATTTCTATGTAGAAGTTTATATTTTCAAGTCACTTTCAGATTTGTCTCAATGAATCCTCTCATGAGCAGGAGTTTCACAGAGAGAGCCTTTTTTGCTCGATTGATGTGCCTTTTTTTCTGATGGATTGAGTATTCTCTTTGAGTAAAGAGCCATTGAGTAAAAAAAAAGGTGTTTAGAACACTGCAGAGGATAATATGAAGTACAGCACTCAGTTTAAGACCTGTGTTAAACTGAGGTCATTTGGCTAGAAAAGAGGAAAGTATGAAACTGTAATGGGAAATAGAAAGTGAAGATTTGGTCGTCCTGTTTCGGTTGCATATCATTCCTTTCCGTTTGAATCAAGTTTATGCACTCATCATCGATAAGTGATTTTTGGATTTAGCTCAGTGAATCCTCTCATGGGCAGGAGTCTCGTCAAGTACATACATGTCTGCCATTCACTGTGGAGTATTTTCTACCTAACCGAGTAACATACAACGTCCACGAGTTCAACGAATAATTATTTCAGATCTGTAGTTAGAGGCAGTTTGTTGTGTTCATATTTCTAGTTACATAATTGCTCCCCACTGCTCATGAATTACATTCCAGTATTTGGCAATGTTTCCCTATGATGTAAATTATAAATCTATTCTGGCACCAGCAGTTACAGTCTACTTGATAATTTTGTCTTTTCACCAATTCAAATATGAAAATTACAGTTTTTGCCATGATTTCTATGGTTTATTAAGTGCAAGTACTCCACTGAATTAGGTTTGTATGTTGTAAATTTGTATTAAGCCTTAAGTATAAAGTGTTGACGATTATTATATATTTTTTTTCCTTTTGAAAGTAGTGGACTTGTTGCATGAATTTATTGTGTCGGTGACAAGGTAATGGTTCTCTCCAAATATGTCGTGCTTTAATATATTTGGGTATAAACGACCGGAACGTTACACTTACGTTACTTCCCGCTGCATTATAACAAAAGAGCTATTGTGCATGTACTGTTGAGAGGAAACTATTTCAACCCTTAGCAAATCTACTCAGCTAGTCTAGTCTGATGTGTGAATTTATTCAGATTCATTTTCAATGACCCTTTATAGTTTTACTACTAAAGCTTTACATAGTGTTGATGTTGCATAGATTACATAGATTAGTCAAGTGATTTCCGTGTTCAGGAAAGCTGCCTTAGTTCCTTTTTATTTAGCGAGGCTAGAAGCGATTTGTTACGTTTTTGATAGGAATTGAAGAAAACACCTCATGAAAGATTTGAATCCTATAAAGCCCTGTATCTTGTAAACAATACAGCCAATAGTTTTTTTATTTTTTAATATGTAGTATAGTTCACAAGAAATTTCTGAATATTTTTATGTGACCATTACAACCCAAATTTATTTCCACAAAAGAAGCCAATTAGATCTTTGTATTTGAACAGTGTCTCGGGGAGGTAATAGAGTTCAAGATATTGTAAGCATATATAGATATATATGCCAAGTGTGCCTAATAAAAATGACTTGTATAGCATGTGAAAAAATGTGTAAATATGCCATAGATTTGGAGTCTTGCAATAAATAAAATGTATAAAAAAGGCCATATTACTTGTTTTCTTCTCATTTTGTTTTGCAGCTACATAGGATAGGTATTAGGTAGCTTCTGTTGTGTGTTTTACCCGTGTGTGCCAAGGCAGACAATTTAAGTTGAGGTGGGGGGGGGAGGATATTTCTTGAATATTTGCACCGCAAGTCATTCAGCTTGAGAAAGGCGAGAACTTTGCAAAGATGTCAATAAATGAAGGATGAACAGATATTTATTTCCCTGAATATTTGTAAGAAGCAGGTCTTTTTGACACTGGAAATAGTTATTTGGATGGTCAATCAATTAAAGTTTGTTTCTGTTATTCACTTCTGATTTGAAAATTAAGGAGACTATAAACTAGATCATAGGATGGTTTCTTCGATCATCTATGGCAGGGGTGGGCAACCTTTTTGAATGAATGGGCCAGATATAAGGAGTGAAAAATTGACTGGGCCGCACCTAACCAACGAGCTGCTGTTGATTTTGATTCCGAGGACTTTCAAGGAATAGGTGTTCACAAAAACATAATGTTAATACAGTACAGTTGATCATTAATTGGGTTAATAGGCCTACCTGACAGCATCAGTGCCGATAAATTCTAAGCAGCTAGCTCGTTTTTTGTGATGATGTAAAATAGATTGATTTTATTTCTTTTTCTTGAGATATCTCACAGGCCGCAAAAAAATCACTGACGGGCCGCATGTGGCCCGTAGGTTGCCCACCCCAGATCTATGGGATAAAGGTGATCAGTGTTGCATCTAGAAAGTCAGATAATAGTCACCATGCTTATAAATGAGACATAATTGTCTTACTCTAACGATCTTCAACGGTTGGGGTGATATGGAAAACCAGCACCTCCTGGATGCATTTGTTAACTTCTAAGTTCTAGCAATGTTTAGCATGCTAAAATATGGTGCTCATTACCGTAATGACCTTACAAGCTTGAAGTAGGTGTTTACAGTCGTCAGGTCTTCGGAATGATATTTTCTACGTTACAGTGAGGTTATCGGTATCCCCACATTCGGTTAACACAATATTTGCCATAGCATTGACGGTTAAACGGTGACCGGATTCTCTTCACTTGTAATAATTACCATTCTCGACGGTTTTGTTTCCCTCTTTATGATGTACAGGAAGTCAAAATATATGTGACTAACGTGCCAGAACCAGATTCTCCCTAGGTATAATTAATAACACTGTTTGTGTTACTGTTCCCTACTATGAAACGCCTTTCCTTATGAAAAACTTAACTAGTTCTGGCAGCAGTCATTGCGATTCTGTTACAAAATAATTATTCGTTGTCAGGAAGCGGATGGTTATGGCTTACCGTTCCTACAGCAGAAACGCTTCCTGTGTCTTTGAAAACTTTTGCAGTCAACTTTTTTAACATTTCCGTCAACAAAATCACATGTCATTCTTCGGCCAATCAAAAGTCCTCCGACAGTTTCTGTGTACTTGGTAGACTATCGTACCTAAGTGACAGAGAACAGCCGCCGCAAAGTTGTCATACTTTCGAACGGAACAATTATGGAACTAACGACATGAAAAGAACATAGATATATCAGAAAGGCTACTCCGTGACCGTTTAAACATTTTCGGAATGCCTGGACTTAAACTGTCTTGTTTCAGAGGTGTTAAAGATGGTAAGCCAACTTACGTTACACATAGTGCCAGCAGCAACTCCTCCTACAGTCCTAGGCTAAGTTAGGTCTAACTTTCCGACTCTGCATAATGTTGTGTTGGTGCCAAATGTGCGATAATATTTGTAAGACTGGCAGGTGTAATTAGGTACAGCCAAACGGTAGACCTAAGTTAGACCTTGCCTAGAGCCAGTCATAGTATTGATATCGTTATCTCGGTTCCTATCACAAACATTTATTGTTTTGCAAAATAAAACGTGAAATTTGTAGCCTATGGCTGAATATGCCTAGAGGCTAGACTATAGCCTAGGCGAAAGGAACTGGTGTAGCCTAGGCCTACCAATGTTTGAAATTGTTTTTAGACTGAGTGACTGCCATGTTATATAGTTTTCTAACAGTAGCAATGATGCAATTTAAATGAAGTGTTAATGGTGTGTAGTACTTGCAGTGATGTTGTGCCAGGTTGCCGGTTGCGATGATTGAATTTCAACACGTCCTACATATTTCATTTCATTTATTTTTCCATTTCCTCACAATGTTTATATAATAATAGGACTGTGAAGACAATACCATGCAAAGAAAATAATAAGTAATAAATCATATAAAAAAAAAATACATAGGCCTAGGCTAGATTGACTCAGTGAAAGCACAAGTCGAAGTTGCTACACAAGCACCAGCCTATGTTACATTCTTGTGTGTATCTAACTGTTATGGCTTTGTTTCTGGCAGCAGGCCTAATTTTCATTTCTATGTTGCTGTGGTCTCTAGAGGACATGTTCATTTGTGGCCCATTTGTCCTTCTGTCATTGGATAGGGTCCTATTCCTTTGAATATCAATTGACTCACTAATAATTTTTTCACATGCATTTAAAGGTACACAAAAAGAAAATTTATGATTTCTTTTACAGAATATGACCAACGCTTACGTGCAAATTAACATTAAACAAATGATATCACTTTCTTTCACACAAGGTTAAGAAAAACGTATCCACTTGCACCAAGACAAATCTATGCAGATATGTCGAGGTGATAATTATTTTTTGATTGATTTATGATTTTGAGGGAATATAGAAATCCCTTTAAATAAGAAGATAGCAGGACTGAATAAAATGTTGTTATCACCACAACTTAATCTTCCCCTTGCCTTGCACTGGCATTGGCAAGGGGAGGGGGGGGGTGGGGCTACATGGAGGCACTTGCACTACCAAAATGTTTGAAAGAACCTAGGAAAAACATAACTTTTTTTATACCATTACTAACAATTATAGATTTTGGTATAGTTTGAACCTGCTTGGATAGGCACTGCCAGCTTTGTGGTAAGGTAATATAATAAACTTTTGACCATTACCACTGTATTCTGTGTGTAGTAACTTGTATTTAGAACTGCATTTAGCTATAGAAGTGTAATCAGTATGTGGTGTAAACCCAGAAATTCTCTCATTAAATTGGAAATGAGCTTTGCTTCGCCTTGGTATTCTGCATGTAGGAATTTGACAAAGGTTGGCTAAAGGATTGCATCTAAAGTGAGATGAAATCACACAATTTATGCAAAGCAGGGGCATCTATCTCATCAGCAAGCACATTGCTATAACTATATCATTTACAGTAAAATGTCAGAACATTCCTATGAATGGTTTCAAATTTTGCAAAATTAGTGTGCCCTTAGAAGACTTAAGTAATGGTGGCAATATGTTGAAGGCTACGGAGGTTGAAATTGTATCAGATAATTAAGTTAATTCAATGCCAGCATTTCATCAACTGGTGCATTTCAGTGAATAATTAGTATTTCATTGTACAGCAACAAATTGTAGGCTTATTATGGTACAACAAATTGGTCACAGAGACTGTTCATCAGCAAGAATAGAACATTCTAGATCCCTAAAGATATGCAAATGTAGGAACTCCAGCATAAATGTGATCAAGGTTTTAGCCCTTATTCAAAAGATTCTGGTTGTGTTCATCCATTGAACTGACACATGAAGGGTTCAAGTTTGGTACTATTGACTCTTTACTTCTTGTTTTTGAAGATGTAAAGTTTTACTTTTCAGTTGTTGAGCCTTAGGTAGCAATTAACTCAAGCCTGATATACAAATGAGAATTGTATTTAGTACATGCTCTGAAAGTGTGATAGGTCTAGACTTGGTGTTTATCTGTTTTGAAAAGTAACAGAGTTTCATAAATTTGTAAACATTGTTGCATTGATTATTAATTAATGTTAGAAAATTAACAATAGATTTCCATCATGTATGTGCACTTGATGATGAGAGAGGAAATTCCACATTAAGAAAATTAACAATAGATTTCCATCATTTATGTGCACTTGATGTTGAGAGAGGAAAGTCCACAATCTAATCTCCATGTAGAGCAACATATGTACTGTCAAAAGCTTGAATTCATTTGGATGTTATTGCGCAATTAAACTTTGGCAGATGATCACTACATGTATGAATCTAGGAACTCGCTTTTAATATTGTTACCAAACGACATACTACCCCCTTCCCGAGAAGCATGTGCACTTAACTTCATGCTAGGGTTTCTAGTTTTAACAGTACAATGTATGCCTTATATATTTCCATGTATCCTCGTTTATTGTATAGGATGATGCATCACTCACTGTCTAGGTTTTGTTTTTTGAAACTTGTTAAGTTTACATTTGAAAGCATTGTTTGTGCCAATTTAGGCACTTGAGTTGGGTTTCATTACTAACATTATGGACTGTGTAGAACACTTGCCAACAAAACTTTCTGTTTAAGGTACTTGAGTATGCCAGGCAGATTAAATGTTTCATTCAAACAATAGAATCAGTTCTTGTAGCATGCAGTTTACCGAACTATAGGGAGACAACTATGCTTGTCCCAAATATATGTGTGTGCAGTATCTGTAAGTGTGATAAACAAGGTTGTCTAGAATCGTAATTGTTCAGAAAATTATTTATTGACTCTCATATATATGGTTAAAAACATGTGTCATTCAATGATGTATTTTTTACTTCACCCTTGCATACACTATCTTCCTCACAACAACTACCCTCTCACTCTACCATTCCTATAGCAATTGGTAACCAGAAAATTGTCAATGTCCTCTCAGGACTGGTGATTAGCTGATTCCAATCTACTGTACCTCGCCCCCCCCCCCCACCACCCCCCTCTCATTGACTACTTTCCTAAGTATTACATTCGTGAGGCTTGTATACCCAGTTCCTCACCAATGCCAAGAGACTTTCGTCCTTGTGTTAGGCTACGTTTAATTCCCATAGTAACAACATAGGCCTATCAATTTGGTACATTTGTGTAAGGTTGTGTGGTTTGTTTAGCTTCTGCATTTAGTATCTGTAGTCAAAGACTTCATACTCTCAGTTCTCCCTGCTACAATTATACTGGGAGACATTGTTCCAGCCTAGTTTTCTTGCTGAGGGAAAGGATTTAGAGAAAGGCTTTATCCTTCTCCATGCTTTTTTCTTGGTGTTACCATACCTTCAAGGTATTTCACATCTTTGAGCATTTCCATCCCAAGTGTAAGAAGGTTAATTTAAGATTTTAAAACTTAAATGTTAACTTTAGCATTGTGAAATTATAAATCCTAACTAGCTAGAGCAAGTGGGCTATTTCAACAAAATCATTATTTCATTATAAACAAGACCTTCCACAAAATCAACTCAAAATATTTTGTCAGTTCCATACAGTATGTCCTAAATGAGCATAATTTGCAGGGAGACTCTCAAAGGTACTGTAGCTTCTGTAGATTAAATTGCTGAGAAATTCTGAGCAATTTTGTTATCTAGTTAGAATCTGATACTTTATGAGAACTGTTTTTGACCTATTGTATGATGCCTGTGCTATACCATACCACGTTGCAATACTAACACAAGTTTATCAAAACAGCTCAGCAGACTTTTAGTAACTTTCATCTCAAAAAGTCAAATTGAGGGTAAATTTTGTAATCAAAAAGTGCAACAAAACAAGAAGAGAGACAGAAAAAGTGATTTCATACTGTACTACTAGAAGGAAGTTGTGTTGTTGTTGTTGCAACACGTAAAAATTCATATTCTGTCTAGAACTGTTATGTAAATTATGCTGCGAGTGATAACAGGCCCAGCTATCATAACAAGAAACTTGAAATGGATAATGTTAGTCTGCCAAGCCTCTTGCATCACCCTTAAGTATATAGACAGTATATGCAAGGGGCTTCTGAACCCCTCCTTCCGGTGCAGCATTATTGGAAAGTGAATTTATTTTTGTTAGCAACTCCAGAATTATGTACACACAATTCCAAGTCAAGCATGTTGATTGGTGATAAAGCTGATCACCATCCGGTCTGCCACACGTGTCCCCATTTCGAGTGATCCTACTACATCCTGTCTTTGTGTGTGTATATACTGCTCGGTTCTTACGTGGGGTTTTCCAATTTGTTTTATCCTTCGATCCTCTTAATTGAGTATTTTTGAGCCAGACTAATTTTCTAGGCTGTGGGTAATTTTTGTTACTTCCTGTTATGGGTGTCTGGTCTTCATACAGTAGATATTAATACAGAGTTGTCCTGTTGGGATGAGCCTGTAATACTGGGTACTGTCCTATGTACAACCACATCGTAGGACATTCGCTCAATCAGGTTTCCATTGTCGCCTCGTCTTCGAATGCAGATGCTGTACGTACCTTTCCATAGGGGAGATTTGTAGCAATTGACTCGTTAACAAAACCCACATTTTAAGAAAAACGTCTTCAGTTACTTCTCACTCACATTGACTTGCAAAAATATGTTACATTTTTTGGAACCTTACTTTAGTCTGGTGGTATCATACCTGACCATTTATCAGATATTTAATGCTCCTGAGATAACATTTATCCATTTACATGGACCATAAACAGAACTTTACATTAGTCCACAAAAATCAAAGAATGGTATATAGTTTGCAATAATGAATGATGAATATTGGCTTAAGTTATCAATGTTGCCATGTATATATTGATATTAGTGGCATACCAATTACAGTATACCTGTTAAGATTGCAAGTCAATTCAATGTTCTTTCTTGGATTTAAAGCAAAAAATGTTGCTCTTTTTTCTTTCTTAAAATTAACTAATTTGACATATTTTCTTCTTTTTGTTTGCAAGACACTTCCCATCATGGGGGACCTTCCAAACAAATTTGAGGAAGTTGGCTCAGTTGTGCAGGAATTAGTTTGTTAACAACACAAATTTGCAGTGAAATTATACATTTGCCAACAATTGACCTCTGACCATTTTGTTTTGAAGGTATGCACACACATACACGGACAGCTTTTTACCTACCCCTCTCCAGATGGAACCCCGGAAACCATCTCTCCCCTATTAAATTCCTACATAGCAACCATTGCTATGGAAATTGAGGTTGATATAGTAGGCTTGCGTGACCAACAATGAGGTAGGAAGAAGAGAAACCACATGTTTCAATTTCTTCCAGTACTAGGTTGTTTCTGACGTCAAAATCAACTTTGAGTAATTTTAGAGTATCTTTGCTCTTCTCTTCATTTGGGTAGTATGTAGGAAGCGTGGTTTTCTTCAAAATGGCCTTTCCAAGTGTATAAACCCTAAATGAACCCTTGTTACCCAATGACAGCCAAAGAATACTGACTGAAACCACAGTACATAACAATGGGTGCTTCAAGAAAGTCCACTGGTCAGGAAACTAAACAAATGCAAACCACTTCCTAAAATTTATTCATTTGGTGAAATTTGCAGTAGAAGCTTAGTTGCAATTCTGAATGGACATGCTTTGATTCATTGTAAATAAAGGTACGTCAATTGTGCCGGACGGACACGACGAATGAAAAAGTTTAAAGCTTTGAAAGATTTTAAACCCTTGAGTGAATGTATTCTATTACTATTTGAAAGTACCTGGAGAGGTGCAGTATATTTACTACAGTAACTGTTGAGGCTTCTGTGAAAGGGACTGATTTTGGGTATTATAAGGCTGAACGTATGATGGTGTGGACGTGATTTATAGTAGTACTGGTAATTGGAATGACCTATATTGCCATCACAAGCAGAACAAGAATATAGATAGTGTGTCTTTTATGGTCCTTCTCATCACATGCTATTCAAGTATTCTATAGAAAGATAGACAAAGTAACAAAAGGGAAAAAAAATTGTCATCAAAAGGAAAAAGTGATCATTTGAATCAAGGTTTTGATGGAAGATCATTTTTGGATGATTAACTGCATCAAATGAACAGGATGGCGACTATGGGACAGTTTGTGAAATCTTTCCTATTGTACCGTGCATCAAATTCCAACTGTCAGTGATGTTTCCCATTGCAGTATTTTCATTTGCATTCACGGATAAGCGGTGACCGTTATATTGAATTGAAAATATTTCTGCAGCTAGGCCTATACCATCTGGTGAAAATGTGTTTAATATAACACAGTAACTTATTAGTAATTACCTCTTTGGATTAAACCTAAAATTATTACACATGGATTCTGCAATCAACAGAGGATTAGAGATCAGTAGATTGTTTAACATCCAGTACACTCTGTGTTCAGTGATCCTAAGGGATTAGATACTGTAAATGATGTAATAATAAGTTACTGGCTACCTCTTATCAGTCTTGTGTGTATGATGAGGAAGGAATAGTAAGGAGGGTTTCTTTTATCGATTCACTCTGCACACCAGAATATGGAACCTTCATGTTACAGATCTATGTTTCAGCTAAGAGTACTACCCCTTGTTTTGGCAGTGTAGTGCACATTACTATAGTCTGCAGTGGGATGGACGATTCTAGTACAGCCTTTCACTGTGCACCCAAAGAAATCCGTTCTGTTGGAATTTTCTTTTGGAAATAGGTTTATATGCTATTTACATCAATTCAATCTAAAAATATTCACAATAATGCAACTCAGACCTATTCTTTGGAATGGAAAGTTGAAAGACCTTTAATACAGAACTTGTTGGGAATTGATGGATTTATTCAATGACTCTTTATGCATATAACTGTTATTGACTGTTATGGTAACCATAGAGAAATAATATTTTACCCTCCAAAGGCCTCCTGCACCTTTTGGTCAGTTACACTTACAAATAAAACCTTCCGACAAAACATCCTTAGACTCAGATGTCTTCTTTGTTTTCGATCGACAAAGAGTAACCTTTTTCACTATCAACTAATCTGGCAGCAACCATTACAAACTATCCTTCATATGGAGACACTTTTAATGTGTGTGTTTGAAGATGGATTATTGGCAAGATTAAATACAGAGCTGACAACAGAGCCGATTAAGACTGATCCATCCAAGTCATCTAAATCTCTTGCCAACCAAATCACTCCAGAGGTCACATGAAGGAAAACTGGTCATTTCTGTGGGACAGTAAAACTATACACCATCAGGTCTAGAGCTTCCACTATAGGTTTGTTCATCGTACGAGTCAGAACAGTAATGTTGCCAGTGCTGACAAAAACCTAAACAACTACTGCCTGTAGCTTGTCTAAAACAGACATTCTAAAAAGGTATGAAAAGAAGTTTTGCTGCATGAAGAGCTAAGTGATTGACATATCAACAAAAGTTTAGGTTCTCAAAAGATTGCCAATGAAACTGCTATTATTGATATGACTTTTACGTAACGTCACATTGCTTTAAAATAATCTGTAGTGGATATTCATGATACTCTTTGTAACTAAATTGTACCGATCCAAACCAGAAACCATCTCTTTGTAAACGTCCTCTCCATTTACAATGAAACTTTATCTGAGAGCTTTAACAGACTTTACAAAGAAGGAAATGCGACACATTGAATTTCGATGTATTGATGAATCTGATTAAAAATGCCTGGAGGGAGGTTTCAGAAGTTACGCTTCAAAATCTTGAAACTGAAATGGAGAGCAGTTGGCTACCCTGTGTACTATGGTATGTATCCTCCCTGTATGAATATTTAAAGACTAAATACTCATGGATAATACATATTTAATAGTTGCTGGCTGATTGTGGTGAATCAGATTGCATGTATACTGTATTGCAACATGCATTTACATGTAGGTGTTATGTACCTTAGTGGAATAATTCATTGATCTCATATTCCTACATAAAGATGCAGGCGAGATTCAGTTAGGGATGTCTTTGATGGTTTCATTCATGAATTTTCTCACCAAGAATTTTTATGAGACAGTTTACAACTGCTCTCGTTGTGTAAGGAATAATCTTGCATGTTAGGCCTTGTCCACGGGGAAGGAGATTTGCTGGTGGATATTTCTCAGGAGTTATATGGAAAATACATTAGCAATGTCTCCAAAAATTCATGTGGGGAACAAGTATTATCCAACTTGTCATACTGTGTATATGACATTAATGACAACTTTGTAACAATACTGACTGCATACAGAGCATATATACACATAAATATATAAAGATCAGTATATAAAGTTCAGTATATAAAGTTCAGTATATTAAGTTCAGTATAAAATAGTAGTATAATGCTCAATGCAACTGGTGCAGGACTAGATATACTGGCTATTCCATTGTGTTGCAACTGTGTTGGTGAAATTCTGATGGAATAGCGTGTTTATACTATATATAGAATGATACATACTATTGGGACAAACTGACACTCTCTCCTGATTGTTTGAATGCTTGCACATGTCTGAGATGTGTATGCATGGTCTTTGGCAGAAACATGGTACCCATGATTCATGTAATATTACATGTATGCATTCTAGCAGCACTGTGAGAAACATGTCAGCTCTCTTCACTTGAGACAGTGCAGTTTTGTCTATAGATAGATACTACTACTACAGTACTATACTGTGTATTGTGCAGTACCTTATACAATAGTTTACATATGTGGTACTATAATAGAAATGCCAGCTGCTGTATCCTGAGTTAATAATCCATGTACCATATTGAATGCCTGTTCTTAATTACCCTGTATAAATTGCTCTATGTGAAACAGTCACCACACTTAACAGTCATCTGTTATCATCCCAAAATATGTTAGATAGTACAAATTATGGTCACTGTAATGCCCTTATTTCAACAAGCAATCGATTGTCACCCTGAAATCATAGAACTTCATGTACACAGGAACCATAGCATTTTATAATTGAAGAAAGTCCAGAGACTTGAAAACTGCTACACAAAATTTGACACTAGATTATATTCCCTGACATGGAGACAAGCATGTTTGACTTAGACAGATATATATAGTATACTCTCATACCTTCTACATAGACCTACCATCATACTGTATGGTTGGTTATTAATTGCCTCAAGATGTTTTAAAAGGCACTAAGGAGCAAGGGGATTAGGAAGCTAGCTACCATATAACTGGAATACAATTAGCAAGACTGTAAAATTGTCAGTGTTATGAAAGCCCACTAACAGACAGTGTGCTACATTGATTTGGATCATAAGCTAGTATAATTGGATAGGGGTAAGGAGGATTATATTGAGGTTGAGAGTCTATCAGTATGAGTGGGATGTATAAGTTTACAAGCTTCAAAATATGCTACAGTAGAAAGTCAAGTAATGGTCAGGCAAATGTCATGGTCAGACTTAACGAAATACTTACATTTGCTTTGCTCCTCTCTTACCTGTCTCCCACTCTACATCTGCACTTCCCCATCTACCTAACTACACACTGGGAAACATTTTAGCACTGCGCCCTCACTCCCTGGGAACCGCCCACTTACACCTCATTCCGAATCTACCACGCAGGCAGAAACTATACGTTTTTGCTAGCAATCCTTCCGTAGCAAATTTCATTGGTTTCTCAAGAGTTTTGGAAATCCATCATGGATCTGCGACCACTAAAACACCTATGCAGTCGTCTCCAAGAAGCACTTTATAAGTATCCTTTTGTTTTCATGCATTTTTGTCCCTATAAATACAAAACAATTTCTTTCACTGAGAAATTTATGCTTTAACTGTAGTTCATTATACCTGTTGGACCCCTAATTATAGCACGTTTGATCCGCCCAAAAGACTTTTCCGATGTGCTGCAGATTCTAACCATCAGAATCATTCCCAGGCATCTAGAGAAATGATTAATAGGATTTTCCAGAGGTAAATTTATTTTTGACTTGTTAGAAAAACAAGAATCTAAGCATTCTGGTGAAATTTTTCAATCAGTAACTCCTACATGTTAGCATTGCCAGTTTTAAGATGTTCGTTTGAAGTTGAAGACATTTTATATCAAAATTGAACATGAAGCAAACCACAGTGGTGTCATAGTTCCACAACTACGAAAAGCAATTTTTTATTTTGGTATTGTTGGCCGCCTTCCAGCCTGGAAGTATTCAGAGGCCAACAGGGTGATAGCCATCACCGTTATATCCCCTTAAGTACCATCATAACATATTTAATATTGAAGGACAAAGCAGCCTTTTTTTGTGTCCATGACATTGGTCAGTGTACTTCAGACAATATTATTTTAGAATTACTCAGCCTAAGGAAATTCTGTAACAGAAGAGTGTATTTGCAGGCATAATCGCGCCATTACAAAGCTAGGTTAAAGGAGCATGCATGTTGAGTTTGATAGGTCATTTCATTTCCCTCCACATCAGTCGAAATTACTAGGGTAATGCTCTGTAAGAACTCTGCAAACGGTTCCATAGTTTAGCGTAGTTTTACTGACGCTGTACACTCTGACTAGGCATTTTAGAAAGGTGCAACAAAATACGTTTTGAGAGAAATATGGAGAAGAAGTTTTGTAGGGTTCAAGAAATTCCATTGAGAAATTATACCAGATTCATCTGTTAACAAAGTAAAACTAAACAAGATGCCACCCATATGATTTCTTCAATAATCAACAAAATTATACTGAAAACTGAAGTGGACATTAATGCCTCCCCCCCTCCCTCCTTCACCTAGACACCTCATTCTAGATGTGGATTCAGCCGGGGCTGGCATTGAACCCCGAACCTCCCGATTGCCTGTATATAAATATAGATACCCATATAGGTACCCACCCATAAACACAGATTTGAGATGGAGGGGGGAGGGGATAGGCAGAAGTCAGACCAATGTTCAGTGGTGTTGATATCACCACCTACAGTAATGTGGTACCACACCCATGTGAAAATCATTGCTTTAGAAACAATAGTAGCATCATTCCCTTCATCCCCCCCACCTTAACACTCTCCTTCTCTAGCATTCCCTCTCCTGGATGTGCACTGTTACTATGTACCTGCTCACTAGGTAGTTTTTACTTTCATACTTAAGTTACTGACAATACTATACATTGCAATAATGCCTATCCCAACTTCTGCCTTAAATTGGACCAATTTGACATGCAATTAAAACAAATCTGCTACGAATGGTTTGTAGGTCTCTAGGATAAATGTGAAAGGCGAGTTACAGAAGTAAGAGAATTTCTTGAGGCTGTTAAATTGTGACATGTATAAATGAGCGTCTGTTCTTGTCTGCATCTGCTTGTGCTTTCCTATATTTGCCATGTTATGATGTGGACGTTACGTACGCAGTACATACACACAGTATGCAAACCAATTTTACTTTGAGAAGTGTCCTCGTGTAAACGACATTCCATCCTGATGTTCTTTGTTGTTCACTTCTGAGTGATGAAGTGTTTATGCTAACTTTACATAACATATTTTAAATGCTTTCATCTCTAATGGACTTTAATGTCCTCATAAATAAAATCCATATGTCCTCATAAATAAAGCCCATATGATAATTACTGACGTGTCATGTACAGGGCTATCACTATTGTACAGTGTTGGTGTCCCCTGTGAGTGTTGGTGTCCCCTGTGAGTGTTGGTGTCCCCATGAGTCAGGTACAGTCAGATCAGTCACACATTTGTTGAGAGGTTCTGCAATAGGACTGTAGTTACAAAACTTGCCAATAACAAGCCAAATAAAGCTTTGTTGATATTTGTAAGGAGTAATGTGATTGGTCAAATCTGTCCAAAAGGAAAACACAGGCTTCATTAGTGGCGATACTGCACAGTGTGTTTTGGTCGCAATGTTCGACCATGTGTACTGCACTGTATGTACAATTTGTTTGCTAAATCTCGGTACAGGCATATGTTCATACACTTAAAAAAAAAAAAATCTGAAATCTCCCAAAAGATGACTTGATTGGGGGAATCCCCCCCCCTTTTTTTTTACATCCTAGCACTAACACTGGTACCAAGAAGCATGGAGCAAGTTTCTCAAACTCAATGCTTTCAGGTTTTCAACAAAAGCATACACAACTTACATCATTACTTCCTTGCACTCGCTGCTGCCAGATATTACTGTTATTGACCGTGTCATATTTTAATTGAATTACTTAATTGTGTTTAATTACTCTCACAAGCTATAAATTGCTGTTCTATGGACACAGTAAATGTACAGGTTCAACAGGTACATGTGTAATGTCATTAAGCCATAAGAATGCTCACTTCAGTCTTCTTCTTTCAGTTGATCCGGAGCCGTTAGTTTAGGATAACAAATCTTTTTACAACTTTTTTTACCTTTTTAAACTTTTTTTTACAACAGCTGAAATATATATGTTGCTCCTGAGAATTAACTCTGGTTGGTTTTATGTCCATCAGTGTTAATGGTGTTGACTTCTTATTAATGAATGATAGCACTGATAAAGTTTTGTCACACTAAATTGATTTGCACAACAAGATATAACTACACAAATGCAGAGATGCTTAGCAGAGTTTTTTTTTTCATCATCCATTCCACCTTTGGCTTTAGTGGTTAACACTTATTTCAGGAGGAAATTTGTTGAACTTGATTGAACGCCAGTCTTAATGGGTAGCTCGGAAGGAAGAGGTTATTGACCTAAAGCTTGTGTCAATGGGTGCTGTGCGAAAATATCACCAACTGTTGTTCTATTTAAGCTAGTTGCTACATAAATCTATCCACATGATGCATAGATAGTTTCCTATTCAAAGATCTATGTTTCAGTAAAAACATTTTTTTGGGTAGACAAAATTAATCAAGTTCAAAATTTGTTATACAAAATTAAAACATTAGTTTATTCCCTTTATAACAAATATGATTTGGACCAGAATTCCGGGCTATTCAGTGGGAATATCAGAACAAACCTATATACTTTAATATATCTCAACAAACAAATACCTTTTTACAATGTGGTAACATGAATATGAAATTTTTGCAAATCATGAATAGTGAGCTTACATTATTTAAATGTGCGCATTTGTCCCAGTTATTTATCTGATGAACATTATTTATCTCTTTCCTGAACATGTTCCTGTATAAACTGGACCGGAAGCAGCCGGTTAATGTTTGTTATTTGGAGTACTTTAAACGTCAACAATTACAAATTCAAGAGCAACAACCGTTTGTTAAATCCCTGTCGTCAAATATGTGACCAAAACTCTTGAAAGCAGATGGGGCAAAATAAAGGAAACTAGGCTATAAGCTCAAGGGGTTATTGTTAGGCAATTGTATTTATTGATGGTTAGAACTGGCATGTATTCAAGAACCGCTGTTTCGTGTCGAATGTGAATGAGCTGGTTTGGGCGTTTTTACTTTCAAATGTGATTTGATTTAAGTGCAATAAATACACACTCCAAAAACAGTTGTCAATACAGTAGTCAATAGTCCGGAATGAAATTTCGGAATCGTATGTTTAATTACCCCATTACCTTTAGTGCGCAATTGAGTTCAAGGCCTGCGATTTGTCGAAAATACGACCCTGCCTGTTCCTTGATACAATATAAGTCGGGGCCTTGGAATACTCTCTTTTGGGTATTGTATCAGACAGTCGGGGTTTGCTTGGAGTTGGCACATGTGTTTTGATTTCTTTCTTTTTGCGCCAATACCGCAGCCAAAGATTACAGGTTATCAGTTACCATCTCTGAGTATGTGCGATATCATCTAGCAATAGATCCATATAACAATAACTTATTGACCTTACAGTCAAAGAGATGTTGTAAGTTTAAGGAAATGACTTGCGCTCATAAGAAGTCCCATTTACATCTGTGGAATAAATTATCTTTTGTGGTGGATTTCTGAAGTTGATAAGTGGATATTTAAATTTTTTACTAAGGTTGCTTTCTTGGCACAGGAGGAGTTCATGGATGCTATAAATGTATAAGCTTAATCATTCAAATCTGTGAGTCAAGTTGAAGCTATAAAGGGCAAGAGGATATGATTGCTACACAGTTTATAATGGAACGGACTTGTAGTAGATATATGGTTTGCACTCGAATCAGATCAGCTTTTGTGTTATAGGTTAGATTGAGACTTCTCAACACGTTATTAATGACATTGTAAAGTTCAGGGGCTATTTGTGCTGTGGATCCACAGGGACAGCCTGCAAAATCACAATTGAACAATCTGAAATCTCTGAAATGTGTGGATTTTTTTAAATCAAGTTTGGAAGCTCTTTTCTGAACAATTTTGTACACAGATACATGAATAGTTAGTACTTTTATCCACAGATGTAACTCCAAAACTAGCAATCCTGGATGTAAACTAATATTGTCAACTTTGTTAGGATCAGGGAAAGATTTGAAGTGACTTTATTTTCTGATCTTGTTTGACATTCTCTATGCTCAATGGTATAATCTAAATAGTTCCACAAGGACTGTGTTTGGGTGTTTGACCAGACTCTTCAACTAGATAATCTTGTAGATTCTTGTCATTCAGTGTCCACCATTGTTTATCTTTAGATGTCTGTTAAAATATTCTGTGTTAAGTCCTTTCTTTCTGACTCCACCAGCAGCAACTTGACCATTGGCCTCCATTATTTGACCTTAAAGCTTACAAGAGGCTGTGGTCATAAACTGCCCTCATCCTCCAAAGAGTCTTGTTCTTTCTAAAGGAGATTCTTCATCCATGGTTCAGTAGGATTTAATGGATCTTTACAGCAATTAGTTGCCCTACTTTGAAAGGAGTTTGACTCCTCAAAGCTATGCAAAGAATAACACTAAGACTCTCCTTTAAATACTTTCTTGGATAAAATGGAAAACCTTGACAATAGTCCCTCCAATGGTATGGGAAAATATGTTAGGTGCAGTGTGCAGTAAATAACTGTACAACACTGGATGTATTGATATTTGAACAGTTTGGATGAAGTTTTTATCGGAAATATTTGTGTAAGGAGAGAATATTTTGTAAATGAATTTATATTTTTATTGGATGATGAGGCAGCTTATACTTTCTATACCCTTGTTTGTTGTGCTGTTTTTCTCAATTGCATATATTCCAAAGTTGTGACTTTGTGTGTTGTTACATACTTTTTCAGCCAAACCTTTCAACTTTAAAGGATATGAATCCTGCTTGTTGTGATAAAAAATGCAGACGCTGCCATATTATTTGGTTCTCGGAGATAAAATCAGTTGACAATTTTAAGTGTGTAGCTGTGTGAGATTGGGGGCATACATGTACAGTTTTCATAACATTTCAACCTTGTGTCAATGTGATTGATTGATGTCCTGTAGGTACAGTACAGTATATGGCTCGTTTGCTTAGTGATGGGTCTGGACAGTACTTAAGAAACTATTTTTTATCGTTGATGGAATAATTGGATTTTCTAAGAGTTTGTGATGTAGGCAGATGCAGAAACATGAAAAAGAACTTTAAACGAGTCACACGGGTGTGTGGCAAAGTTGCCCATAAGCCACATTTTCTGTTTCGCAATAACTTACCCAAGGTGCATGGTGAGTATGAAACGCTACAACAACAAAAAAGATCTAACACCCTTGATTTTGTGAATGTAACTGAAGATAACATTAAGCATCACTTGGTTTTGTTCTGTGGAGGGAAAGGAGAGGGGGGAGGCCAAGGGAGGGGAGGAGGAAATATTAGACAGGTTTCTGTGTGCCTATTTGATAATTGGATTACATATTGGAAGGGTTTCATAAGGATTGAGAAATTAATATAGTTTGCATGCGAGTGGGAGAATTGGGTAGTGGATAGGAGAACATTGGATCATGGGAGGCTATATGATTAGAGCATAAGGGAAGGTAGTGCAGGATAGAATGTGGTCTAGGGAGGTCATTAAGGTGGTTGCATAGGTGTTGGGGCCGTGGGGGGGGGGATGGGGGTGGGGTTGATGCTGGGCATAAGTATAGGGGAATGGGGAGTATTGATATTTATTATTCGACTGAACATGTTAATTTTTGGATTGAGTTGTGTACAGAAGTGCATTTGGATAAAGACAGTAGACAGTGCACACCATCTACAGAGCTATGTGAGTTTAATAGATGGATGTACAGCATTTAACACGAATGCTGTCATGGGAACTGTATCCTACTTCTTCTCCCGTCCACCCACCCACCCCCCACCTTCCTCGCATTAACCCTCTTGCATTCCCTGCCTCCTTCTACTTGCTTATATGCAATAGAGTTAAACTTACACCGTACTAAATCTATTGCACAAATTCACTGAATGAAATATTATTAAAGTTATTGTTGCATAGTGGTATTTAACGTAATGTTCACATGGGTGTCTGACATACTCCACAGGTTAGGCTGGTGGAAATTTAATTTTTACTTGATATGCTTGTTTTCTAAAAACATTGATGAGTATCATTTGTTTTACAGAGGAAGGTGTGCCACCAGCCAAAGTCAATGGTAATGATGTACAACTACAAGAAATACCAAATCATAACAACAGAGATGTCATACCAGGTGAGTTAATATCCATAATGATTTGATTACGATGTTAAAAGTTCTTTCCCGTTTTGATTTGTTCTATATGATTCTCAATAATATTAAAGTTTCTTTGGTCATTACCTAAGTCGAGGGTTAAATATCAGTAAACATATAAGTAAACATATGTGTGAATGCACCACTGTCAGTCATGTATACATACATTATGTACATTGAAACATATCTATGTAGACTATGTACATTTATATACATTGAAATTTACAATTATTTACCATGAAATATGTACCTTGAAATATATGATACATTCATGAACCTTGACATGTATGTTAACATGTGCATACATGTACCTTGAAATATAATACATTGATATATACGGCCCAGAAGTACGTACATATGAAGTTAAAAGTTCAAGTTTTCAGGTATACAGTCTCCGCATCAAGGCAAGACCTGCTCACTTGACATTCCGACAGTAACCTGGTAGCATTGGTAACTTGTCGCTCTCACACACCCCGATGTGCAAATTTCAAACCCAAGTCTTCCTGGGGGCACTACAGTGCATTTACGTGTCCAGAGGGGACTTGCCATAGGTCGCCACAAACAACATGTGCACACAATTTTATTTACAAAATATTATGCAATTTACATATCTGGGTAAAGATACCTTGAAATGCATGTATACATGTATGTACCCTGAAATATGGATGTACATTGATGTATCTTGGAATATACTCTTTTACATTGAGATGTGTATGATGTATACACTCATATATATCTTTATCTATATACCTTCCCATGACCTATTCATCATAATTATCATCATGAATATCATCCAAGTTTTCCACCATGTCAATCATCTTTCTATGGTCCTTCCTTCTGGGAACTTTCCATAAATGGAAGTCTTACTATGAATGGGTCTGTCTGATGGTTTTCATGCATGGATTCATCTGTCATCATTTGCTGCTTTAGAAGTTCACCCATTACTAAAGAGTGCTGGCCTTTGTCATTTACCTCTTAGAAAGGTGTTCATTGATGTAAAGTTCTGTCCATCCCTGTTTATTCAACCCTTAGGGCATGGCCAGGGTCATAGTCCTCTCTTTGTATCCTTGGGGTAGATTCTTACACTCTTTCTTGTAAATTCCTTCAAGTACATGTTCAGGTCTTGTTTCTCAGAGAAGGTTAATCGACACTTGTAATAATTGTTGTGTAAGAAGTTTTCGTTCAAAAAGCGGCCATCACAGAGGTGCTATGAGCCAAACGCTGCCTTCCTTGAGATATTGTATTTTATGTGTTCTTTGGCTGATCCTATTAGAGAGACTGTCTTTATTTCTGTTCAGGAGCAATTGTTAATACAAAAGTGTTTTTGGATTTAAAGTTCATGCTTTTAGGTAGCTTCACCATCATGTTGGAGATGTGATCGTGAGAAGATGGTAGCGAGTTCACAGCCATTTTTATAGTTTCGATTGTCATATGAAGGATGAAAATAGTGTTCAATTCGACTTGCCTGATTGTTTAACATGTCATATCGTCTGTTCAGTTTGTATTTGTTAACACTTTCATATGTGGACTGGTTTTGTTTAGTATAGTTCCTATTTCAGTTTCCACATCCACACATCTAGGAAGATGTTATTATCACCATTTTTAACTGGCAGTTACTACTGTATATATAATGCTTGAAGTCAAAGTCTGTTGAAACTTTGTTGTGTGGAAAACTGTCCACAGACAGGAACTTTGTGAAATTCAGTAAAGCTAATTAATTAACTGACTGTTGCTGGGGCTAAGCCTGAAGAATTTTGGGTCAAAGGTTATCTTTGAGGTCATCATAAATGGCACCACATGTGATTTAATTTTGTGGAAGTTTCTTCCCTCCGTGGAGACTCATTGTCATTCCTGCTAAAACCAGTTCAAGTGCCTGTTATGTTCACGACATTATTAAAATGTCATCTTAATATTTTTCTACCTCTTAGATTCGGAATGATATGTGATTCCTTGGAATTAATTGTATTGGAATACGTCAGCAACACGTAATTTGGGGTTTCTGTATTCTCCGATGTTTGTCTTTGGGAGCACTGTTTATTTCAGATTATAAAAACACAAAAGATATAAAAAAGAAGGGTCACTAGTCCTACAAATAACTTGGACAGTTTAAAACTGTTAGAAAACTATTAAAAGCTCATGAGTACAAATTAGTTCTGTCAGAATATTTACACAGAGTCGGTATAGTGCCACCATACAAGGGGTTTGTTAATTGCATCAAAAGGGGTGACATCGGACACCGTTTAACGCCAAGGTATGGCGCTACGAAGGTGCAGCTTCTGTAAACAAATTCTGTTTTGTGAATCGTTGAAGCTAATCATTCTGTGACATAAAGAACAAGTTTGCATATATTGTATATGAAGATATTTTTTATCGGTTGTCATTGACTGCAGTTATTTACAAAGGGGATTACTATTGGAAGTGTATAGGGTTATAGCTCCTGTGTACAGTGTGTGTGTTCAGTGAGGAGCTTTACTATACATGCATATATAATTAATACATGGGCATGTATTGAGTATTTGCTTATTTACAAACCGCAAGGGAATTAGGAATAACAGAGGATGGCCATCTGAGGAACACAAAGCTGTTTCTTTTTACAACAATTTTGCCAAAGAAGGGAGAAAGCCAGCGTATTATGAACTGTTCCAAAACATTCGCATTCAACTAATCCTTGTATAGTGGAGTGCATTTTCTAACATTGTATTTTGACTACTACTTTTTATTGCAAGTTCGGTGGAATTCGTCAGTGATATTTACCACAGATTTATTTGTTGCTTTGGTTATTTTGTTCTTATATGCTTAAATGGATATTATTGTCTCTTCTTAGCTGTAAGAAATCTGCAGATCTGGAATTCTGGATAAAGAGGCTTTTTGCATTTAAATATTTGTGCGATTTCTCAGGTCTGTTATAAATACAGTCATCTACAATCTAAGTGTATAATTTCACTGCATATAACAATACCTCATGGTATTTTTTATAGAGAGCTCTTGAACTACACCAGCTGATATAGTGAGCCCTGGGGTTTGATTAATGAATCGATGACAGTTCGACATGGTTGAACCATGTCTTGGAACTTATAGGTCAACCACAGGATTGGACCCCCTATTGTGGTACAGCTGAGGACATTTTGTAGCAGTGCTAGCTGAAGTATTTATGCATACTGTTGATACTTACCCTGACTTCTTAGATTGTTGGTCTTTGTTATTTAGGACTACAGCATATCGATGAGGATGCCATTTATGAAAAATTGTTTAACTTGTGGAATTGCTGTTGGTGAAATTTTTCACTAAATTTATTGATCTGTTTTCAGTGTAATGGTGAATGTTATTCTGTGATCTAGCTTTGGTTTGTTTTGGTTTACGGAGCAAATTCTTTCTGGTATATTGTACTAAGAATCTTTGTGTAGTGTCGCAGCCTTTGTTGTGGTAAATTCTTCTTATCCTTCACATTGGTCGTTGTGTTTACACTCATTACGAACATCAAAGTCTGGATCCAAGTTATTTATTTACATCATTGGACCGAAACATAGTTTGAACTTTGATAGATACTATATAGTTGATGCCAGTTAGTTTGCAAGAAGAATACTTTGTGTTGTTAATGTACAGTATGTAGTCATTTGTTCTGGTGGTTAAGACTTCACAACCCAACTCTACTGAGTGTTGAAAGTCCTGGTTAAATGACTTCTATCTTGATTTAGAGTGGCTCTGTTTTACACAAAGTGAAGACATTATATCGACCAGTATGTTTCTGACATGGATGGAGGTATTTTGGGGGGAACCTCGTTGTTGTGTTTTATTTCTAATTTTTCAAAATCAAAAGGAATTTATCAATTAGCAAGACACATCTGGATTTTGTAAAGGTGCAAGAAAAGTATCCGGACCAATTTACTTTTTTTGGACATAATAGGGTCATCTCCGGTCGTTGCCCCCGAAGAGGAGGTCTAAAAAGTGGAATAATTGAGTCATAACTGGAAGCAGGAAAAACATTTCTCATCCTAGAGGAACTCATCGTCAGTCAAGATGTATTTAAACCTGACATTGAGGGGTTAGGACAACTGCAGTGTAGTAGTCAAAGTGATATCTGTTGGGGTGTGTGAGACATTATATATTTTGACAAAAGCAGTAGTAGCGAAACTACTTTTGTATAGTGATGCCATGCCTACAGATGAGCCGGTTAAGGCGGAGGTCTCCTCATGGCAAAACAAACCGTTCGTTGTACGAAATGGTACAAGAGGAGAGATATAAATATCCCGAGAGTCTTGTGCAAGGTAATGAGTATATCTGAATTACAGACTTTGAGATTCTTGGTTATAAATGACTGACAGTATTTGTTATTGGAGGTCATTAGCTTGCATTCTCCATAAGAAAGAAAACAAGCAGGGAAATCACATAATTTGCATTCTTGTTTATTCAGCCTTTGTCAAGCATGTTTACGACCACCCTTCATCGCTTTATACTGTAAATAGATGAGACTTTTTTATTTTCATTGTCTTATTTAATTGAAATTCCTCTTCTATTTGATGGTGCAGAACCACTTTTGATAACTTTGAGCAATTATGGTTCGTTCACATTTGGAAGTCTGCTGCTGTGTCCAATAGTATATTTTAGTTTCAAAGGAAACTGCTTATATGTGGTGTGGATAAAGAAATGTGTACTTGGGAGTACCAAATTTATAAGTAAGTTTATTGTTTTAATTTACTAGGTAACAGCTCTATAGACAAGAATGTAATGATGAATGTATTGTCAGCATTTCCTGGACCAAGTTGTGATGCAAGGTCTTGTGAATGACCTTCCTTCTGTTTGATAACCAGAACAGAAAACAACAGTCTACTCTTAGTCTCACCCAATCCCCCCACCCCTCACCCGTCCTTATCCCAGGTCCTCACAGTCGCATTCATCCTCCCCACCCACAGATTTGTGTGTTTCTTTGAATTTGAAATTTGATTATATCTTTGATTACAGACGAATGTAGAACGGTGACTATCGTTGAACTTGAGAAGCCTCCGGGTGCTGGATTCGGTTTAACAATATCTGGTAAGTGTTGATCTTACCCTTGACAGGACTGCATCCAAAAACCAAAAAAAATCTGTATTGTTGTTATAAATATTAATTTACAAATTATTTCTGTATTATTATGATGGCTTTTAGAGACAATTTAAAAGTCCTAGAAATTGATGGTAATCCTTTGCTTAAACTGTGCAGTTGATTTAGTAAAACTGTTTCTATTAATTGGTTAATTAGTTACATCTATTTCCACAGTTAAAAATTTCTATTGCTTTCAATGATTAGAATTCCAGATGAATTATTTCTCCAATTAAAAGATGACAAGCCTCATATGACCCTTATGAACTTTTTAGTCAGAGACACCGTAATTACTGACTAATCACTCCTCCCATCCTCCTTCCTGCTCAGGTGGCATAGACAAGGATGGCCGTATCAGAGTCTCTAACATGCGTCCCGGTGGAATCGCACAGAGGAGTGATCTGCTGCAGGTTGGTGATTACGTAACGTCGGTCAGTGGCGTCCAGACAGCCAACTTGAGACACGACGAGGTGATAGGCCTCCTCAAGAGTGCCGGGAACCGAGTCAAGATTGAACTGGAACATGAAGTACCGCCGATTCGTAAGTTGGTTTCTGCTTTTCATTTATCACTTAAAAGCAGAGGCGTGCAAAAATGAGAGGGCTGGGGAGGCCTTGGCCTCCCCCACCTCCAAAGCCAGATGGGGGATGGGGGAATCACTGTGTCGGGGGAAGTCACTCAGTCTGTATTACATGCAAGCAATTAAGTCTATGTCATCAAGTGATTCAAGTTTTCATGCATGAATATATGTGGAATCGATGAAAAATGAATTATTTCTAAACAATTGTACCCGCTTGCAACTAGTAATTGATAGCACCAGTATCGCATCTAGCTGTGGGAAGGGGACAAACCTCCCCTTAGACACCTCCCCATATCATTCAGGAGAAGTCTGCCCCCCCTACAAAATCCTACGCATTTAACTGATTAAAAGCTGCAATCCCATGTGCTCTATGACTTTGCTTTTCTTTCCATTCAGTAAAATAAATCAAAGTGGTATCTTGCATTTTTTGCAGGTTTTGAGTATTTTGTTACCTCTGTAAAAGTGCTTTAATAAGAGTGACCACATTTTCAGGAATTGGACAAAAAGTAAATTTTAAAAATAATGTGCAATTAACAAACTTAACACTTTGCTTTAGGAGGATTTTCAGACTTTAACTTGTACAAGTACTCATCTTCTTTCTCACTGTTTGGTAGACATTGTAGAAAAACTACCTTGCTCTGTGATTGTAGAAATTTTTAAAAAATCCCCGTTTTCATTTGTTCTTCCTTTCCAAATGAATTCATGGATCATATATCTATAAAGGAAGTTCATTTGAGGCTAAACAGCCATGTTTGGTCATAGAAAGATTTTATCTACTTCAAAAGTAAATATTGTTGCAATCTTTCAATATGAAGAAGAACAAGATATTCTATTGTGAGTACTTGGGTAGCAGTCATTAGAGGTCATAAAAACACTGGCAGAGAGATGGATGTATTCAAATGCTGATCATAAAGAAAGGGGGAGGCATTTGGTTCAATTATCACACAAAATGAATTTGTGCAACAGGTCTGTTCAGTATGTAGTGAATAGTTATATGTGACCGAAAACTAGCAGCCCTAAAGAATATTGTTAAAAAATTTAAAAACAAGTTTCAAGAACAGACCCTTAAATATAAACCATTTTGGAAAGTTAGATGACATCCAAGGTCCATTGCCATTGACAAGAACACCACTATCAAACCTTGAAAGGTGCATTGAACTGATCTTAAAACAGGACAGGAAATTTGAAAGGTCTGGTAACATCTCTCTTCCGACATGTCTCCTTCAACCTGGTACCTGAAAACCATATATCCTCTTCAATCAGTCTAGCCCATCCTTCACCACCTACTGTAGCCCCAGTCGTGAGATCTAAATTGGTGTTTTTCACTTATTTACAGATTTAACAAAAAAAGAGTAACCTATCAAGGAGATAACCAGGCTGTTTCCCCCCACCCCCCCTCTACCGCCTCAATAAGACCAAATAAATAAATGTTTCTTCTTTCATTTTTAGCTGCGGCAAATGGAGCAAGTGCAATATCCAAGGTACTGGAGCTTCGTCTAGTTAGAGAAGAAATAAGTTTTGGCTTCACGATCAGAGGTGGCATGAAACCATTACACAGCAAGTCTAGACCTCTGACAGTAACCCACATAAGACCAGGAGGTCCAGCCGACAGGTAACTTAAACAATTGTTCAGTTTTCTCATCAACGACGTCGTCCTTTGAGATACTGGAATGCTGTCGTCACTTTTATGCAACAAGTTTTGGCTCGATAAATATACTACACTCTCCAACAGAATTACTCAAAGTATAAGTTTAGTGACCTCATCCCATGCGACTGTTTTCTTCGCACCTCAGTTTTCTGTTTTTATGAAAACTTTTGGTTAGTCTAGACTAGGTACTGAACTGCTATGAAAATGTATAGCAGGCATCCTTTTATGTGGTTGATGTTTGCTTCAAAATTAATAACCAGATTTTCATTTCTTTGTGCAAAACGTTAACACTACAGCAATGTTATGTTCAAAGGTATACATCTAAGGGAGGGAAATGGAATTATGCTGCACACACAACCAGCTGCTTTAAATTATGAATCATTTAAAATCCCCCGTTTTTTTTTGGACTAAGACTCTTTGACGGACTCAATTGTTCAAAAGTCACGAGTCAACTAGCAATGGTGATAACTTTAGTATTGAGATGTCAGTAAATCTGGAAAAGTCATGATGTATAGCTATAAATGTTCAAGTTTTGAAGTGTTTTGCAGTAATACATCCTTCCTGAGATGGGTTGCGTGCAAATCTCCCACTTCCTTCGGAGTTCTTGTGGGAAGAGATGCCATCTTGTAGTGAGATTAAGAAAACATCAAATAGAGTGGAGATGGTAGATCAGTTTTCTGGTTTTTTACTTCATAGATAAATGGAGTGAATATTAAAGGAATAACGAAGGCAGGGATCAAAGACAATTTATATTACTTAGTTACCTCAAAACTATCTATTATTCGATTTTTGAGTTTACCGCTTTCTGTTGGACTGAATACGCTCGCTTTGAAAACACAGCAAGCCGCCATTGATACATAATACACCTGAAATTCCATATTGATGAGGTTAGAGAGGAACAACTCTCGTAACAAAGTCATTTTACGTGATGGTAGATTCCCCGTGGAAAATATTCATATTTATTGTTTCTAGGGCTAGAACTGTAGAAGGCCTTGCAATTTCCTATTTAGCCCAACGCAGCTTACAATATTAACGAGGCACATAAATTGTCTTTGATCCTTGCCTTCGTTATTCAATTAAGCAGTTAATATCAGTTAAGATGACTTTGTTGAATGTTGCAAGGAAAAGAATATTGACAATTGCCATAATTGTATGCTATTAGAGCAAATCTGGCAATTACCACAGAACTCTATCTTATCCGAGCAACGTGAGTCACTCGGACATTAACAGTTATTAATTGTCCCTGCATCATGGAAGAATTTTTTCCAGTACCAACATACCTTCAGAAAATTTCAGCGACCGTAAGCATTTCTAAAATGTAAGAGGCAATACATGAGGGTTTATCGATAAAATGAAGAAATATGTCGAGTAATGACTGCTATAAATTTATGTCATGACATGGCAACACTTTTGTGTAATGACTTCATGACAGACATAGTTTATACTATTTAAGTACCATTCTGGCCTTCCATACTTGCCAGTCTCAAAGTTTAGGTACAGGTCTGTGCTAGGACAAGGTTACAGAATGTTAATAGAAACCAGGTATGTCCATTGTAACGGCTGGTAGATTCGGAAGGAGGAGTTAGTGGGCGGTGCCTAGGGAGCGAGGGCGCAGTGGTAAAATATTCCAAATGTGTAGTTAGGTAGATAGGAAAGTGCAATAGTGGAGTGGGAGACAGGTAGGTATCGTCACTCGTAAATCCCCAATCAGTGAGTTTTGGGGAGTCCGTTGTAACAGTGCATGCCTGGAAGTTGCATTAGTACAGAAACATTGTTTTATTTATATATTTGGTGAGGTGATGTGTACAGATGATCCTGAATGAGAATATGTTGACATCTCTAACAAATTTAAAGAGCAATTGCTCTGAAAGCTTAAAACGTTCTTGTATGTAAAAATGGCAAAAGCAATGACAAAAAAAAATCTGGGCATATAGATTCAATTGACAGACACATATCAAAGGGAGGGATGTTGGTTATACCACCCTCCACCCCTCGTACGGTAAATTGAAAAATTGTGATTAACACAACCATGCATTAAAACCTGAAGGAGGATTTACTTCCTGAAAATTAAATTAATAGTCCTAGATATCATGTACCTCCCTAAAGTAACAGTATATGATAGTGTTTAATGTTAGTTTCAGTTTTTGATCTCCAAACACATCAAGAGCTAATTCAACAGCAATGTCCAAGGTTTGAATATGCCTAAGTATTTAGACATTTTGGGGTTTTCATACAAAAGAGCTTCCACTGTTCAAAAGGCAAGTTGAACAAAGGATGCAATTCAGATAAGAAAACATGCATGTGTAAATTCTGTTGTTCCAGTGTAAGCAATAAAATGCCTATCGAGCATCGTGTTAAAACTGAGGCCTGTAACAGTGTTGCCCTCTCCCCTCCCTTCCCCCCCCCCCCTTCCGCTCCCATTGGAACTGTGATCATGCAGCAGATTGAAATGGAGACATGCTTGAAAAGTCAGACCTTGCTGATACTAGTTGGTACCCCTTTAAGGTGGCGAGATCATGTCCCTTTGACTTCATTGTCGGTTTGACTTACTAGGATTGAGCCGAAGGAAATGTGGTTAATCAGCTGAAAATGGTTGTACATTTCAGGAAATTATCCTACTGGTTTGCTGTCTCATGTTAGATGAATGCAACAGACCCTGCAAGGAAGTACAGGTCTGCTCATTGTAACACATTCAAGAGTCGATGCTTACCACGTGACATGCATTATGGTTTGCACTCATAGAAATTATGTGCACTTACTTGCAAATCACATTGTCAGACATGAATATGCAAGATGGGGGGGGATCCATTTCTGACCATTTACATTTTTTTAATTTTTTTTTTTATCAGATTAAATGTAAAGATATTAACACTGTAATTTTTGACATTTAATCAAATTTAATTAATTTAAGAAAACAATTAATTGCAATTGTACAATCACTACCTCTGCAAACCTACATTTCAGTTTGCTCTTCTTAAGGAGGGCGTGTTGGAGGAGGGGAAGAGTACAGTATATATATTTGAGCAACCAAATGGTATGTTTTTGTTGATGTATTCAAAAGTCAACCCTTATATATAGATATTTTTTTGTTAATTATCACTTCCTTTTTTCTATTAGGGAGGGTACGTTGAAGATTGGTGATCGAATCGTGGCAGTGAATTCCACACCACTTAACCACATTACTCATAACGACGCTCTCATGATATTCAAGCAGCTGCTGGGAGAAGCCTGCTTTAAAGTAGAATATGATGTTTCAGTCATGGGTGAGTATATATATATGTGTATACATACATTACACAGCAATGCTGACACTTGTCTGTGACAGAATTGAAATCTAATGCATTTCGTCAAATCGGATTATTGAATTTTTACTTTTGTTTCCTTTTTGAAAGTGCAAAATCAGTCTCTAATTGTAACAACGTTTTATCCTCAAATTAGACCAGAACTTGGTCAGTATTGGTCAGCAAATGCAGCGAGTGAGACCAGAAATTAGACTTGATTTGAAGTGTCACAATGGTGACTAAATCTCTCTTTAAATTCACCTCTTGAAGTTTCATTTCTATCCATACCAAAAGTCCAATGTTCATAGGCAATCCATGGAGTTGGCTATATGACTCATATTATTTAATCATGACAGAGGTCATCGCCATATAACTACCAAGTTTGAAAAACATGAGCTTTGCGGTTAAAGTGTATGACAAAACCTTTTGAACCTTTGAACTTTGTTGACTTCATGGTCGTTTGACGTTTTACTTTAATTAAATTGCTGTAATTAATTAAACAAGTTCCCATAGCTTCTCACTCACCTGTCCCCTCTCAACCATCGCACAACCTAACACACTACCAATTCTAAAGTGACCTGGTAACTTTTTACCACAGTCCTGCACCAGTGTGACCAATCACTTCAAGTTCACCACTTGCTTTCCATTCTGACACCCACTTGAGGTGTCTCACAGGAAATGTAAATCTCTTGCAGGAGGTCTACCCCGTAGTCGGCTGTTACCATAGTCACAAATTATGTAGATTCATCTATGTGTGTGTATCAATGAACTTGCACTACAACATATATCTCATCCTATTAGCACTCCATTAGTGGACTTGTCTTGAAGTTAAATTCTAAATAGGGTTGATTGTAGGATTGACATGTACTCCTGATCACATCCTATTGAGTTATAGCTTTAATCTTTTCCATTGTTTCAGTAGAATTAGTTATTTTTTCACATTGAAGTTCAGAAATTGTTCACATAAAGTAGGCAGTCCCAAGCCTGTATGCAACATTTAAGCATTACATGACATAACACAGGTTTGAGATTGGTGAAGAGGGGTTGGGGGCGGGAGTGTTGGAATGTGTCAGACCAATGTTCAGTGGTGTTGAATTGCTAAATTTTTTGAGGGACCATTTCTCCCACCCCCACCCCCCCCCCTTTCATCTTGGGCTCCGCTAGTACCTGGTGCCCTGTATGAAAGGTAACACAAAGAAATATAAGATTGTAACCTAATTTTCGAACTGTGCTGTTTATATTGATATGAGGGCAATGTATTTTACTGCAGTATTTATCAGTTTGGTCTTTTTTACAGTTGTGTAACAATCTCTATAGATTTGGTTTGTTTTGTTTTCAAAGTTTTTAAGAGTTAAAATTGTGTCCTCAAAATGAAATGATTGAAATGGTTTGGTCTTTGCTAGAACACTTGTATGGGTGGTTGTTTCCCTTTTATATATATTTTTTTTTTTATGAAACTCAAATAGACAGATGTTTTGGTTGCTACTTATTTAAGATTATCCAGTTATAATTTATTTTTGCCTGCACACCTCCCCCACTGACTGACAAGTACTATTCACTACTCATTAAGCATCTCGTTAGATGGTAATGATATTGAGTTGCCAAGGATAAATTCTGTACAGGAAGGAAATTAGATTAGTGAAATAGACTCGATTGCCAAAGATGTGAATAAGGAAGTGAAAATAGGACGTCAGGTCCCAAAGCCTCCTCGATCTGGCCTTTAGAAGTTGATGTAGCATGCTTCATAGGGGGTACAAGGGTAAACATATTGCCATGTGTTCTGATAGATTATGTCTTGTGAACATTTCCTCATGCCCTCATAAAAGCTTGCGATAAGTTGTTATAGTCATTAATTCTCCGCCCGGAAAACATTTATAAGCCGTTCTTGGGATTAGATTTGAGTAATGACAATATTTGTAAGGGAATGTGCTCTATCTTGTAAAATAATTATCCCACTGTTAGGTTATCTGTAAGGTTAGGAATGCTAGAAAACTAGGAATATGGAGAAAAAAGAATGATGACTGAGGGCAGTTCACATCAGAGAAATAAAAGTCTGATTTTAGTCAACAAAAACAGCAATAAAAGCATTTAGCCCCTTATTATGGTCTAAAATATGAGGAATGGTGTGGAACGTTTGGTGGGTAGTTATGATCTTTACTCGTGTTTGTACTCATTGGTTTGTACTCGTACTCACAGGTTTGTACTCGTACTCACCTAAAGTTGAAATCATGTACTTGTATATATGTACTAATGGCTTGTACACTTAGTCTGACTCACACTCGGAACATTGTACTCACATGTCTGCGCATCTGGTATATACGCCAAGATGGATATATATATATGTACACAAGTTGAGATGTGATGGTTAAATTTTGTCAATTCCCAAGATGTAAAAGCAATAGTTTCTAATCCTGTGAAATATAAATACTGTGTAGTGACTTTGTTTGATACTTAACGACTGAATTGAAAGTTTACACAAATATTGCATTTCCATCTTTTCAATACTTTCAAAAACTTGCTCTTTCTAAATCCTTTCAAATTATACATGTAACAAACAAGTTGAAAAGGAATGCTTAAAAGGCAGAGAACCAGTCTTATTAAATAGTACAAAAAACTTACAAATAGTATACTTATAGGGCTAGAGCAAGTCCATTGATACAGTATTTTAAATGTCTGGTCTGTGAAGCATATTCCCACACCTTGATCTATATGTGTACAATTGTGGTTGTTAGCCATCAGTAGCTATCATATTCAAAGGTTTTGTGTAGGTGTGGAAGTAGATGAATATGAAAACCCACGGCCTTGCCTTAAACCACAGTGGCTTCCTTTTGTCAAAGTTAGAATGCTGTCTTGTCCTAAGTTGAAGAGTCAGAAAGGCATACCTTAAAACAGGAGAGTTGTGCAGTATTTTATTGTTACTCATACAATGAAACTAAGTATAACCGAGTGGGGCACATAATAACTCAATGACAAACTTTGTATGTAAATATGGGGGAGTGTTCATAGTTTGTAAAACGTTAGTCACAATACAATTTCTGCATGAATTGGAACAGTCTCACTCATAAATGATGTGTCAATGAATTATTTTTTACCAAAATGTCTGCATTTTAAATAGTTTTGTAAAACTAGTCCTTCACCCTGTGAACCAGAACATATTATTGTTGCATTTACATTTACATGTGGAATCATCAATATAATTCATCCAGTTATTAAAGTGTCCATTCCACTGGGTTCAGTAGATTGCTACTTCAAAATCCAATAGCAACCAGTGTCTTCAGGATGGCTGAGTCACACTGTACAGTGGTATTCAGTACTGCCTTCTGTGGATTTGATTATTTCTGGCCTGTGAATCAATAAACAGGGTTTTGTTTCTGTGTCACATTCACAGTAGATATAAATTTCATTTAGGGCCAATGTGTGGAGTCTGTCTGTATCCTAGGGTTTTCAAGCTAGCATTCATGAAAATATTTGAGTTAATTTTTTATCACTTACAGTATATTTCCGTACATTTTCCTCAGGAAGTGTGTCCATGTGTTTTGATACAAGGTCAATGAACTTCAGGCCCCAACATACACTTCACACCATTAAGTATGTATGTAGGAAATATCTTAATGTGTCTGGTTCTCATGCTGCTATACTTACTAGAAAAGATCACAATTTTTACAGATGTCTCCTTTGTTTCTCTCCCTAAATTGCAATCAAATATTAATTTTTACATTAATGAGAATACCAGGATTGAAGATTAACTATCTAATAAAACTTGTGCATTGAAGCACTAATAACTACAAAACCTGGGCTTAAACTATGAATTTTCAGATTCTCAAACAACTGTGAAATTAAGCAGGGTGGTAAGAGGTCACTGGTTTTGGTGGAATGGCTTTCAAATCAAGATATAGGTCAATGAATCCTCTGATATATATATCTAAATAAGTGTGATAGGCTCTTGGAAGGCACTATTGATTGGAGTCAATGTCTTAGCTATGGGACAGACCTTAATCTCAACAGGAAGGCTCTAATGGGTCAAACAATTGGGCATTTGGAAACTTAAATAGATATCAGAGCATCTTTAAGTGATCTTTAATAGGGTGACACACATGTATCAAAGAAGTGTGATAGTTGTGTGAAGTTAATAGGGTCAATGGCTTCGGTTCAGTTTCTTCAAGATTTGAAGTGGCTGTGGAAGGTTCAAGCAGTAGCTAACTATTGGTGGTAAAGTATGAGAGATCATCTTCACCGCGAATGGTGCAAAGTTGAACACTCCATCATATGCCCTCCCTCACATCAAGTAGCAGTTCTTTGTAGAATTTACTGGTAATTTCAATGCTTTTCTTAAAGAATTGAATATTAAAGGAATAACATGGTGATCCCAAATTGTTGCTCGATATGCTTAATTAGTCAAAATATTTAAAAATCAAACAATGCATATATTAGTCCTTTTTGAAGATTTGGATTATATTTGCTAGTGACCATGGCATTTATAAGGAGCAATGAGTACACACTGTTGTGATAGTAACAGACTGGTCAATTTGATACCAAGTCAGAGCTTGGCCCAAGAGGTTTAATACCAAATTGGCGATGTTGCCATGTAGTTACACATTTACCACTTCATAGTCTGTTTGTGTGAAGTTTGAAAAGATCAAGAGATGCTTGTTTTTGGTTGAGTTTATAAATATATAGTCCTTTTGCTCTCCCTGTAATTGAAAAAAATGGAGATTAAATAGTAAACTGGCCAATTGAGTCTGTAGAGGAAGAACATAATGAACTAGCAGGTTCCGTGCCAAGTAATGAGCCGTGCGCTCACATCATCATGTTACAATAAAGTAAGCTAATCCAATCGGCTCAACGAGACATTATCAAAATAGAGACCATTTAAGGTTGGTGCAAAGGTTTGTTCTGTCAGTTGATGCTCATACTAGCTGGATCGTAGAGATCAGACTTTAGATCAATAACTGGAACGATGGCTTATCTTTGCATGTCATCGGAATGTCCTAGTACAGATCTCAAGTTTGATTATGTAAATTGATGTGCGAAGGTCAGGGGATGTAGGCTAGACAGATAGCCCAATATAAACAAAACAAAATGTTGTAATAAGTGCTTCTGTGATGTATGTTGGGTGCTACATGGAAGAGTTTATAAAAATATAAAAAATGACATACTTTTGACGGTTCAAAGTGCAGCCTACAAAAGCAGTTAACCTTTATAGTGAACATGAATTTAATATTTATTTCAACAAATTCAAGAGAAAATGGAAGTTTTTTTCTTAAAAGTTTCCTCATTTAATTGTATGACACAAGTAGGGAATTTATGTTAAAATAGAAGTATATGTGCCACATGATTAACAGAATTAACCTCTTTTTTGTTCTTATTAGTTGAAATAGAAGTATGTCACATGATTAATATCATTAATCTCTTGTTTTGCTCTTTATTAGTGCTATCACAGGATAGTGAGTGATATTGTGTCATGCATCAACATTCCTAAGGACTTAATCACATGACTGTTTTGTGTGAGTTACTCAAAAGATCGGTGTAAAACTAAACCGTAGAACCTTACACTGAGTTCATCGTCCTTTACTCTCCTTCTGACTTGGTTTTCACCTTCACATTATCTTGTTTTGTTCTTTTGTCCCATGAATGACTAGCTCTCGCTTCTTTCAGTGAAAGCAAAACTTTTATATTTTCAAAGCGTGTAAAAGTTGTACAAACATTTCAAATGGTCTCTGCATCTTATATCTTTTTTCCTTTGTTCTTTTGGCAGAGGCTGTAAAGAATGCCACTGGTCCATTATTAGTTGAAGTGTCCAAAACTCCAGGAGCTCATTTGGGTATCACACTCAACTCTGCGGTCAACAATGGAAAACTGGCTGTGATGATTGATGCCATCAAACCGGGGAGTATAGCAGACAGGTGTGTGTAGTTAGTCTCTGGTAACATCATTATCCTCACCAGAAAAAACGAGTTTGTTTGTCTAGACATGTACTTTGATACAAATACAAAGTAATCTGTTACATTCTCTTAGGGACCATGAAAAATACCAAGTAACAGAAACTACTTATTTCTGTGATCCTTTTAATGCAATATAGGTAGTCAGTGGTGGGCTTGATCCCATCGCTATTAAATAAATCCAGGCACTGGGATCTTTGTCATGATTCATAGGTTAGTATTCAAGTACTCGGTCTCTGTCGTGATTGACCATTAAGTGTACAAAATACTTGGTTTTGTCTTGATCCTCAAATCATTGTACAAAATACTTTAATGACCAATAAGTGTTCCAAATCTTTGGTTTGTCTTGATCCTCAAATCAATATACAAAATACTTCAATCACTAATAAGTGCACTAAATACTTGGTATTGTCTTGATCCTCAAATCATTGTACAAAATACTTTAATGACCAATAAGTGTACCAAATATTTGGTTTTGTCATGATCCTTAAATAATTATACAAAATACTTTTAGATCTCCGAGTAAGTATTCCAAGTACTTGGTGTTTTTCATAATCCCACAATAAGTAGTAATAAATACTTGGTCCATGTCAGTTTGTCACTATAAGCAAACTAAGTTCTGATCTTTGTCAAGATTTTCACAATAAGTGCATAAACATGTAAAATATCACCCAATGCCATATAAAGACTGACAAAAACAAATGCTAATAGCATTTGAGATTTTGTAATAGCAGATACAATTTTTGATCCCTACTTTCAGATGTAACTGTGCATTAGATAATGTGTGACCCCTTGGCACAGTATTATTGTTGACCCATTTATTGAGTGTCACTTTAGGCAGATTAAAACTCAATTTCTTTATCGATGGTCTTTTTTGATGGTGAGGTCAATTGTTTGGCACAGTTTTGTAATTTGAACCATCTCTTAGGAGATGATGATGTAAGATGGGTAACAGTTTGGTGTACCAGATATTTCTAATGTTAAAAACATATGCGAAAGGGTTTTGTCATTCAAGAGTGATTTTGATGTACATTGAAGATGTATATAACACCTTTTAACACCTTTATGAATCCAGTTAAAAAGGAAAAACTATATCAAAGCAAATAATAGCAACAGATATATCTTGGTTTCCTAGCCAGTCCTCAGTTGCAAAAGTTGAATAATTTGTAGGAAGTTAACCAATCAATATTTATCTCACATAAATAGGTCTATGAGTTAAAATTATATTATAAATGAAAGTGTACACATTCTTTTTAATATGTGAGTCCCAAGTTTTGTTCACCAATAGAGTTTTGTAAAATTGCAATTTAAGCTAATGCAAGTTTAAAGGCCAGTTGTATCTAGAAACGTAATATCTAGAGCACCAGTATTTTTCAATATGATAATAGCTTACTCTGATATCACTATCATCCCTCTGTTTATTTTGTCAGAAGTTTCGACTTCCCTTTGTTGATGAATAATGTCAGCAATTTTATCGACATTAAATATAAAACAGAGGAAGTTCTTGCGTGTGAGGATTGATTCTTTGTTTATAACTACTCTGTCTCGATACTTATTTGAAGGTGCGGAGCTTTACACGTCGGAGATGAGATCTTGACTATCGACGGTTCCAGCACCGGTCACATGACCGTACCGGAGGCTACTCAGCTGCTGGGGTCGGCATCAGAGCAGGTCAAGTTGGAAATAATGCCGCTGAGTCAGATGACCCCAAGATTGACCTATCACAACGAACCCAAACTCATGATGAACGGTGAGCTGCCACGAAAAACTAACTGAAAAATGTGGCTCGTAAAGTAGCAATGTATGATGGGTAATAGAAACGGTGGATCAAAGCTAAAAGAGAACAGGAACCATAATTACCTGTTAAAGGGAATTTTACATTAGTATTTACTTATGATCACAAATATTTGCTTTGAAAGTTTGATCCATTTTCTCACTTACTGGCTCCATTTGACTACAGCACTTGTAGCTATCACACATTGCAATCTGTCATGCTAAGGAGACGAATGTGTTGCATGGATATCCACACTAGTTAAATTTTGGAATTCATAGGTGTAGTTTCTTTTGGTAGAAATAATAAATATAATAATAAATCATAAAATATTTATGTAGTACTTAATGTAAAAGAATATCTCAAAACAGAAATAGAGAAAAATTTGTAAAAATCGAAAAATATACCATACATAAAAATAATGAAAAAGTCAAAAGTTAAATCAAACACATTGAATTAGTAGACTATTGACTGACTAATGTGGAGCAACCAAACAGTTGTAATGAGATATGTCTCTTAGTTAGAACAATGGGTACTGATTTATGTATGACTTTATGTATGGCTGGGTAAGTATGACAAATCAGCCTAACACACAAAGTACAACTGTATGTGTATTTGAAGAAAGAGCTTCATCTGTTTAAGTTTCAAGTTTATTAAAAATCCAGTATAAATACATGAAAGTACATATTTATAATAGGATATGAAAAACAGTTATGAAGCTTATAAAACAGAGTTATAAAACTTAAAACAGCATGTACTGTATGTACAAATAATAAATCAAATGTTAATAAAGGAATTAAAGTAGGTTTTGTGGAACAACACCCTGAATTAATATGGCAGGCCTATAAACGAAAGAATTTTTTAATACGTACAGTTCGAAATTTTGGCGTGATTGTCCTATTTCTCAAATTGTAATTAGTCTGTTGAAGAAGTGACTTCAGCCCTTTAAGGAGTGGGTGTTTCTCGTCTCTATGAATTTTATGAGAAATCCTTTTAATATCTGTCATAGCTGCATTGTTTACTTGGTTAATAAGGGTGTTATCATCGAGGCTAAACATTTTGGCACAGTAACTACAGACTACAATGAAATCAAACACATTGAATTAGTAGACTGTTGACTGATTAATGTGGAGCAACCAAACAGTTGTAATGAGATATGTCTCTTAGTTCGAATAATTGGTACCGATTTATGTATGACTTTCTGTATGGCTTGGTAACAATGACAAAGTTGCAGCCTAACACACAAAGTACAACTGTCAGTGTATTATAAGGAAGAGCTTCATCTGTTTGCGTGCATGATTTCCTACTAGGGTGATAGACTAATGATGTAATTACAGACTACATTGTATATATATACTTGATCACAAGACTCATGGGACTTTGCTTTGTCATAGACCTAGTTTGAAAAAACTTCTGTTTTAATGACTGGATCAATCATCACGTAGTTAATTAGACCTTTCGCAGTACTTACAGACTTCCGTTGTTTAATAATCCTAAGGAGTTCCCTCGTCTTTTTAACCCCAGACTCTCTTTCGCAATCGATGGGTCTCTCGCCGTACAATTTCTCCAGCACCGGTAACATCCACGGCTATCACAGTGTGCCCGGTTATGGAGGAGGTCTAGCAAACCGGAGTATGTCTGGCAACCTGATGTCTAGTAACCTTATGATGAACCCTAGGGCCATAACCCAAACACCAAGTATGCCAGGCAGCTCCACCCTCTCCAGGAAAATGAAAAACAAGAAGAGCGGATCACAATGTGAGTTGATCAATCAATTTATCTATCGATCAATCATATTCATCTATCAATCAATCAATCAGAATTGACCGACTTCATTTACACTCTGATGGGACAATTTCCTTTTTATACAGTTCGTCCATCTCCCGCTTTCAAAGCAAATGTACTGAGAGTATGAGCAGTATGAATATCAATGTTTGTTTCTATGTGATAAAAGTTAGGAACTGTTGTTACTGTCAGTATGAGTGCTTTGAAGCATGGAGTGGGATGATAGTATGGAGTGGTAGTAGCATTAGGAAATTGTCCCTACTGGCTGTCATTTGAAAGCATTTCATTAAAGTGTTTGTCAAAGTCCACATATACTATTTGGTTCTTATTTTGCATCAAGTTTTTGCAAAGCTCTTGCTTATTGTAATTTTTTTTTAAATTGCATCGTTTGTCTTTCTCTGGAATCTGGGATATTTATGTGTACGTTTGATACATGTACATATGATGTGAGAATGTTTGAGAAGTGTAAGTTTAATTTAAATATAAGTACACCATTTTCTGCTTTTCTATTCGGCAATTAAAAATGAAAAATAGGTTTCATAAACATTTTATGTAGAAAGAAAATTGTGACAGTGCATAATATAAGAGAGGTTTGAATTGACAGAAGTCTTGAAGATTGGAAATAACAATACAAAGTTAATCTATACGTACAACTTAAGCTGTTATCTTGCAGTATACAAATGTTTCCAGAAACCATTGGATTTAACCAGTTTTCTCATTTGTTCTATAAATCTGATTTCAATCTGTCACAGTGTCTTTAGCCTCGACTATTAACGGTCTGAATGCTGCTCAGCTCTCCTAAAACCAATGGATTGAACCAGTTTTCTCATTTGTTCTATAAATCTGATTTCAATCTATCACAGTGTCTTTAGCCTCGACTATCAATGGTCTGAACGCAGCTCAGCTCTCCCACATAGCCTCCATGCAGGTTGTACTCTACTCCAGAATGGGCGATTTTGGGATAATGTTACAGAACAGTATTTTTGCCACTGAAGCAATAGGTTCACCAGCTGTAATAGCCAACATTGAACCATCAGGAAAAGCAGACAGGTATTTAAAAGCAATTTGACTTTTTGAGTTACTTTGGTATGAGACCATCTGGGCATAGAAACTAGTGTTGGAACTGCATATGACCAACATCAGGGGCTGGCACAAAATGGGTCTGCTGGGCTGTTGTGAAATTTTGAAACCCAATCCATGTGAGGCAACCCTTTAGGATGTATCTGTTCCTGTACAAAATGGATACATGACATTATATGGGAAATAAAAGACCAGAAAGTTCCTAATGTTGTCCACCTGTTAAATTGGAATATCCTTCTAAAGTAGGGGCTTACTTCAAACATTTAAAAACATTTATTTCAGATCATTCATATTGCATACATGTCTTATCTTACTATGGGGTAAGGTCCTAGGGCCTCAATGGTAGGTAGGGTTTGACAGCCATCTCATGAGATGCACGAAATTTGCTCACTTGTGATCTAAAGGTTTATCATGGGTGAAACAAGTGACAGTTTTACCGACAAACTACAAGTTCTCCAAATAACTGATGAACGGGAGTAAATCATTTAAAATTCAAGTAGATCCTTGAGGGTATCAAATTTGATGTGACATGAATATAATCAAAGACAGAATCTCCACTGACAGACTCTGTGGAATTGAAATGTAATTTAGACAGATACTTCGTATGTGTAGAATGTTGCTAAGTTCAAGAATATTTCAGGTGTTGCAAAGGAGAACTAGCTGTATGTGTGTTTTTGAAAACCAGTTAGCCCAGCAAATTCCTTTTATCAATCTTCATTTAAAAAAAAAAAAAAAACAATTTTAGCCCGTACTTATGATTTCTTGTTCCATCAGACCAGCATTTGTAAATCTTACATTAATGAATCATGAATGTAATTTGCTATAATTTATCATGTTTAGGTGATAATGCAGCTATACTAATAAAACTATAATACTGTTGAGCTCACACTGTCCTGTGTTCTACAAATTCACTGCACAAGTTCAAACTGTATATAATTTCAAATGAAGAAACGTCATTTAGGAATTTAATGCAAATACTGGATATTCCTTATTTGCAGGTCAAAAACTAATTTAACTTCTTGGTTATTCTTTTAAACCCTCAGTCTCTGTTAAATTTAACCTATGTTCCGTGTCCTTTACTTTACACCCTTTATCTAGATGTGGTGTGCTTCAACCTGGAGACCGTATCCTTGCCATTAACGGTCGTTACACGGAAGAGATGACCTCGGATGAAGCCAGTCATCTTCTCAGAGAGAGCGGTCAGCAGTGTGTGCTAGATGTTGAATTTGACATCGCTGGTAAATAGCCATTTCTGTTTTATTACACTTTTTGGGGGGAAAAACTCATAAAAATATTTAATGGATAAGAGCAAAGACATTGATGGCTGTAATGGGATTCTAATGGTGATCTCTGGGTGTAACCCGGGTATAGTCAACCAGTCGGCTCTCTGTTGTACATTTACTTGTATAAGATATCTAAAATACAGAAATATGTCTGGAGATAGAAGAGAAGCACCAATAAGGTGACAAGGGTTCTTGTTTCATGTGATAGACAGATCTTTTCCTTTGGGGGGGGGGGGTATGGGGCAGGGGTACCCATTTTCATAGGAGACAAAATTGTTCTTGAAATGTCCACAGCATCGTCCTCATGGCATACCATGCTGTTAATTTCTCATGAGGTCAAGAACATACCTTACCACAGCATGGGAATTCTTTTCTAGATATCAATTTGAAACTTTGTGAAAGGTTATTTCAAGGATGGTAAATTATGAAGACTATGGAAAGTTTTCAACTGAGATTGATATATATATAACACTTTTAATAACACTTTTAATACTGTATTGTTAAGAATCACAGAGCAATCCCACTACTAAAAAGAAAGTTTCTTAAACTATTTCAAAGGTGTTGTTCCTCATGGATCAGCTTGTTGTGAGTTCTATGTTTCTATGTGAGTTCTATGTTTCATGGATAAAAAATTAAAGAAAGCGTTCTTTTCATTTCATTTAGTTGATTTATCACACAAGGTGCACACATTTGGAAAACTATATAGCATTACACAAATGAGAATATGAAGATACCTATTCACAGAATGAAATGTACTTTGTTGAAAATCATGTCTAGAAGTTATTTATCAGTCTGGAAGTTTTTTACAAAATAGTCTAATTTGATGATTATGTAAGGTGCTTAACTGAGCTGAGGTCCATAAAATCCATGAGACTATTGGAGCAATCCACAACCTAGACTGATCTGCCATGTTTCCCCAAATAGATAAAACTAGTCCAAGAGTGAGCATCCGAAAACATTAAAATTAATTTCCTGTCGTTCCAAATTCTATGTTACAGGTCACTTGCCCTTTCCCATTCACAAATTGTTGATTCTCAGCTGAGTGAAGAATAAATACAATGTTATTATCCTCTTCTCTTCAACGATAAATGTTGAGTTCTTTTCGTTCTGTACTTTCTACTTTCAATAGAAACAGTCGTGCCAAGCAGTGGAACTTTTAACGTGAAGTTACCTGTTGGAGATGCTGGATTGGGGTTAACTTTAAGCTGTGAGTTTTCTGTGAACAATGGCTCATGATTTTTAAGATTTGTTTATATGATGTTGAATTTAATATCGAACCTGTCTGTTAAAATTGTGACCTTGACACGTTAGTATGTACACCTGGTATTTGCCTTTGTCACCTCAGACTGTCCATTCTGCTTAAGCTAATTAATTGTTCATTTAAGAATGAAAATTTTTCTTGATATGATATATTAAAATAGTTTAAATCAGATCTGTTAAAGTTTTCGTTCTTAAAGATGCTAATTAGTAATAATCGTGAAGCAGTCAATAATAGAAATTATGATAATTACAGAAATATGCCTGACAATGAAAAATCTAAACTACAGTGTAAGACATTTATCCCAAAGGTAATGAGGGAGGTATTGAAGAACTTAGCATGCATAGACTCCGGATGTGTGACCTGAAAAATTCGCAGATGACATTGCAAGGGTCCTACCTGTACATTTTTCAGTCGTCAGATGAGTACTTTACTTCAGAAGAAATAAAAAATATGTGTGTTTCTTTTACATCTTCTGCTGTACAAGCAGTTATTTTCGTTAGATATATTTCCACTTTTTTGTATTTAAAGCTTTGTTCCCCTATCAACATAATGGTACTAACCAAAGCTCCAGGTACATGGACTTTTGTTATAGGAGGTTACCAATTCTGTATCAAACACAACATATTGTAACATTTGAAGACATTTTAACTACATAATATTATCAAAATCTACTGTTTTCATCGTCAGTGGAATTATCTGGTTGCAAATTTAACAGCAGTAAAACATTTGAGCTGATTCCTGAAGTTATTGCTTAAATATATGTTAAATCTTCTTTGCTACTAAATATTTATGATCAGGGGGGTTGGAAGCTTCCAAAAAGTGGGGGGGGCACAACATCAGAGGGGCACTTTCTCATTCCACAACCACCACTCGTTATGCTATAAACCGATACACACCAGCCATATCACTTAAATATATATGATGTGTTAGTGTGCTATCAATACTATTTTTTGAGATTGTTTTATTGTTAACTGTGCTACAAAATGATGTGAGTGCCATTTTAGAAATAGCATGTACAGACTAAAAATAAATCATTCAAAAAAATTATTAAAAGGCTTAAGATTTCCAAAAGACAGTTTTTCTTCAAAGGGGCACATTTTATTTGCCAGTAGGGCACATTTGCTCTTTTGGAAAAAAGTGGGGGGGGGCACATTTATGATGTTTATGATGTTCTGTTCATTAGCAATTCATTAATTCAAAATCAAAATTAGTCCAAAGAACTTAAGACAGTAGTTAACAGAATAATAATGATAACACCTTGGTTTCTACTTACAGCTGCAAGAGGTCGGACCTTAGGAGAGGGTCTGGTGATTTCTCAAGTTAAGAAAGGAAGCATTGCCCATAGGTAAGAAGTTTTCAGTTATCTTTATGCAACTTAGTCCTAGTTAGGTAGAAAACTTAAACAGAAAAAGATAGACCCAAAGTTACTAAGATATGTTGACAAACAAGGGTTGTAAGTTTTCATCCTTTAAAACTTTATTAGTTGAATAGTAACTGAATACTTTTGGCCTTGAATTTCTTGTTAGTATTGTCTTAATAAACAAGAGTACAGCAATTACTGACTAAATAATGCATTCATCATTTTTATAATAAAAAAAAAATTGTTTTTTACAAAGTTGTGAATGACTTAATAATCTTGATTTTGTTTTGTTTTAATTGATCACTCCTTTTGGTGAAGTTATTTCTGTTAGTAAAGTGTCTTAGGTCTAGCTTGTTTGACATGAATGAATCAACAGGGCAAGATTATGAAATTTCATATAATCATGAAATGGGTGAAGTTATTTTATCAACCACATTCATACTTTTGACTTTTTATTTCAGCTTAATGGTTTTGTCAATTTGTATGTCCAGATGCAAATCTGTAGTATATGGATAAGATTCTGTTGATAGGTTTATAGTGAAATTGCAGCAGTGATCATTGTCCCATAAGAAAGTTTAGATACAACAGTGACAATATCATTTTATTTAGGGTATGGACTACTCCTAAATCACTAAATCATACATTTTGTTGATGAGTTTTGTAATTATTGAAGACTGTTACTTTTTATGATCCTTGCTGCGGCCGAATGGATAAAGGCGGTAGTATTTGAAGCAATGAGGCTTAGCAATCGGGAGGTTCCGGGTTCGATACCCAGCTGGGTCACAGTAAGGTGGGTTTTTTTTCCAAGAGAAATCTATGGTTTTCCCACCTAAAATGACTTTTCATTGGAAATTGGAAAGATTCCAAACTTGAGTGAAATTAAAAAGTTGTAATCCATAAGCCCTTGCGGGTTTCTCCCACATTTCTGATCCCTTAAGCGTCGTACAAAAAACTGCTGATTATTAATTTTATTAATTTGTTTCCGTCGTTGTTTAGATCTGGTACAATGGAACCAGGAGATCGGTTACTCGCTATAGATGACATTCACGTGGATACATTCACAGTAGACGAGGCTCTTCATCTCTTGAGACAGGCCGATGATGTGGTCAAACTAAGGGTCAAGAAAGATGAGGCTTATTCAGGTGAGAAGATCAAAATGCTCCTTGGAGATCCCTTAGTTGTTCAGTGTATGAAGTTGTGTGAAGTATGATCAGATAGAGAAACCACAGTCAGTCCATGCTAGTCCTCGTTTCTAAGATTAAAAGCATGAATCAATGAAGGAAGCAAATGAGTCATTAATTAATGTGGAGGAATCATTCAATGTATTGACACTCCAATGAAGTTTACAACAATACTGAGATGAGGCTCCATGTGAAAAGCTGATCCATAGATTGATCATACGCCTAGAGAAGGAAAATTGTGTGCTTTTGTCTGAAAGCTAAAGCTTCCTTATTGTGAGTCTGTTGTAGTGAATAAAAAAAGACAAGGCTTTTGAAAGAGGTATTTGAATACAGAATTAAAGCTCCTCAGAATAATCACTTCAATTGAACATTCTTTGCCTCCAGTCCATTATTGGAGCAAGTTTTTATTTAACTTGATTTCTTTTACATTATGAAAGAACGAGAATGTTTCCATTCAGTTGCAACAATCACCTTTGACACAAAGGTCATATGGCAAGTTAATAGTTTTTTTCTGTACTTGAATTGGCCAGGGAAGGCATTGAGCCTAGGGAATGGCAGGGAGGGGGGGATGGGAGGGGGTTGGGGCAGAATTTGAGAGGCAGTGGAACATGCCACCCCTGTATCCCTGGCTCCTCCATTCCTTGGATTGATTGTACTAAATCTGACAGTTTTCTTCTTCAACTGGTATCATTTGCAGATGAGCCTTCAGTCAGTGGTGCAATCTCTTACTCTGTGGAGCTTATACGACACGGTGGTCCGTTAGGGATCACGATATCAGGGACAGAGGAACGCTTTGACCCTGTCGTGATATCGGGGTTGACAGAAGGAGGCTTAGCAGAGAGGTATGTACTTTCTTGTGTGTTTGCAGAGATCCGCTGTGTGTCTCATAAACACAACTAGATCCATACGTTCAATCGCAAGTTAAATGACAGGAAGTTTGTTTATTGAACTGAATAGAAATGATGTTGTTTTAGCTGTTCCTGAAGATATGTTGCTCTTATTATGATTAAAACCTGTAAGAGTCATATCACCTGAATTTTCCATCAGGTAATGGAATTTTTATTTATGATGATTTTTTTTTATTGATGATATTTTGGTTTTTTGAATATTTCAATTTTTGATTGATGATTTTTATGATGATTTTTGTTGTTGATTGATAAGGGGTTTTGACAGTTACTTTATAAAATTTTTGTCTTGTTGGAGAGGAAGCTCTCCGTAGAAAAAACCCATGAAATAAATCTTCTGGAATATGAATATTATATGAATATGAATATGCAAAATAGAATAAATATAGATATAAAGCAATACTTCCAGAAGCAGTTTAGTTCCACCCTCAGGAAATCATGAATATTCAAGAGGCTGTTTTATTTTTCCTCTTCAGAACCGGTGCTATTCACTTAGGAGACCGTCTTCTTGCCATCAATTCTGTATCTTTGAGAGGTAAGACTCTCTCAGAGGCCATTAGGCTGCTGCAGAATGCTGGAGATGTTGTAATACTCAAGGTCAGCAAACAGGAGAGACCAAGAAGAGGTTCCTTGAACGAGCTCGGCCTGACAGAAAGACACGAGGTAAGGGATAGGCCTTCCTGATGTTAACAGTTTACCTTTAACTTAATGCATCCAGTTGCTTTTCATAATATATTTTAACATTGCTCATCAGAGTTTTGCTTTTATATTGTTTCTATAAGCTGGTTTTTAGCCTTGAGAGTTAAAGTGTCATCTTAGCCCTGATTTATATATGCAAATCAGATGCACAGAATACAGGGCTATGAAAAGTCTGGTAGGTTTAGGACAAAGAGTTACTCTTGAAAACTTTGAAATGTATTGTCTCAAGATGAAAACATCTTGTCACAATTAAAACTAGTAATATAGTTTCTGTTTGAAACGTGTTTAAAGATAATCTTACTGGGTAATTTTAACAAGATTTATTATTGATCATTTATTTACTTTTACGGTTAATATGATCTGGATAACCTTATCATTGCATATTCATGGATCTGAGAAAGGAAACAGATTTGTTTACCTTGTGTCTTACGTACTTACCTTGTGTCTTACGTTCAATATATTTGGATGATTTTTCGAAACTTCTTTCTGAAGTATATGTCTTTGGCACTTAACTCTATAACACATCTAATCATTGCTGCAGGTCCATGAAATACTTCCAATTTAATACCTAATTGTGGATGTTGTATCTTATATTGTATGCTACTGTCAAACTAGCTCACCGATCATCATTCATCTCTCTTTTATCCCATGCAGCGAGAGGGGCGTCGATCGAGAGCTATGAGCCCAGCACGTTCTGGGACCCTGCCTTCGATGTTCAGGAGCTACAGTACGGATCAGCCCGGCACCCCCATCATCCCCGACGATAGGATCAGATATGACAACTGGGAGGAATCCGGTCTAGACACTGGCTACCAGAGTCATTACACCCACCATTCCAGGTCGATATCCCCCGCCACGGCCAGATCTCGATCCAGGGCCAGCAGCATGTCGCCCTCACGTAGCAGACAGAGTCGGAGACATGCGAGCGTGTCTCCCTCCAGGAGGAGCAATAGGGGGCGACATTCACGTCGGCCGTCGTATTCGGGTTCCCCTTACGATATGAGTGACGAGGAGATGGACCATCCCATGCTGTCGGTCGATTACCGGGATCAGTATCGCCAGACGGACGGTTACAGAGAGTACGACGATAGCTACCCACCCCCGTCGAGGAGGAATGGTAGGCTGCCACCAGATGATCGGATGGATAGACCAGTGGAATATTTTCAGGACAATGGGTATAACAATTACCCTATGGCAGGTGCCAATGGTTTGTCTGTAAACCAAGGCAGCATGAACTTGAACGGTGGCAGTTCCAGTCACGACATACCGACCAACGGTAGCTTCGGTCGGTACGTCAAGCGAAGAGACCGGTCGGTGGACCGCAGGGACAGATCTTTGCCTGGTTCCAAAGCCACCACCCCACCCCCAGTGCTAGACGATCACGGTAAACCCAGCTATTCGGATCCCGAATCTAGGGATATATCCACTCCACCAGCTGTAGGGTTTGAAAGCTTGACCAGCAGGATGGATTCAATATCCATGCAAAGCTTTGAGGAGGGCAAGCAGCTAAGTGACAGCGATGGAGCGCCGGCCCCCGTAGAGCTACTCCGGGTCGCCCTCTACAAGGACAGCGACGTGGAGGACTTTGGCTTCAGCGTGTCCGACGGTATCACAGAGAAAGGAGTGTTCGTGAATACCATCAGACCTGGCGGACCAGCCGCCAAGCAGGGCAGTGTCCGTCCGTTTGACCGAGTCCTGCAGGTAAAGACTGTAGCTACTTTGCAGTTCAAATAACACGTCGATTAGGACAAAAGTTTCTTCAAAAAAATGATTTTATGTTTCTTGAAACATTGTTGAATATCAACATATATATGCAGATATACTGTAAGCCACACATCATCATGTAAGAAAGGGATTAATCAGTTTTCCATTAGTTGGAGAAGTGGAAGGTTTGGGTGGGAATTTGCAAAGCGGAGGAGATGAGGCGATTGTGTTACAGATTTCTGTGTACTAATAAAGGTATGGTTCTGTCACTGAAGGGCTGCAACACATTCTAAAATGGATGATTGACTTCTCTTCATGCACCCCCACTTTGCCCCCCTTTTATTCTCAAATATATTTTCATTTAATTTCAATTTGATCTTCAGGTTAATCAAACAAGAACCAGAAACTTTGACTGTTGTATGGTGGTACCGTTAATCGCTGCCTCTGGCAACAAGCTGGATCTAGTCCTCAGCCGCAACCCCATCGCTCAGTTGAAGTTGGGACCGCCGTCAGATGGGTTGGGTGCTAGCCCATCCAGACCATCAGAGAATGGGCACCAAGATAGCAATGACAGCTCTCAAGTCAGCATGTGAATGAAAGGTTTTACTCCTTTCACGTTTTAATATTTTTACAACAAATCTAATTGTCGAAATAGAATAAAAAATTCTCTTTATGGATTTGTTATAAAAGCTGTCATTATTTCGCTGTTTGCCAATGGTTATGTTTTATCTAGGAAAGTCTCACCTGTTTGCACACCACAAAATTTGCTAAAAAAAACTCATGTTCATCGTCAAAGTCAAGTTCATTGGACTGCGTGTGTTAAATTCTTTGGAGACTTTAATAGGTAAAATAGTCCAGTTTGGTGATATATAATGTTAAGAAAGTGCTATTAATCTTTTAATGGTAGACAACTCAAATGAATGGATACTCTGTGTTGGTATCAAAAATGTTCAGGAGCCGTTCCGATCATCATCACTGAGGTTCTGAGGATAGTTCAAAGTTTAAGTGAAATTAATTTAAGTGACTGCATGGTGCTAAAAGTTTATCAATTAGTTTAAGAAAAGTTCATGTTTTGTAAAGGAATAATCGCTGCATAGTCGTCACATGATGGATAAACTCTGTAAATATATTTCTCAATCTCTGTTAGAACTGAATCTCAAACATTAAGGAGTGTAGTCAGAATGGACAGAAAGAATCCTGGATATTTCATTAGTTGTGGAGTAACCATGGATTTTCATCTTCCAAATGATTTAACACTGCAAGGAACTTTTCGGCACGCCCTCTGTCGGTAATAGCCAGGTGTCCCTATCATATTTGATACTCTGTGCTACAAAGGAAAGAGATTTGAGCCAATAAAATTGCCTTTTACCAGTTCAGTCCATCATCTACCAATTAGATGTTCCACTCAAAGAGTTCCTCATTTCTTTCAATTATGCTATAAAAAAAACTTTTTGTATTCTACAGATGTAAAACACAAATCGTACAAAAATGAATAAATTACAATTAAATAACAATTAAAAACAAGATCCATGGTTTACTTTTGTATTAATGACAAAGAACGTGTCCAAGTCTAGACTGTCATCACTTTTCAAAAGTGTTCATATTATTGCACAGATCTGAATGGGGGGGGGGGTGGGGGGGGCTTGGTATTAAACAAGTCATCATTTTTTTCGTAAGTGTAAAATAATAACTACAGGTATTTGAAATACTGTATTTTTTTGTATTGCATGCTTCTTTCTTTCCTTCTTCTTTGTGTTTTGTACATAGTGTACATTGTTGTCAAGTCATTATTAACTTATTATGTAACCATGGACATTAAAACACACATAGTAAACCTGATGATACAAACATAGGTATTAACTAGTATGTGCATGTACAGTGCCAAGATATTTCAATGCTTCTTTCCTTTTGCAATTATGTATGGTTTTCCTAAATTTTCTGTTTATAGTTTGTTTTTACTTAGTATTTTTTTTTTTTGGGGGGGGGGGTCTTTTTGTCACAATGTCAGGCCTTATATTTTGTATGAAATACATATCCTGCCTTCACTTTTTCTATCTATGCAAATTTAGGAAATTAGTTTTTATTATAAGCCTGTTAACATGCAGGATACATTTTCTTACATGACAAAGAGTTTTATGCACTTTGTCAAAGGTTAAGAGAGAGAGAGATATTGAGGAATAAGAGTTATTTATTACTTTAAAGAAGGTTGATCGATTGGAATTTGTTTTCTTTCTTTCAAGGTGTGGGGGTTTGGGGGGGGGGAATAGGTGATGGGGTTGTATTGTTACCTACTGTTGTATGCATGATTTTGTTGTGGTCTTAAGGACCTGGCTAGGGGTAAACTTTGGCAACTATGGTCTCGAAACAAGAAGCCCAATTGGCACCAGAAATGAAACTAGCATATTTCATGACCAATAGAAAATCAACCCTGTTAGCAGTTTGGCTCTTCGGACCCGGTTTGTGGGCAGGGTTCGGAGCCGGTAATCTGGTGGGCCGGTCCACCCCTGGCAGCTGCATTTATTTGATCGGTATCACCTAAACTAGATTTCATCTAAACTTACTTCCCATCAGTAAGAAGCTGCAAGCCATCATTTTAATTGCCTAACATTTTTGGCTGGATGCAAGGTTGTTTAGTTGGTCACAGTAAGAGCTGCAACCATGGTTTCAGTTGGAAGTTATGGTTTAATGAAATAAACCATGTGGTTTTCAATGGATTTGATGTTACACTTAAACTAGCAAACCACATCTTTCAGTATTTCTCTTGGAAAGGCATTGCGATGTTCTCTACCCACTGTAATGAAATTTGCATATAAGTTTTCCTCAGGGTTTTAAATGCAAAACAAAATATAAATGCAATAGAACTGGTATGTGTGGCTGGTACTTGGTAAAAATGAAATGTTGCCCAAATAAGGCGCAACATGTGGCTTTGTTTGATTCTGATGTGAATTTGAGGAATTTGAAATCAAGTTTGTTACATTTTGGATCATGTTTTGTAATTGTAAAAGTTAGGAAAAAGTATCAATTATTGTTTACAACAATAAACAACTATAATCTAGTCATTCATAAAATGGCTGTCATATATGCTGCATTATATACAACCCTCTATTTTACCACATGTTTTTCATTTTTTCAGTATCAACGGGCATTGATATGACAACGTTACAATTTTAATAAGACCCTTTGTTAAGGGATCCTATTTTGAGCACAATATTTACCTATGCATGTAAAAAACCTGTCACAAATCACTGTAATTATGCCAGTTAGCCAGCCAGTGAGAGAGGATGGTTGTTTATATATGTCATTGTTTACTAATATTTCCATGACAAGTGGGAAGAAATTTGCTCATTTTCATCTCACTTTTCACCCAAAAGCTTCAGTTTGTGTTTTTAGTCACAACATTCAGATCAGGTCTGGAGATTTCAGTAACCAAATAATATGATATTACTTTTTTTTCTTTTTTCTTTTAATATTAACTATTTGTCTGTATACACTAAGACTGCATTCAGCATGTGATGTGCTGGATTATGGGACTAGGGGTTTGTATCTCCCTCCCCCACCCCCCCCCCCCACCAACTTTGGCTGGGCATCCAAGAAGTGACTTGACATGATGTAAACAATTTTCTTATTCATACTGAACCAGAAGTCCTGCTTCCCGCAGGCCCATCACCCACAGATTCCTACGGACTTAGGTTTTGTCTTTTAACTATTGGACGAAATGACAGAATCTGTTCTGGCTTCTCTTCTGTGCTTTGATTCAGAAAAACTTGCCTAAACCATCTTTCAGTGAGGTAGGTCTGTTTGAATTTGCATAATGCATGTTAACTTTGTTCAGGAACCTAAGGAGATATGAGATAAGCTGTTTAACTGGTGCTACTACAATTTTACTTTCAGATGCAGTGTGTAGCGTCCTGTCTATATGACGTGGCGGAGAGTAACAATTTATATACGGGACAGTAGTGTTGTTGATTCGTAGGTTAGAAACAAAAGAGACATTTGTCCTCACAGTGATCGATACCCACCACCTCTGTGCAAGACTTGAAGAGGAGAGCATACTTATTTAACCAAATATGAATAATATTATAAAATCAAAAACGTGTGGAATTTTCTTTTAAGTTTTATTTGTTTCTAAGGTTAACAATGTAAGGTTAACAAGAATTGACGAGATTTGCATTGTTTTTTTGTTTCGTTAACATTTCTATCCTTGTTAAAAGGGGATTAGAAATGAACTATTTATGTAATTAGTAGAGCTTTATCAACAACATCATTCAATTATTTATTTTTGCATGTTTATTAGTTGTTTACATGTTTCGCTGGAATATCCAAAGACTGGTAGAGCGTTAACAGTCTACACTGAAGCAATAAATACATTATTTATATTTCAAGAAAAAATGAGCTGGTTTTCTCTTCTTTTCTCTCTCTCTCATTCTATGTCATTTTCCAATGTTTTAATTCTGCATAATTAATAATGGTTACATAAACTTGTGTAGGTGTATGTTAAGTTAAGTTTATTGAATATTGTTTAGTTCTCCAATTGCAAAAGTATATTATTGAACTTCCAAGATATTTTCTTACATCAATATGCAAATTTTTGTACAAAAATATCTTGTGTCCCACAATGCCTAGTATAAAGTACTAGTAAATTAATAAATAAAAACTTGTTTTTTGATTGCCATTAGCCCATAGCCTCATATAATTCTGGAAACCACTTTCTCCTTTCAGACAACTTACTTGTGAACCTGTCACACACCATGAATAACTTGTATTTTGGAATTAATTACCACCCTTTACAGGACCCCCAATGGAGCAAATTATTATATTCAAATTGATGCCAAATGATGCTAGAGTGTTTTCTCGATTTCATCCCTGATGTTAGGTTTTAAACATCTTGGGAAGTGTAACACCATCCCATTAACTGTCGAAGCGCATCGGTTTACATGTTCCTCTTTGACATGTATCTCTTCGGGAGATGTCACGCAAGTCAAGAAGAGTCTTGAGGGAGACCATTAGAATGCAAAATCCTGCCAATTTTAATATCATTATCTTGTCAGTTGGAACTCAAAGCTCTTGCTGAGGGATTGAATAAGTTCCATACAACTTTGTTAAAGCTATTGGACTTAATTTATGTTTCCCCCGTGGGTCTATTCTGTTCACGGAATTTACTATGTTTGCTCACAATCTAATGAGAAGAAGCCAAGGTCTTTCATGAAGCGGTTTCTAAAATATGCTAATACTGGCCTCTTTAATTATAATTAACCCAGCAGAATTATGCTGATGGCCTCTTTATGGAGATATTTTATTTCATGAACTGAGGTTACCTTTCAAATAGTATCTTATAATTATGGTTACTTGGATTAAACAGGTGAGTAGAACCTGTGCAGTCAAGTCAGTGTGTGTATGTGTGCGTTTGTATTTCTATCTGACCGAGGACTTGAACAAAAGAATTTCAGGTCCTCGGTTGTGATTTCTAAAGAATCACCACGTCCTCGGAAGAATTTTATTGTATGGGGTATTGTTAAGGTTAGGGTACGTGGATTTGAACAATGGAAAATACAATGGGGTCCTCGGTCTGAATGTAATACAAACGTGTGTTTGTGTGACATGAGCTTTGTATATCTTAAGATAAGATCTCATACATGACATTAAACATTTTGTTGGGTGATGATGATGATGTACGATCAACTGATGTCCTCAGCCATCAAAATGTAAAAATCTTGCACGTTCTGTATCACATGAACTGTATCAGTAAATAAAGTTTTTTTTCTGTCAATGATAGGTTGCCTCATGACATGCAAAAATGCAAACAAATTGTCTACAGCATTTGGAAAAGTTCAAACAATTCAACAAAGGTCAAAAGAGGTCAAAGTAGGAATACCTGGTAAATATGATATCTCTGGAAGGTAAAAGTTTTCCAGAGACTTGTGACATCTCACTTTAATAAGCACAATAAAACCCTATTGCTTTTGGTGGAGGTTAAAGGTCATTTGTGTTTATTAGAGTTCAGTCTGTGAATTTCTTGAATACCATAGCTCAGAAAATGCTATCTTTTATAGAGTTTGTTTTCAGTGAAAGTTGGTCTGTGATAGATGCAAGAGGTATGCGTCATGTTGGAAAGTCTCAAGGTCAATAGAGGGCAAAGTAGGATTACCTTTGATGTAAATATGAAGTCTCACACAGCAAACAGTTGGCAAGCTGATTCTTTATTTGTGGCTTTTCTTTGATGAGCACAAGAATTCTAATGTTCTGTGAATGTTCTTTCGGTAGAAAATGTGTCAAATTCTACGTTAACACTACATCTCAAGAATACTGTTATGGACTATATAATTTCATCAACATAGGTCATAAATGGAAATGTTGTGTTCTCTTTTAAAATTGACTACTTTTAATGTTGGTTTAATTTTCCTGATATGACACATAACCGCTGGGAAGGCCCTCAGTCTGGTTAACCTTGAAATTTTCGTATTATCATTCATACAAACAATGACAGTCAGTTGTTTGGTTTTAACTATACTATATTGGTGTGGAGTAATACATGTTGACTTTATACAACTGGCCAAACCTGGAGAAAACTTATAGGACAACCACTTTCCCACCCCAATCACCCCCCCCCCCTCCCTGTTCCATCACACACATTCTAAATTTAAGTGGGTGTAACTTTCCAATTGTGAAATTTTTGTCAATTCAACATCACACATATTCTCTCCATAAAGAAAGTCTGTCTCCCCCCCCCCCCCCCCATAAGCATCTGTGTCAGTTAACTTCAAAGCCTACAAAAATGAAAACCAACAGAGTGCTTTCTATGATTATTCTTAATAATTCAGATGGGAGTTTAGGCTTGGGGTGGGTGGTGTGGGGGTGATGGAGTGGGATGAGGAGTCTCCTTGGTGGGAGTTGTAAATGCTGCAAGTGATGTAGGTATATGCGGTCATACAATGACTACACAATTTCTAATGCAGTTCGCACTTGATATTTAGAACCAACACCTAAATCTCTCTGCTCGAGTGAAATTATTTTTTTAATAATTATGACGTAGGTTTTCTGTCCGGTTACTGTAAAATTTAATGAGACAAAAGAAACACAATGACAACATTTATAAAGACGTTTCAGTTTCACAATTCACTATTTATCTTTTGAAGGTTTATCACAAAAATAGTTTATAGAGTTTCACTGAACATCACATATTTACCAAAATAGACAAAATAAGACAAAGGGATTAACAGATAAACAATATTCATACCTGGTTTTTTAAACAAATCAGAATGAATCTTTGTGCATAGGGTTTCAAATAATAGAATAAAACTCTTTGGTGTATTTTCCTCAGACTTCAGACATCTTGTACCAAAGCCTGGTATAATAAGGTCACATCTTAAGATACAAGGTTATGACATGAACAAAAATTGTTTACAAGTAATACATATGCAAATGATAACTCATGAATAATTCAGAATGACATTTAATTATATTCACCTCCCCTCTCCCTTTCCTTCATCATCTCTATGTTTCATAAATTTATTTATCAATAAACCTAAAGATACAAAATATAGGTCCCACAATTTTTGGCAATAATATGATGTTATGATTTCTTGTTAGTTTCCAAATTTATGCTTTCCCCAAGGTCCCTTTTCAACTGAAAGTACTCAAAAGCATAGAATGCTGCAACTGAATATAATATAAGGATCGTATTCATCTGATGTAACGTAATTCCTTGACATATTGCCAAATTATGCCTTAGAATAATTTATGTGACCAATGAAAACATATCCAAATGATACAAGTCAAATTGGCCAAGTTGCTATATGGAATTGATGCAAAGGTGTACATAAGAGTCATTTTTAGCATAAAAAAATTGTGAATTTATTTCACATTCTACTATTAAAGTCCCTGAAATTGAGGGGCCATAGAAATAAGAAACCGTGCTTCAAGTAGTCACAGACTCAGTCTGAGAGGTACAGCGAGCTGTTGAGATGGGTTCCCCATCTTGAAAACTGACTGACAACTTAGAAATTTTGTGAACTTATACAATTTTATTGCACTTCAGAATTTGGCAAGAAAATTCTTCTATCTTTAAACATGTAACATGAATGTCATCAACCTCTATCAATAATAAAATAAACATAAAAAAAATGATTTCAAAAATTTATTTACAACGAATCATAACATACCAATTAACATAAATTCTTGGCACAGTTAGGCTGAGGCTCAAAATGAATGATATTTCATCATCAAATGATAACTGTTTGAAAACATCTGAGTTGAATGATTAGTTCAGCCATTATACCCTTCTATCTACAGTAGCTGTCTTCATGTTTTTTCTTTATGTTGGTTTTTATTTTATTTTATTTTATTTTATTGTATTTTCTCTTCTTCTTTATTCTTTTAATGACATTGACTTCCACACTTCAGACCATATTTCTGAAAACTTACTGGCATTAAAGTATTTACTTAGTGAAGAAAGTTGCAACATCTACCAATGATATGATACTGAGGCTTATAGTATATATAATTGTAAACCCATAATACAAGTTCCTGATATTAAAGTTGAGATATAAAACTCCTACTGAGAAATTGAAATCGGTCAAAATTTGATTGTTCCTACACTACTGCTACATTAACACACAATAATCCTTTATAGTAATAAATCACTCCACATCAGCTACAGCTGTCTGTCTCTCTCTCCCTGCAACATCAGTTCACCCTCCTTCATTTCACATGTCTCCACTCCCTCTACCCCCCCCCAACCCTCCCTCCGGCCCTTCCCTTCACATATCAACTTCTACAATGCGAAATTGCACATATAGTTGTCATATATATCTTATTCAAAATGGTAGTTTCTTTGAAAACTTTAGATTTTTATGTATAACTTTCTTATAGAGATATTCGGGGAAAACAAGGGTTTCATTAGTAGATTTGTACATGATGAAGACAGATAAGTGAGGACATTGATTTTAAACTCTCTCCATGCTGGTTGCTACCTTAAAGCAGAATTCAGGGTATGGGTGTACAATGTACTCAAATATATATGGTAACACATGGACCCACATGTTTAATCTATAACAATAGTATCATAATAGCAAAGGTATCATAGTAATACCAATAGTATCATATTAATATCAATAGTATCATAGTAATACCAATAGTATCATAGTAATACCAACAATAGTATCATATTAATACCAGTAGTATCATAGTAATACCAACAATAGTATCATATTAATACCAACCATAGTATCACAGTAATACCAACTATAGTACCAATAGTTTCATAGTAATACCAATATTATCATAGTGATACCAATAGTATCATAGTGATACCAATAGTATCATAGTAATACCAATAGTATCATAGTAATACCAATAGTATCATAGTAATACCAATAGTATCATAGTACTACCAACCTTAGTATCATATTAATACCAGTAGTATCATAGTAATACCAACTGTATCATATCAATACAAATAGTATCATACAGTAGTAATACCAATAGTATCATACAGTAGTAATACCAATAGTATCATAGTAATACCAATAGTATCATAGTAATACCAACAATAGTATCATATTTATACCAACCATAGTATCACAGTAATACCAACTATAGTACCAATAGTTTCATAGTAATACCAATAGTATCATAGTGATACCAATAGTATCATAGTGATACCAATAGTATCATAGTAATACCAATAGTATAGTAATACCAATAGTATCATAGTAATACCAACCTTAGTATCATATTAATACCAATAGTATCATAGTAATACCAACTGTATCATATCAATACAAATAGTATCATAGTAATACCAATAGTATCATACAGTAGTAATACCAATAGTATCATAGTAATACCAATAGTATCATAGTAATACCAACCTTAGTTAGTATCATAATAATACCAACAGTACCATATCAATATCAATAGTATCATAGTAATACCAATAGTATTATATCAATACCAATAGTATCATAGTAATACTTATAGTATCATAGTGGAAATTATCTAAGAAGTTTCCTTTTTTTTTCTCTCAAAATTTCTGTCATTTAAATTCCTGTCATGCATGTGTATACTAGTTGCATGATTCTTGAAGCTGCACACACCACACTGCAGTTGTTTTGATCATTGATAGTATATATATAGTACGTACCATTCATAGATGCAACATTTATATAATGCTGTAAAGTTTGTAGTATTCTAATTTACAAACATTTCTGTTACCCGCCCTTATCATATCAATGCATTAGATATATATATGTATAGAAATCAAAACTCCAATTACTGTGCCGACAACAATTGGACCAATAAAACGGTTTACAAAGGAAACCATTTGCAAGCAAGCAGGTTTGTGCCATTAATACATGTGTGTATATATACGTTTAAATGAATAATATTTTGATGGGGATATTATTTATTCTCATTAAACAATAATAATCTCACTTAGCTGTGATGTTAAGGGTATACTTGCACATCCACCCCCTCCCAACTCCCCTTTTAATTCTAATTAATATTCTGTCCTCTCTCTTGATAATCTCACTTAGTTGTGATGATAAGGGTATACTTTCACATTCACCCCTCCCCTCCCTTCCCCTCCCCTTTTAATTCTAATTAATATTCTGTCCTCTCTCTTGATAATCTCTCTTAGCTGTGATGTTAAGGGTATACTTGCACAGTTCCCTTTTCATTCTAATTAATGTACTGTCCTCTCTAATTTAAAGCTTCAAAAAGTCAAAGAACTAATTTTCTTATTATAATTTCCAAGTCATTTTTCCATTGTTCGTTTACTTATATGAATTAAAAATTGTGTTTAATAACTAAGCTTGCCTACGTCAATTCCTACATATTGCGCCATCATCCTTTAATACAGAACCAATCAAACTTTTACAAATACTAATTCATCCCTGCCGTTTTCCAAAGTCACAAATTGTAGCCTCATATCAGCTGCTGGGCGGGATGAATTCACTTATCATCATCATCCAATGATAGGTATAGTCTACTAGAACTGTACAAGTATCAGTTCAAGGTTATAATTCTTCTAGAATCTAAAACAGTTTACTTCTAAGTTGATCATAAAATCTCCAATGAAAATACACCCCAAGTCTTCACAGTCTTAAAGGCTGCCACAAGCAGGGCCAGAAGGAAACTCCTCACTTTATGAAGGAAGTTTGAAACTATCAATCAACTAGCTGACCCCAATTAGAAGTCAATTTTTGACATCCTTTTTTTTTTAAGCATGGAAGCACAACAAGTTTACAACCACCACTGTGCATAGTTCATTAAAATTCTATAGCTGAAGCAGGGAGCTGCTACTCTAATGGGCTGAAGGTTGTTAATTTTTAGGAGAGGTCTGGAGAGGGTTTGGTGTGTCCTTGGGCCAGCTCACTAAGAGGAGGGAGAAAAATATATGGCATCCTTTATCTACTCAAAATAACATTCTTGGAACCTGACTCACATGCATAAGACATTGGAGTAATGTTGAACGCATTATAAGTCACAGGGGTTTTCAACTGCCTGATAATCCTAAGTGGGCAACCTTAATATGACACCCGATGACAACTACATGTATTCAATTTATCCCACTACTGTGGGAACCACCCAGCCCTCATACTCTCTTAACAGAGGTCATGAGAGGTCAAATCAAAAAAGAGAAACATTAATACAACAGCTAAATAACTTACACATGTAGCTGGTGCACAAACTAATGAAAGCAAGACACACAGTGGAATTGAGTTTCCTTAACATATACATTATAGTGCTGCGCATAAAGGCAGATTTCAAATTTTCACAGCGTCCTATAATAAGTTGCTGTCCTGGGCCTGTCATAGCGTCCACACACCTCCAACAATGCTTTAAAAAGTTGCCTGGTTGGGCCTGTCATAACGTCCACACACCTGTCATAGCATCCACACACCTTTGGCCGTTCCTGAGTTCGGTCAAACTGGGTAAACCTGGTCAAGATGGGCTTGGTTTTTTGCATTGCAATTATTAAAAGAAAAACAAGACAAATACACCTCGGTATAACATTAGCTTTGCTATGATTATCAGTAAGTAGTTCACTAGTATTTACTTTCACATTCTGGCAGAATTAAATTAAATTTATAACTACCTAAAGAGTGTAATAATGAATCCACCCATTAGAATGAAAATTAGCATTCAAATTTGACAATTGTAAACATAACTTTACTGCAACTTTTAAAATCAAATTCAAGGAGAGAATTTGAACGCTACCTTCAAAAGTTCAACCTCTATTAAAATTGATCAGTATTATTTATCTTGATATGACATGAACTAAAATAAAATGTAAGACTCTTTCTTTAAAACGTATAGACATCTCCCAAAGTTGTGAAGTACAAAAACCACATCATCATAAAAGTTAGTTCTTTAAAAGCAGTCATAAATTTATAACAACCCAAAGAGTGCTGTATTGAGTTGTCATCATCATTCAAATGAAACTGAGAAACTGACATTCGAATGAGGCAATTTCTAAGCGTAAAAATTCACTGCAAATTTGAAATCTATATTTCAAGAAAAGACTTTCAAAGCTACATTCCAAAGTTCAACCGCTAAATTGATCACTATTATCTATCTTGAGACGGTATTAAAATATATTCTAAGAATCCTTCTTTATGAAAAAATTCCCTGGATGTTTAAGTGACCAAAAACCACATCATCATAAAAGTTGGTTCTTAGAGCCATGAGCTAAAAAGTTCCAACGTTTTTTTTCCCACAGGGAAATTTCCCTGGGTTGATTTCAAAAGGACAATATCTACATCATTTTGATTAAATTAGACCAAGACTTCCTTATCAATGAGGCATCAAATCACTTCTTTTACTTCACTAGGAAATCTTAATGAACCATTAACACAGAGTGTCTGGTTTCATATAATCCTAATGCATGAATACTATTTTAAGGGGCATTGCTTGAGACCACTGTGAAATGATGGCTCAAATTACATTCTTAACAATATTTTATTATACAAATTGAAATGCTAATATAATATGCTCATCAGGTTTGTACTTCTTATTTTCTTTGTTTTATTTCATAATGGACTGTACATGTTTATGAGAAGTAAATCAGAATAAATGGTCTCACCCATAGTGAGCATCACCTCAAAAGTTGACAATTTAAAAAAAAAAAAATGAATTTTTCACATTAAAAAAAAAAACTTTGAATACATGTAATAAAATGTCCTAACGTCTTGCAACAATAAGGCAACAAATTATTTTTCAATGAAATTACAGTCATTTTTGCGGATGGTTTGAACACAATTGCACAACACAGTTTATTGATAAATGATACAACTAAAGACAAATATCTCTAAGAAATGACAAGGAAAACCATGCTGAATATTCTTAACATGTATACTTACTTTACACTGGCAGTGTATTGACACACCATAGGCAGTAGTGACACTAGCCAAGGCAATCTGGGGGGGGGGGGGGGGCGACTAGGGGGCAGGCATATTTTTCTTTGGGGAAAAATTAACACTGATTTAGGGGAAGGGTTAAAGGGGGGGGGGTTTCCTCTGGGAATTTTTCTACAAGTCATATCAAGTGACTTAGATGCAAAATGCATTGCATTGGAAGCTGTTTCTAATACAATTGATTAGCCTACTTCAATATAGTTTGGGTAAGTAGCAGATCTGATTGGGAGAAATGGGGGGGGGGCAAGGAGAAAATCTGGGGGCCAATTGCCCCCTCATGCCCCTCCCCATAGTGCCGTCACTGACCACAGGAGATAACATTCATACTAAACTTTTCCCCTTCGTAGAGAGAGAGATGTCATGAAAACGAAACATTATGACTTTTGCTATATGACTTTAGAAATCACTGCAAAGATAGTAAATGAAAAAAATTACTGTTTTAATGAATCAACTGGATAATACATAACAAGTTACTACCAAAATAAATGTAACTTTTAAGAGAACTTCTGTTTTGGTCCATATTAATAGAATGTTAGAAGTACAAAGTAAATAGTGGGCAGACAATTTGACTAGAAGTTGCTTTTTTTAAATACAATCATGTTTTTTCTTCATAATTTTGGAAGGGGGGATGCAGGTTTACAGGGTTAATTTTTTGTTTTTCTACAGAGATGTCCAATTGTTTAAACTTTCCTGTCTCCTGGAAACCAGAGACGAAGTTCAGAACTCTTTATCAAATTGTTCCTATGGTAAGAAAACATACATCATTTAAATGCCATCATATAAACGCATCACAAAAAACCACAGAAGCATACAGGTATGCTAGAAATAAGAAAATATAAGAGAAATGGAGGAAGAAAAATTAAATCTCACAGTGACATATCAGTAACATATTTACGTACACTCACATGCTGGTATGTATTTTCAAAGCAAACCTCAAAGCGATATCTTTTATGCTTTCACGTTTGAATGATGTGATATCTTTTATGATTTCATGTTTCAAATTATAAAGGATCCTCATTTGATGTCTTAAAACAGCCTTCTTCAGTGAAGCTAAATATTACTACTGAAGCCTATCCTGTCCCTGTATGATCTCTGTTGCATTATAGTCACACTGTCATCCTATTGCATGTATCCTGCCTCAATACCACAGAGTCTGTGCTCCGCCACAGTTTAATAATATCATCGCTCAGATTTGCTGCTGGCCATTTTTGGACCAAAACTTAAGTACTGCATTACTTATTCTCCCTCATGATTTGTGAAGTGGACGAATTTTAGGGCAAATTTAGACTTTTGGAGAGAATTTGACGGCCTTCGGGGCAGGTATTCTACGTAGTATAAACACATCATGAACGAATGTGTTAAGTGAACTGAGAGCAAGACCTGGGAATAGGATTGGAAACACGACGATATATATAGGATTTGAAGCATTTAATCATCTCTGCATTAAGATTGGCCTGAAAGGATGCCTGCAGTAGAACGGTTTGATAAACAAAAGTAAGAGTGACACACATATTAATACGTGGACTTTTAGTGGTAAAGTGCAAAGTTTACTCAGACCAATAGGAGGACATATTATCTCAGCTCATTAGTGAGGAATTAAGGTGGTTTATACTTCAGGGGGGAAATTTTTTTCTGGGTTTAATAAATAAAGTGAACTGTTGGTCAGACGATTTCATATGGAAAAACACAGATACAGGGATGTATAGTAGCTTTGGCATACAGATTGTGTTAAAGTAGTTTTTATTTTTATTTTGTTTTATTTTCAGGTAAAACCAAAACAAAGGTAATCTCAAATTTATTCCACAGTTATTGTTTTATTATTTTCTTTTTAAAGTTTGTTTCTGTTTCAGAAACACTGGTTTACTGGAGTTGTCACAATTAATACTCTGCAGCCTTCTTCCCAAGGGCGGCGGAACCGGGGGGGCACAGGGGGCACGTGCCCCCCCACTTTTCCTCAGGGTTAAAAATGTGCCCTTTTTCTACATAAAAATTGAGGTGTCTCAAGTTAGCAAGAGGCCAGGGAACCAGAATGAACACTCGGGAAGGGCCGTTTCCGGCCATCTGAGGGATTTGTAAAACCAAAAATTTTCTTGTACGCTCCGCGCCAACCGATGGTGGCGCTCCGCTCAGAATGTCATGCATACAACTTTGGATATTGCAGTGCTAGTATGCATTTTTTCCATGAAAGGGGGGGGGGGGCGTTGATGGAGTGATGTGTATACGCGAAGAAGATAATACAATAAGAGTTATAAAGGTTACTAAATATAAGACTACATCAGTCCAATTGAATTTCTGCAAAGTGCCCTTTGATGTCGGTGCCCCCCCAGATTAAAAGTGCTTCCGCCGCCCTTGCTTCTTCCCTCATGCTCTTTTTTGACTCAATATATTCACCAGGATGGATAAAACAATCAGTCTGGGTTAAAATGGATCTGGAAATGGTCAGGAATGTCAGAAAATTTCATGTCTTAGGCTTTTGTCAAAATGGTCATATCTCTCACTTATACATGCTCCTTAACAATATTCTTGTTTCTTATGGTTAAGAATTCCTCTCATTACGAATATTATTCGTAATGAATCACTTAACTTTCCATTTAGTTGTGACATGGAATAGCCACTTAAAGATAACATATGGAAGTCTATATATATATATATATATATAGTATTATATACCATATCTAACAGAAGACTCATTGCACCAGCCTACATCTGGTTGGCTGATATACATACTCTGTGTGCCCTTGGAATTGTTCTGAACAGTCAAGTTATCAAGATATCTGGAGTACACACTCCAGTTAAAAAAACAACACTGACAAGTAATAGTAAACTTGTTCAACGAATTAAGAAAATTCTAGCAAGTCCAGAGTAAAGTTACCATAAAGACTACAGAAATGTAATAATATATGTGATGGTTTTTTTTTTTGTCACTATTAATACCACGTTCTACAAAGGAAAGCTTTAAGTACCGACAGTTATGAATCATATTAAAAGCAGCTGGTTGTGTTTCATACTTTTACTGCCTGACTGGATTACTTTCAACCAGTTTCGCTCTGACTACTAGTTAAATAATCTCTGTGAACTTGGGCTTTTCTTCTCGTTTAAAATGATTCAATTACTTGTAAATCGGTTTGAACGATAAATAGCAGAGAGAAACTGCAGCACTGATCCTTATATGCAAATGAAGACTAGTACAGTGGTTAGTTGAGGTACATATGTGCCATGAAATTATGACATGGAGGACCCACGCTATAAGTGTTTTGTTCTTGTTTGGGTTTTGAAAGTAGCTGCATGGCTTTGTCAAGGTTTTACTTATCTATTCTGACATTATAAACTGCAACAAACTATTATGCAACATGTATTTCTGTAAACACTTCCCCTCCCTGACCCACTCTCATGAGGCCCACTATCATCCGGCCCACTCTCATCAGACCCACTATCATGAGGCCCACTATCATCAGACCCACTATCATCAGGCCCACTATCATCAGGCCCACTATCATCCGGTCCACTCTCATCAGACCCACTCTCATCAGGCCTATTCTCATCAGGCCCACTCTCATTGGGCCCACTTTCATCAGGCCCACTCTCATCGGGCCCACGTTATTTACAAAACTAGAATAACAAAGTAACAGCATAGTGAGAATTTAGACGTAGCTTTGCATCTCAACATGATCGTTTCAATTAACTTTTGAGATGAAGAACACACATGAGAGACATGCTAGCACACTTCAAGTCACACAACACATGCTGATTTATCCAATACAAATTTCATAAGCCTACAGTTGCTTTCTCAATTTCAAGTGTCCAGCTTAATAGCAGACGGAATCTCATCACAATCAAACTCATGGAGAAGAGTATCTCAATCCGTAACTTTCTTACAGCTAGTGGGGCCATCTGTCGGTACTGTGGTGTCCTTCCTCATTTATCCCTCTCAATTTCATGCCGATCATCGGTTGTAAGTGGTCCAACCACAGATAAAACTACTTACCAGAACAGATACTGAGTCTACCTTCTTGTTTTAATTTGATAGTGTCCCCTATTGATATGTTCACAGTCTCTAGAGACCGACCTACGAGGTTATGCTAATAAACAAGCTTCAACTCTAGAGCCCTCCATACTCTCATGAATCTACCTTTCATTCATCATTTCGCCTCAACCTTTCCCTAAACACTATCAAATACAGGCTCTATTTTATCCATTCATGCAAATAATTGCAGTCCAAAAATTATGTTTGAGTACTTTTAATTACTTTTCTTCACCAATGAATTTAGTTTTCAGAAACAAGTGACTCATGCCAAACGGCAGAGAGTGTCCTAATAAAGAGGCCACGAGCACGAAGATGCGTATTTCTTGAACATCAAAGAACCAAAATGTTTTGAGAAAAATGTATGTGACCTAATAGTCTAGTTTGGGATTGAAATGAGCATATTGGAACTTGGTAACATTAATTATGATTATTAATGAAAAGAATTATAAGTATAATATTAAGGAATATATAATGGGAATGTAATACTTTAAGGATTGATCAAAAAAAAATAACTAGAAAGACAGGCCAGACACTATTTAAATGTGGATCAAAACTTAGACCTGCCATTAATCTGTCTGTCAGTGCAAAAAAACGGCAGATTTACAGTTTTTTCATCCCAAGAAACAAGGAGAATTGGGAAAAAGTAGGGAGAATTGGACAAAATCTAACTAGAACAGAATAGTAATATAAAACAGTCACAAATATCAAAAACATTTTTGGATTTTACTTGTCACATCTTCCATGACATAAGCATTTTATACTATTTTTTCCCCACAAAAACGATGTGAACTACTTTCTTCACCCTTGTAATTCAGGTACAAAACATACTTACTTCTGTTCTGTTCTGTTACTTCTGTCTAGCTAAATAATTAGGATGCAAATATTGCCGGGAGTTTAAATGTAAATCATGAGAGCGTGAGATCATCTAAAAATTGGAAAATTCCTGGTAAACCAGGAAAGTTGACAGGTCTTGATAGTATAGAGCCCATGCACAACAGGCACTGGGCACATGTAAACAAGTGCTGTTAATGTAGTATATAGGAACATGTGTTGCCTCCTCAGTGGGTGGTGCTTGAGTGTTATAGAGACACCTGTTAAGAAGACAGTCGTAGAACAGTGTGGTAGTATATACTGTATATCTTTCACTCAACTTCAACACTACTATGTAACCATTTTAATAAGCTATTTAACTACACTTTATAAAAAACTTTGTCACATATCAGTGTAGTATACCTAAGCAGAGTGCATTGCTACCTTACCTGACTTCCCACAATGCTTCAAATGTACTTCCAGCCCCCCAAACACCTTTGTTTTATAAGTTCCTTACAATTTCTCACTTTCAATTTTTTTGCATTTAGCAATTCCACTCATTTGTGTTCTAGTTTATCGTAATTGTAAATAAAAATAAAACTAAAATATTTTTATGACTATCACTGGAGATACTATAACAGTTAGGTTTATTAGAACAAGGCATATACAGGAAACCATATTTCTGACTGGCCTAGTCCTTGGGTAATGAACCACCTGATCTTCGGGTGATGACCGGAGATTATAAACATTAAAACAAACGTGTTGCTTTATTTTACACATGTATAACATAAAGTGTCACTGTTTGCCCTACTTCTTGGTGAATGTTCTCATAGTTCACACCCAAATATCATTTTATTAAAATATGTCAAAATTAGTGTCTCATAACACAACGTGTCATGTTTGTCAGCTGTCAAATTGTTTTCATTGCCTAGACCTGTTGAAATACCTACATTATATCATACTACCAAAAATATGGATTTAATGTTTATAGTTCCATTACTGTATTATTCATCCATGCAGAAATTTGTATAATGCATTGTTTTGTTATGTATCAGAAAATTTTGCCTCAATGAATTTCTTTGTGAAAACATAAAAGACCAGCTATTAAGATTCAGTAATTATTTCAAGAGAAACATGATGATATGCAGATGTGTCAAAACAGAGATCTATGGTCGCATACTTTCAATCGAAAAGTTCCCAGGGTACTCATAGCTGTCTTTAGGAAATCACAAATCATATACTAGCTGTGAGTGTAATGTTGTAGTTCTGACTTCTCTGCTATGTAGTGCTAGTACATGTAGTGAGTACGAGTACTGAAAGGGTGTAAAGATGTGCAAAAAGAAACGTCTATAATGCCGGTGTTTTGACCTAGTTTCGAATGAGGTGTAACAAAAGTGTTAAACACCACCATCGATCCCAGAAAATACACACACAGCTTGCTACCGTCGGTAATTAGACACTAGTGTACAGTCAGTACATACAGCTGCGGTCAATACCCACAGCACAGTAAACAATGCCGGTGTTTTGACCTAGTTTCGAATGAGGTGTAACAAAAGTGTTAACACCACCATCGATCCCAGAAAATACACACACAGCTTGCTACCGTCGGTAATTAGACACTAGTGTACAGTCAGTACATACAGCTGCGGTCAATACCCACAGCACAGTAAACAAACGATACAGCGATGGACACCTCAGGTCCAGCTAAAGATAACAATTAAGATATCACGGTTCATTACTGTCTGCATTTTGTAGCGACACGAACAAAACGTCACTTTCAAGCAACAGAAAGTCAACTTTTTCAGATGGCCGCACACCGTTTTGGGGCGAGTCTTCAATGCCTTTAAGTGCCTAAGCTTTTCACTAGTTGCTATACAAGGCATCCACAATGCCCTGAGTAGGTATTAGAGATCCACAAAAGTGAGTTCAAGCACAGGCAAGTAGTGGTCTCAAATCACAGCAATTAGTCCGGTTTAAGTAAAGCATAAGCGATCTTTATTTAGTCTATGATATATGTGGGACTACAGTTAACCCATTTTCACCCTTTTCATTATCATTATACCAGATAGTAGATCTTAACTAATGGCCGACAAAATAGCTTCCTCCTCAGCATTCTTATAGCCCCTTTACTTGATAAGTAGTTCATAATATGGATATTTAACAGATATTTCAGTCCTTACTGGAGTCATCTGGGAAAACATCAGTTTTGTTTTTCCAATGTGTAATTACGAAACAAAATCCTGCCTAGCCATTCAGAGTGTATCATTTGCCAGATGTCCATGACTTATAAATTACAAAAATTGTTTTAGGAGACTGGACAATTGCTTGGATGGAAACCATTTCTTTGGTGATATAGGAAGTTGCTTGGAATATTATTTTTTGTGGTAAAACTAATTCAGCAATTTCTACTAGGTAATGCTAATTTATTTAATATTTCTATGTATAAAATTTGGACACCACTGAAGCTATAAACCAGAGTTTTGGGACTACAATTCTTTGAAAGCTCCTTAATATAAAGTTATTAGTTTTGGTCAAATACCACTTTCAACTTAAATTTACTTTCCCGTCTCACCGATGGAAACATTACAAAAAGGACTAACATAAATATGACTACACAAGTGTTTTGATTCTGCTTGTTGCAGTTAAAAACAACAGTTATCCATAAAACAAAGCACAACAAGGAGTTACATTCCAGGAATGAAAATACAGACAGAAAAGATAACAACAGAAAAAACTGACAGCCACTTATAAGAAGAATCATAGAATTTCTAAGACTTCAAACTTTTCTGGCAAGATACTTATAGAAACCTCGAGTTTTGTCATTACAACTCTTTAGATACAAAATATACGTATGTTTGGCACACAACATTACAAATTAATATATGTTTACAAAAAGAAGATTTGACCATTTCCAGGTCCACATTCTGGGAAATAAAACTAACTGTTTTTTCCCTTTTCCCTAAATTTCACCCAAACGTGTTCTTTTTCTTTCTTTCCTTTTAAATATTTTTTGTTGAAAGATTCAACAGCCTCCATCGAGGTAACAAGATATTTTTTTATAATGATGACAACACATGTAAGTTTCTTTCTTACATCTTCATTCCTTTTTGTTACTTTTTATTCTCTGACACGATGCCTTATATACTGATACTATACATGTTACATCCCACACTTTCATAAAGAAACCTGTTAGCGACTTCTCGAGTCAAACTTGTATGTGTCACTATTTCACCACTATTGAATTATTCTCCATCGGTAAGGACAGAGACAGTGGGTTAGGGGCTGCTGTGGCCCTGTTAGCACTCATTGGTGACCTTAATCTTCTTCCATTTTCTCACAACATCCTTACAGAATAAGCGGGCTGGAATGGGCGGGACCATGACGACGACTACGCTAGTCTGCCATCAGCCCAAAAGCAGCGACGAATACATTAATAATGATAATCAGAAATGCTAGAAAGACTGCCATGTTGTTCAATTTATCCAACCGTCTCTGTTCGTAAATGTCCGTCAAATCGTCTTTGCCTAAGAACAAGAGGACGATGCCCAGAACGATCTCCAAGACGATGGAGAAGATGATGAAAGTTGTCACAAACCTGAAGAACTGAAACTGGTGGCCGTTCATGACCAGCGTCTTGAGCTGGGAGACATTGCACATTAGGAGGGAGGCCAGTAACAGACCCTGGGCGATGGTCTGCTTGGTGGTGAAGAGGTTGTAGTCCAGAGATGGAGGACGTGGATTCTGATGGCAAGAAGACAGACAGACAGTCAGACAGGCAGTCAGTTTGTGAAGTAGGGTTAGCAATCTACACTCAGTGGTGTAACCAAAGGGAATAAGTGGGGCAGAGGTGTCTGTGACATGCAGCGTACTCTGTCAGTAGTAACACCAAAGAGTCTCAGACAAAGGGACCTTCCTCTCCATCCTCCCCCCCATCCTCCCCACCCCCCTCCTGTCCAATTTCTTCCAATCCTCCTCCTTTTCCATGTAAACTAAAATTACAAATTTTTCCTCTTGACCGAATTCTTCTTTTACATTGGATCTGTCTGTGTTTTCATTAATTCTCAGCCTTTGAAATTGAAAAAATATATAGTGTTAAAGATATTTTTATTCACTTTGATTCATGAAAAACTAATGAAAATGTAAACTAACATTATCCTTGAAGCTTGCATTCAAGTGTGTTTCACATATCTAAGTCAATTTAATTTAATTCAATGTTCTATGAATATGCATGAAACAAAAGTACCCACATGAAGTACAATATATCTATTTAAACAAGACACGACAATGAGGAATGTCTGCATGTTAATGACACTGTCATGTCTCCACTTTCCATGATTCCTTCAAAAAGTAAATTCGACTGTTATCAATCTTGTTTCACGGGGGGCTTTCATTCACAGCGTGAATAATTCAAAATTAAGAGCCTGCTCGGTTTCAGTTTACGATTGGTGTTCCTGAGCACACTTAAATGTCACAGACGGAGTTAATTTCTAGACCAGAGATGGATGGCTCAATAATTTCTATTGACTTTCCTGCCAAGCATCCTTTAGCATTTACTTACTATACTGCCAGCATATTCGTAACCTTGAGACAATTCGAAACAAAAGTTTAAATTGAAAATGGAGAGAGCATACTGTATGTAACTCAATTGTTGCTGTTCGAGTCTTTTTCGGTAACCTTGTCAGACTTTTGTCAACTGACTGTCACAATTTGCATTTTTGTTGACGAAACTACTGTCCAGAAAATTGCAATTCAAATCTACAAACCCTCACCTATCCCTGGCAGGCATTTCTTAGCTATTTTTCAAAGGAAATTGTAATTAACTTTAGCAGTATCTGGAGCAATTGTCAATAAATGGGACTAAAATTTAAGGTCTTGACTACATATTCGGCGAATCTTAAGTGACTTTTCAAAATCTCTCTCTCTCTCTTCTGTCTGTTGATTATGGTCGCATTTTATTTCAATGCTTCCTTTTTGTTCTATTTCTCTTCTATATTGTTTGACATAATTCATCTAACATACTCTTACATACTCCACATCCGATCAAATTAACACTCTCCTTAGTACTATAGTATATGACATTTGTCTGGGAGACTCGTAGTAGCAGTGTGCCACCTTGCACTGTGCAATCAGACATTCATATTCCAGTAACCTTTTTACACTTCCGCTTGAGTGGAAGGCATTAAGTTGATTGTGCATCTAGTCGTTGAGCAAAAATGATATGTGCATTCAGAATGATCTAAGCCGAGAAGAGATCAATTTCTGGGCTCGGGATATAAAACCCAGCAGCCGAAGTGGCTGGAATTAGGTGTTTCAGTCACACGGCATAAACAAGGGAAATTCTGGCAGGTAGGATTTATATTTATAGCATTGACAGAAATTGGGAAGTTGGCATCAATCGATCTACATATATTGTGTAAAAACTGTCATTTTGTAAATTGAAGAACAAACATTAGATCTGCAGTGTTGCATTAATTTTGCATGAAGATATATGAAGGAATATGTTATCCAGGTATTAAAGTTCAACATTACCAAAAAAAGGTTCAACATTTTGATTCACACTTGTAGAGAAAACTTCTCTCAGTCAATCTCTCTCACTCTCTCCTTCCCTCTGTGCTCTCAACAAAGATGAAATCCTCACATGACAGACCAAGTCCATCATAGACATTAGGTAGTGAAGTAGTAAACATAATGGCTGCCCGTGTCCCGTAGCAGCTGTTGAGGCCTCCCGTGTGCACTCTGATAAAAAAATCTCTTATAATACTATACCCAGAATCAGCTGACAAGAATCTCTTTCTTTTTAAACAGCAAATATTTCCATGCCACCCTCACCTTCCACCCCCCCTTCTCTGTGACCCAACACCTTCCCTTCATTTGCTCCCACATCAGTGTTGTACCAGAGGATGACATAAAAATTCATCGATATAAATGAAAAGAGAATTTTGTTTAGTTCCATTCTGTTCAAATGTTTGAACAAGACATGGACTTGTTGGACTTCTTACCAAAACATTATCATCATAAACAGAAAAGAAATAGAATTGGTAAAATAAAGTCAAAATTCATCTTTTTTTTAAGGGTTGTTATAGGATTAGGTTCTTGTTGTGCAAATTTTCTCCTTTCTCTCCCCCACCCCACCCCTCCCTGATCTAGGTTTGATATTCTGATCAGCTTAGCTTCTTTCATTTAGTTTCTTCCATTGTTTAAATTGTATGCAAAGGTTTTGCAATTCAAATGTTTCTTCGTTATTTAATTGTTTATATTCTCTTGAATGCTTTTATTGTACTCTTTTTAATTTTTTTTATTGCAAATGTAAAAATTAATATATCTAATTCAATTCAATAGCTGGCCCGGGATCAGGAGAAGCTTACACAGTTCTAGCTGTCTACAGAATAATATGGCTCTATTTGCATGCATGATCATTTTAATACTCATATTTGCTTTTACCTCAATCATTTTTCATTCCTACACTCCTCGCTTATGCCAATATTCCCGTTTCCCCCCTCCCCCCGCCCCCACCCACTAGTTAATCACAAACTTGGCTATAATGCTACATCATCATACATTAATAAGTGGACTGGGAAATGATTCCAATCAGTACATTTTGCAGATAGATGTTCTGAACATTTAATTTTGTATCCATCTGGATCCAATTTACATTCCTCACTGATGGCCCTCCTCCCACCCGTCACCCCCCTCCCCCCCCCCCCTTCTTCCCAACATAATCAGAAACTTGACTATAGTACATCAACATATACAATAAAAATATACAATAAAAAAAAGAGTACTATACCTGTATAATTAGTCAATCCTACATTGTTTACACACACATGTACCCAATTCACCCCGGCACTTAACTTCAAAATATTTGTATTTTCTTCTTTGTCGTCAATCATCGTACTTAGACATTCTTGTTTTGATATTCTCTTAGTCATCTTATAAAGGTGACTCCAAATCAATCATACAAGATTTCTAAATATTCTTTATGCAAGAACAAAAAAAAAGATGATTTCATTTAGATTTCTGCCGCAGTACATTTCCTTCATTTATCCTTCCAGTAATTCTCTTCCCAAGCCTCCATATTGTCAATCATCGCCCTCGCAGCGATGCTAACATCTGCGGTGTTAATTCACGTGAGACCTACTCTCTCTCTCTCTCTCTCCCACTCTATAACACGCCTAGGGGCCAGCCATCTACCATCAATGGACTGTTCAAACTTCGCTGCTTCAATGTATCCGCACCACAATGAGTATTAATTAAGGTCTACCACTATGTCGGATGATGCCACAGTGCCACGAACACAGTAGTTCTACCCGTCAATGGAGCGAACAAGTATAATTTTTAACGTATCCTTGTCTGCCACTTCATCTGTAATGTAATTCCATCAACAGATTTGATTTGTCGATGAGCTTAGAGCTTTGGTAACCCTCGGTAGGGATTTGTGCAAATGTAGGATTCCTGGGTTACTGCAAGCAAGTCACTTAACAGCACTGTGCGGTATAGTACACATGTACCGATATGTATGCACTTTATGCAAAATGTGTACTTATAATCATAAGTTAGGTCCTTTTAATTGATATTGTCTAGTAAGTTCACTCATCTTTTTAACAATTAAGTGTGTTTCTATAATCTCCTTGATTTAAAGTATAAAACTCATTTCTGTATATAATTCAACATTCTTTGTTTAGCTTGGAACATAAAATGTAATATTGTTTAATTTTGGCTTGCTTCTCACCTTTCTATATGTGCACATGTTACCTCTTTCTTCTATTATATATTTGTTTTCCTTTTGTTCTTGGGGGGGGGGGGGGGGAGGGGCTTTAATACACACCCACCTGTTCAAACATGAGGAAATTTGAACAATTTGATATTTATACATTGAACCTTGATATTGTACACCAAAGAAGTAAATAGCACTTGTCAAATTCAGCAACAAATCCAAAACAAGAACAGTAACATACAAGAATACAAATTAAAATTTGAAGAATGAAAAAGAATTCAAACTTGTGAATTATTAAATCAAAATATTGGTATGATTTGTATGTGATTTCCCCCTACAAACTAATTTTTTTTGATGCAACAAAGGAGACGTTACTGCAGATTGTCTTGTCGCAAGGGGTGGGGGAAAAGGGGGAGACTGGGGGGACTGGAGAGGGTGGGAGAGAGGGCATAATTACCTCTCCAAAATACAGAATACAGTATTTTTATTTTTTAAGGCTAGAATCCAAGAAGATCATGACAAAATCCTTCTTATTGACAAAATTCAACAACAGCTGTAATTTTAGTTGGCATGATAGCAATCTTGCTATGAATTCCCCAAAACTGACTGTTTTGGGAATTTATTTCACTCCTCTCTTACCTGTCTCCATACTCCTCATGCACTTTCATCATCTACCTAACCCCTCAACTAACTAGTAACATTTGATCACTGTGTCCCCTGAGATGCCACCGTTTAAATTCTCCCTCCAAATCTACCATTCATTTCAGAAGTTAACGTTTACATGTATTATCATTCTCACTGAATATTCCATAAATTACATTGTTCCATGTAAATATAAGCATATCTCCTGATGCTATATAGCGGTAACTCAACAAAATTCTTTGGTATAGACATTATTACTATTTCTGTATGCATAATTCTACTCTGTTTGGAATTGAAATATTACAAAAGACAAACATTTGGCTACATTATGTATGCAGGTAAAACGATTTGGCTCATGCGAACTGTTTTCTAATACCGTAAGGCATATCATACCAAAAAATCAAACTGCCACAGATGTGCAAACATAATTTAAATGAGTTGATTACCACACCGATAATAATTACTTAATTTTGTGTCATTATTTCATTTTAATCAGATCTGCTGCTTATACGAGAAAGACTAAAGTTGCAAAATCAACTGTGAAGGGAGTACTCTTTTTTTTTTATTATTTCTTAAAGGTACAGTATTAACTGATAATCAGTCATGTTGACATAATAGTGACAAGGGAGCATAAAATGTGATTTAGCTACATAATAGATGAAAGTTTTAAATACATGCAGTAGTGTAATATTAGTGATTGCCTTTTTAAAAACACCTTCCCCCCCCCCACACTGTGCCAAAACCTCAATCCCCTCCCCAACCAACTTTAAAAGGTACACTGGACAGTTTATCATACAAAATCCATGTACTGCAAAAACATTAAGTTTTTAAATTATACTTGACGTCACTCATTTGTAGTGTAAATTCATTCCTAGGGTGATGATTCTGTTCCTAACCCCTACCCCTACCCACTTACCACCCTCTTCCAATCCACAATCATCCCCATCCCTCCCCCTCCCAAATACATCCCTGATCAAAAACAATCTCACAAACAGATGTGCAAATTCTTCAAATTAAGAACTAAGGTAAATATTGTGCATATGATATTTCATAAATGCAAATCGTAACATAATCCAAGTGTCTTCTATAGCTGTGACCTGCCTCATTTCATAACGAAGTCTAACTGCCAAGCATTCTCTCCAAGACTAATATTAGAAGGATTTGTCAAAAGTACCTTTTCTAGATCCATGACTTAATTAAATCTTTACACTTTGTCAGTTTCTGGCAGCATTTGCTTATTTATTTCTTGAATATGAGGAATCTTTCCCAAAAGCCTTTGTAGCAATGACACCCTGCAGCTACTCATAACTTATGTTACCATGACGATGAAGTTGACAGTTTTACAGTCATTTGTTATCATAAAAACAACTTTTGTAAAAACTTTTCCTTCATCCCACTGGATGAAAAATGGCCTTTGCTGTTGATAAGGACTTGTATTAAAATTTATGGTAGATTGAAAATTTTTATTGTAATTTGTTTTAATAAAGCAACTGTCATTCTGGTGGATCAAACAGCCAATTTTGTTGATTAGTAACATTGTTTTCCAAGAAGATGGTAGATTGAAAGTTTTAATAGTCATTTGTTATGATAAAGCAATTTACTTCGACCTTTCCTTCATCCCAATGGATGAAACAGGCATTTTGGTAAATATGGTCAAGTTTCAAAATTTATGTCCTACAGATTGAAAACTTTAAAACAGTATTTTTTTTATAATAACACACTTTTGTAAAACCTTTCCTTCATCCCAATGAATGAAAAATGGCCTTTATTTGTTTCAAAATTTAGTTTCCAAATGGTAGATTGAAAAGTTTCAGCCATTCCTAACAATAAAGCACTGTCATGAAATACTTTACTCCATTCTGTTGGATGAAACAACCTTCTTTTAAATGAAGAATGTTTCCAATAGTCGACTGCAATGTTCAATGATAGATTTTACAGCAAGCAACGCTAGTCTATAACATGGCCAGGGGGAATTGTGATAAGCTCTAAGCACCTTTTTTTACCTCAGGCCAACAAAGTCACATTGTTGGAATGTTCAGATATATGTTTTAACTGTTTGCATACCAAACAAGGCTCTAAAACATTAACTTTGTTAAATTAAACATTGAAAGTAGATGGAGTTCATTCTTAGAAGAATTGGAGACACAAAGGGTTATCTAAACTAAGTCTAAACCAATTTTGCTGTCTTCTTTTTAAAATTGACAGTGCCAGTTAGGACAATTTAAATATATGCTAATACCACCTGATACTCTCCTCCCATATCATGCTTCAAAGCACTCGTACTGACAGTACGAACAGTTTCTAACAGTTATTTGATTCTAATGCTAATACCACTTTATACTGTCCTCTCAGTCATGCTTCAACGCATGCGTAATGACAGTACAAACAGTTCATACACTTTTCCTGATAGAAGCAGGATATTCATACTGTTTATACTATCAATGTGAGTGCATTGGAAAAAGCAGGACATGAAAATACAGTTTGGAGGGAACTTTTCCCAACTGGGTGGTGGCACTGCCAACAACCAGGGTTTATTTGAATATGACTTCCATCATACTTACCATTGGCACTGGGGGTGGTAGTCCAGCCATTTCAATGTATTCTTCTGCTGCTCTTCTCTTCTTAGGACTGACTTTCAGAGTGTGGACGCTACCGGAATGAACTAACAGGGACAGAGACCGTCGCTTCTGCGGTTTGTCTTCGGCCCTCAGGGTACGCCGGGTAGGGTTGCCGCTGGAATGTTCTTGAACCGATCCGTCGAGCAACGGATGCGTCTCTAAGGCCTCCTCGTGAGCTGTGATGTTTCTAGTAATGTTGGTCCCACTTGTGCTCGGTCTGTCTGAATTGTGTTCCAAGGTACTCCCTTCGTTTTCTGGACACACCTCTGAAAGTTCCTCGCTTGTCGAATGCTTAATTGAGAAAGAAAGTGTTTAATTACTTAATATATTTGATAAGTTGAGAGGGGAAGTTGAAATAGTGACCTGCTGGGAGCTAATGAACCTGTAAGAAAAATTGACCAAAACAATTTACTATAAAAAGCCACACTTGGTTTTTCAAAGAAATCTTGAAGGAAAAGTGCACACAAAAGAAAAGAATTATCCAAAAATTGCAAAAGAATTATCCATCACACTCAATGAAAGTAAATCTCACAAAAAAAACAAAAAAAATTCCACTGTAGAGATATGAACTCTGTAATCGTTTTTAAACAAATTTACGTTTACAGCGAATGGTACGTTGGACGGATAATATCTTCAGACATCATGTACACTTGAATAGAAAATATTCTGCTGGGGTTGTAAAGAGTCATGGTATCAGTCACTCGTTCTTTAAGAGTGAAAAGGCTCATGAAAAGAGAATTTGTGCCATCATTCCCCAGTTAGAGATTACTCACTCTGTGATGCAAGTCAATCAATGGGACTCGACTTGTTGTCGCAGCATTCTTTAAGTTTTGAGAAGATCGTTTCAAAACTTTCAAAACAAGTGTCAATAAGAAACGGCAACATTTAGACGTAACTCATTTTCACAGCTCTGATTTATGTATCGGTCTAGTCTTTATCATTCTTTGCATTTACTAAACTTGGGCTGAATGCTATTAATGTTCCTAATTACTGAGTATTTCATTTTCTTAATAGATTTGGTACTCAAAGTTTTGCATATGATGAGAAGTCGAATAATCATACTATTTAGAAACAAATCATTTCAATGAAAAATTCCTCACATTTTGTATTGTTTGTGATTTTATTAAGCATAATTGCCTACTTGATAATCAGTGGCGGAGCGTCCATACAGTCAGGGGGGCGGATGCCCCCCCTGACGGACTCAAATGGACTGCTGGCGCCCTTTTCAGCTTGTTACCACTTTTTACTTATTCGCGATTGACTTTTTTATTGCGCTCTCATCTACCTATTGACATTTGTCACATTTTGTTGGTGTAATTTTCTGACGGCTCTAAAGGCGGAACACCCATATAAACTTCCGATGACACCTATTTATTCTTCGTTTATCTGCAAATTAGCAAGCCCGGAAAGGGTCATTTCCGGCGATCTAGGGAGTATCTTGACTCAAAAAATTTCGGTACGCTCCGCGCCAACCTGTGTTGGCGCCGCTTAGATAGTGTCGAAAGTGCCCCTACAGACCATCCCCCCACCCCCCCTCGACCAATACCCTAGCTTCGCCACTGTTGATAATGATAAAGATTTCATATATGGCACCATAATGTTTACAGATTATTCCAAATTTTATATCTACCTTAAGACATTCAAAGAGGATTTTAGTATTTTCTCAAAAAGAGTATTTTGTTTCAAGCATGTTGATTGTGGAACCAGATTAGTTCAAACCAAGAAAGATCACAGATACTGAATCAGTCCAGGATTTAAGTACTTTACTTTTGTCCAGGTAACTGGTTTGACACCTAACTTCTTTGATCGTTCTAAATTTCAAGATATTGAACGATTTCCTAGATATACCACTGCACACACTCAGTCAAGGCAAACTTTCTGGATTCGTGCACAAACCAGCTTTTACCATACAACGACAATGTCGGTTAAAAGTTTTCAAAAATCCATTTCTCATTTGTTTGTTTTTTGATGAAAATGTAGCTGAAATCAATGCAAGTATATTATATAACATGCATGTATGGCATTTTTGTTTAAAAAAATGTTTTTAATCAAGTTTGCTGATCCTCCTTCATATTGCACTGTTTGCGCATTATCCACGAGCAAACAACAAAGTTTGTTGTCTTAGAAAAAGATTAATGTATTGAAATGCTGATGGATGAGGACCAATGGAGAAGCTTTAAAAATCAGCATTGCAATTTTTGGCATAAACTGTGTGACATAATTTAAAATTTAACATTAGTAAATTAAGAATTGATTAATTACAAATTAAACCTATTGAACCAAACAAAAGTAATTTCACATAGCACATCAACCTGAGAAAGTCAAGCTTATTAGAAGCATCCGGGCCAGCAATATATAGTTAGATCCTCAATTCTGCATAGAATATTTTCACACATACTACAGAAAAGGATTGGTAATTATGCAAATCAAATGTCCGCAGTAAAGGAACATGAGGCTAAGCGGGTTTATGTGGGTTGTTGATCTTTAAGATGGATAATGATACTCAAATAGGGACAACAGATACTGTACATTCATTCATAACAATGGAGAACAGATTTTTTAAGCTTAAAGTATTTTCCCAGTGTTCATATTTTTGCCCCTAATTCTTTTGGGTGAGGGATGAGAATAGGAGGCTAAGGATAGAGAGAGGAGAAGGATAGGATAGGATTACTATTACCAAACTTGGCGGAAAAAATTATTTTTCAGGATTGCTCAGTTGTATTTGTGGAAACTATACCTACCAAAAGAGGTTGAAAATAAATTTCAAATTGAACCTTCCAATACTTGCTTACAACTTTCACATGTTAAAGGCATTGAAGACTCGCCCCACACTGCGTGTGGCCATCTGAAAAAGTTAACTTTCTGTTGCTCGCAAGCAGGGGCGGGATTTGAGTTGTGAAAGTGGGGGGGCAAACCTGCCAGCAAGACTATCTAAGCGGAGCGCCACCATCGGTTGGCGCGGAGCGTACCCAAAATTTTTTGGCTTTACAAACCCTCCAGATGGCCGGAAACGGCCCTTCCCGAGTGCTCTAAGCTGCATGTACCCATCCTTGAAATATGGATCTCATGTCTGCAATTGTATCTAGATAGTTAATTATCGTTTAAAAATTTGAAGAGGATTGATAGTAGAACATATGGTCAGATGGCGATGTACAACTTTTGTTATACGTCACTATCTAAGCGGAGCGCCATCATCGGTTGGCAAGGAGCGGCAAAATGTTTGATGAAAGGTAACCTTAGATCGGTAAAATTAACACCCCCATATAGGCTTTAAATCGTATCTACACAATTAATGAACGTGTGTAAATTTAGGGAGGACAGATAGAAGAACTTATATGTTGATGTACAACTGAAGCTTATACGTCACTATTTAATTAGGCAGTGCACCACCATCAGTTGGCGCGGCGCGTCGAAATTTAAGCAAAAAGGAAAACCTAGATCAGCAAAAATGACAATAAATCGCATATAGACAGTTCTTTCCCCCTAAAATTATTAGTATAGTGTGCATTGGACCGATCAAGAAAATGTTCAGCACCCACTTCGAAATTCCCCCCGCGGTCCCCACTTCTTGGAGCACTTGGCAAATATTGGGGGCTGAACCTTCCTTTACCCCTCCCCCCACTTTTTTTCATGGGGGATAAGTCCCTCAAGTCCACCGGTTCCGTCGCCACTGAAGTCGAGGCGGGGTGAATTTTAGGTGCAACATGGAGCAATATTTACGGGTCATTTCATAGTACTGGTTGAGATTTGAAAATGAAATTATTACCTGGCAGTACCAGCATTATGTTTGAACTATTGCCAGATATCAGGCAACATAGAAATGCATAATAAATACTTGAATGTTACTTACTGTTAATGAAGGGCTAGACGACGGGGGAGGGGGGGTGTCATGTGTCAGTGTATTGAATTTAATTATTGATATACCCAATATACAAATCTGGCTTTCGTAAATCGTTTCTCTGGATTTAGTTATTCAACGCATTCAGTAGAGCAGCAACGTTGAAAATCAATTCCTGAAGCTAGCACTATAGCACATGCCGCGGAATCATCACGTGAATCGCTAGTGTGTTAGCTCCAGGATTCGTAACCTGTGCTGCAAACCATGTGCTAGCTCCAGCTCCAGTTATTCTGCTATATGTTACGATGTTAACACAAATTCGACTTAGATTCGAAACAAATAGGCCTATTTGATAGAGCTGTTGTGGGGGAATAATTTCGATTAGGGTTGTGCACATTTGTCTACAAAAACGACAAAAAAAGTGAACTAAGGTTTGGGAAAAAGTGGGGGGGCAAATGCCCCCTCTTGCCCCCCCGTAATCCCGCCCAAGCTCGCAAGTGACGTTTTGTTTGTGTCGCTACAAAATGCAGACAGTACTGAAACGTGATACCCTGTTATCTTTAGCTGGACCTGATAATGTCCATCGCTGTATCGTTTGTACACTGTGCTGTGGTTATTGACCGCAGCTGTATGTACTGACTGTACACTAGTGTCTAATTACCCACAGTAGCAAGCTGTGTGTGTGTATTTTCTGGGATCGATGATGGTGTCTAATACTTCTGTTACACCTCATTCGAAACTACAGTAGGTCAGATTACCGGCATTAGACATTTCTTTTTGCGCAAGTCTTCACACCCTTTAATGTTTCACCCTTACCAGCTACAGTATGTTTATTTATGGATCTTTCAGTTCACCTTAAATTATTTTTCAAATATAGATGATACAGTCTTGTTCAAATGCTGTGGAAGTAACACACAACATAGGCTAGGTTTCAAAAACACACCAAACATTCTCAGTTGTAAATTCTCTTTATCATTCATGATTGCTGGTCTATTTTAATAAGGTCTAACTTTCTTTATACATAGTAATACATGTTTATCTTAGCATAAATTTGGTAAAGACTAAATTAAGACTATAGTTAAGTATTCTAAAAATGACCCCAAAAAATGTCTAACAAGCATACTTAGAAAACATTAATGATTGCAGGAACCTGTTAGAAAATCCACAATCACAATGGACACTGATTTTGCTATGAAAAAGATTAGCTAAATGTTGGAGAATGAATTGCTGACATAACAATTCGATATGTTGTTACACTAGTTTGGCCTGGAAGAATTGTAATCACGTCGGTCCATCTTATGGCTATTACGAAATTACCCATTTTAAACTGGGCTCAATAGTTAAGTTCGGTTTGGTACAGGTAGAACTTATGTATATACTGTCAGTGTCAGGCCTAACGATGTGGTGTATTGTCATTGTTACACAATACTCAGGACTTGGTAGCAGACGACAAAACATGAAAAGCAACCACTTTTCCTTATTCGGTACAACTAAATCGCATCGCACTAATAAAGCATGCAAATTATTTCTTAGCTTTAAGCAGATATATTAAAACCCTGGCTTTCTTCTAACTATAAACAACAACAAGATAACTTGAGTTCATATGACAGAATCTCACATTGGTTAAACAAACTTACATTCATTCCGAACCATGCATTGGAAGTCGGCGTTCTTAGTAACCACGGCAAGTCACAGGTTTGCTACGGTCATCTTCTCGATGACTTCAGAGAAATGTCAAAGATGTACATGCAAATATTCATTCCATGTGAAAATTCCATATACAATCATGCAGTAGATGATGAACATGCCTATCTCACGTTTATGCATAAGCCACTTCTAAGCGATCCGAGCTGAAATCGATTAACTTTACACGTCAACTCCGCTCTCAGGGTTAGCAAGGTGTTCTCGTCCGTAATGTATTAGTGTTCATTGTGCAGGTACGTAAAGATGGTACGTACAAATTTACGTACGTTGTGGTGTGTTATTTAGCACTCAATTCATGTGCAGTATTCCCAAAAGCGCACGCTTTATCGGTGCCAGCAAAATGGATGTCGTGTAACAGTTTCAGAAAATGTTTCAGATGGGCGCCATCACTTCGGTTTAGTCGGCGTCATAGCTGTAAGTTTAGGAGAGGGTTCCGCGGCTATGTGGGGGCGTTTGTCCTGATGTGAAGTATTCAGTCAAGGGCAGTTTGAATGTCCTCAATGTCTTATCATAAGAGTAGGATCAGGAGGCAAAGGGGGAGAACTCATTAGGCTGGGAGGGGAGTGCTATGTAAGTTCTCGCTCCTCCCCTTTACTTTTGTAGATAGGGATGCGGGAGCCATTCAATTGGATCATTTGCATTACCTAAACGAATGCTAAGCAATCAAATGTTTTGCTTCATGTACGAAATGTTTCGACATGAAACGTTACAATTCGATCGCAAGTGGAATAAAAGTCGACATGCAATATAAATGTCGAAATTTCAAGATAATTTATCTGGGAATTTCTATATATTACATCAAATTTGCTACATAAGTTCAGTCAAAATTTCGAGGAAGCTAAATTTCGGGATGAACAGTCGAACATTTTATGACAAATCGATATTGTGAGCTTAAACAAGTCAAATTCTCGAGAAACAAGGGAAAATTTCTACCTCAGACGTTATTATTTTGAGAATATTTTAAAACTTTGGTGAAAAAGTATGTAAAGAATGAACTTACGAGCGGCAAGTCAAAATGTCAATGCAAAATATCGAATATCGAATTTTGAAAAAAAGGGGTGAAATTTCTGATATTAAAAAATTTCGGGGAAAATTCAAAATTTCAGAAAATATTATAACATATGCCGATTGAAAATGGTTACGGAGGGCATTTTAACTTACAATTCACTCAAGTGAGGGGAAATTACTGACAGTCCATGGCGACGCCGTCCCTTCATCCTCCTATTCTTTCCCCTTTTCGTTCATTCTGTCTGAACGTTTCCGATTATCTTGAAAGCACGTTATGGTGCCCGTCAATACGCATGGAAGCAATACCCGAAGAACGGAACGTACTTCCCAGGTCTATATGCAGGGATTTGACAACAATACATCATGCACTGGTTACAGCCCTCTATAGTCACTTACACTGATAAATGAATAGCCCCATCTATTTTGGTTACAGCGATATCATGACGTATTATAGGTACCTATATAATATTAGATTATTTAATGTACTTTAGTTGGTTACTTAAGTTGCTTAACTAACTTAAGTGTATCGATCTGAGGATGCTATCTAATTGTTACTCGTATTCAGGTAACGCCTCAATGTTATAGAGCGCTGTGTGCTTACCAATATTCACTGATACCAGTTTAACGTGTAAGCTATAGTAACAAGCGTTTACTTGTAATTTGATGGTTTGATATGGAATCTCTTTCTCCCATGTTTGATTATGTTGTCAAAAAGAAGAAGATAATATCAGTGTCAAATGCAAAGGGTCTCCGCAGTGTAAGTTTGACAGTGTAAGATCGACTGCCAGTAAATATATATATATATACCGCCCCCATTTTTTCTTTTAATTTAGCTGTTCAACAATTCGTTAGCAAGACTAGCAGTTTCAGCTTATTTTCATTGAATAATTCTTCCAAATAAAATCCCTATTCTAGTTAGTGGTAGAAGTAGCTGTATTTTTTTCTTCTGATAAGCCTATTCTGCAGTCACGCATCGACGAAGTTTTTCAATACCAACTTCTTGAAAGTGATTGCTGATATAGGTGCAGACATTCCTTGTGTCACGCTTAGGTAAATTCACAAGTGACGTCTCATGTGTTAGGGTGTGTGAGACTCAAAGCAGCATTTTGCGAGTTATCTAAGCTTTCATCAGCTCATAACGGTTAGAAAGTTCTCAGAGTATATTAGGGCTATTTCAATAGAGTACTTCAAAAGACATGAAATTTGCATGATAGACTCCAAATAGTCGTTTTTGTGCAACCTGTCGTATGACAATCTGTTCATGTCCGTCACACAAGACTAATATATGCACTCAATTGAAGGTATGTTAATCCACCCGATTCACATAGTATCATATGTGTCGTAAATTCGTAATACTATAATATAAAACCGCAGTAATGTTGTTGCACATAGTATTGTATGGTACAATGATATATTATAGGCAATTATATTTGTAACGTTTTAATATTACAGTACAATAGTATAATACATACTAGCATGCGAATCGGCTGGTGAATCTGATCAAAAGTCGGGTAGACGAATAGAAGTGTGCATGAAAAGATATATAGGAGCAGAAGGGATAGAAATCGTCAGCGTTGATATCTAAATGGGTCAGTACATCACTTCCGTGCTTGAATGTTTGAAGCTCTTGTAAAGTCGTAGTGTGAAATTATCACCAATTGGCTGATAACATCTATACATGCACGGGCTTCACAAACATAGACCCTGCTAGTCACAAGTATTTACAAATGAGCCCAGAATCCCCAGACCCCTCCCACCCCCATTCCACCAATCAACTGTCAGTATTATTCGCGTTTCTTTCTTGGTGTATTATATATCAGCGGCCTTTTGCCTTTCGAATACAAAAAAACTTAGACGCAATCACATTCAAAAATATTTTGTTCTCCATAAAATTACAGCCTACCTCAGAAACCAGGGATCGACATGGGAGGGGGGCAGGGTTAGACGGATGACCATTAGCGTTGAACGACAGCTGCCAAAGGCCGCACCGTGCGCATGGTTTGTTATCCCGTAGGCGTTCAGTCCAAGGGCCCACTCGAGGGCCCCTGGTGGGTCCAGGGACGAAGCCCCGGTAAGCTGTCTAGGTTACACTGAAACTTGAAGCTCATGAAAGTTCAAGTATTTCGTCAGGCAGTTCCTGACCGTTCCTTGGGACCCAAATGCGAAATAATTTAACTCTCCTGTCATAATTTTGAACTCTTTTTCAAATCACTGCCCTCAAGGTTTCTCTGACCCCTTCCCCGTGTCGGGGAGGGGTTAGAATGTCATGCTACGGATGAGATGGCCCAAACATGTAATGTATACTCATGACACGAATCTCTCATTCCATCCTATCTTAGCTACTACTCATTAGCAGACAAACCATGAAAATATGTACTTGGCGTATATCGAACAATAACAAACGTCGCCGACGTTTCGATGGCATCGTCCCACGTTCAATGATGGCTGATATATTCAGTTACCATATAGGCTATACAACGAGTAACTTATACAGTATTTTACAGACCCAACAGTGTACATCGCCAGTATTTAAAGTGAACCTAATTATTCCAGTGAGATGTTATGGTTCACTGCTGATTCGATGCAGTATAATAATAGCTTAGAGGATCATTAGTGAAATATATGTGTGTTGGAAGCGAGAGCGAGAGAGCGGAGAGAGTTGAAGAGAGAATCGAGCCTTCAAACATCAGTGGCTCATCAATCAAAGCGGCTGAACCTGAGGCCAGCGCTTAATTGGTATCATAATGCATAAAAAGGTACGACTTTTACGAATTCAAGAAATAAACCGCTCTATAATGCGATTCAGATTGGACATGTACAAATGGCGTTGGAACGGTTTGTGTGAATTGACATAACATCTTTTAGTCTGTACTAACTTCGGTGTGGGATGTTATTCATGGATGATATGCTTTTCCGATGTATACAGGTCAAAGAAATATTTTCCGTTGGGTTATTATAGTAGGTTTATAAAACAGTGGATTAAAGTTAGGCTTATAGGATCATGAGCCGATCTCTTTATTTATTTAACCCTAGCGAGGCATTCCAGAGAGATGACATATTTTTTTATAGACGTTTATTTTGATAAATGAATAAGCTTCTGAAACCAGTGAAAGCACCACTTAAAAATCTGTCTCAGCATAGCCATTCCTAAAGAAGACATAGTCATCCTTTGCAGAAGAGGTAATCAATACAATTCTTGCTTTGTTGGCGATATTTTTAAACGTATAACAAATGTTAGTTTTACTTGTGAAATCTTCTATTTCTCTTTCTCTGGCCCCTCCGCCTCCTTTATTTGAAAAGTAACTGAGCAGAACGTATCGATTACATCACAGTGCATGCACGATGATACTGTGTGTACCATGCAGATACATCTCTATAATGTTTACATCTCTGCTTGGTGAAACCCAATCTCCATATTCGTCATCTTGGCGAATAACATATGTCCAATAGGATATGTCATGCATATGCGTAACCCGTCTTATTTATCAGTAAACATGATTGACTGTGTCCCCGTTTATACTTTCATATTCTCATCGACATCAAATATAGTTCCTCTTCGTGTTCTGCGTTGGTAAGAAACAAGGTTCGCTTGACGCGATAACGACAAAAGGATCAACGTTTATCATCCGTGTATAATGCTATATAGTGTCATCACGTTCTTTTATAATCATCGTGTATATACTTTCATATAACTGTCATCACTTTGTGTTCTTTTTGGCGTCCCATAATATTAGTCTATCAGATGACCTTTTACTCATTATGGCTGAGTTTTATGTCTCCTTTAAAGGAAAACTGTATCAATAAATTTGAATCCTTTGGTTCTCCATTTCATGTTAATATTGCAACCGTATACATATAGTATATGTTGGTCGAGGCCCCGTGGAAATTTGTCCCACACGTATACGATGGGCCTCATGAACGACACCCAAAACGAGCTGATTCCAGAATGACGTCAGAGAAGTCTTCAATACAAGGAACGTTAGAAGTTGAAAGTCCAAATTACAGAGAAGTTCAGATGTAACTTAAGGTTAAGCAAGTCATTCATATTTGGTATCTTTGTTATTGTCATGTTTGCAAAATTTTGTCTCAAATATCAACGGAGCTTTGTTCTCGGTGTGATTTCAAAGATAATGTTTTACTGATGTATGATATCACCCAGAATGCTCCTTGAGAAGTAAAAGCGCTTCTTCCTCCTTTCAACCTGAATTACGACTGCATATTATCAAGTGAGTAATATCGCAGAAGTCACATAACTATACTCTCCCCTATAGCATTTACTCAACGTAAAGTTAATTCAATTTGTTACGCTGTTTTAAAAAAAAAAATTCTGCTTCATATTTCTCAATTATTAATTTAAGCGTATGATTGGATAGGGTTCCAAGTTTGGATAGAGCCTTCCAAGTTGTGAAGTTAACAATAAACCGGTTGCTGTAGTGTTATATTGAGATGCAGCCCACTTTCGGTGTGAACTGAAACTTGATGTAAATTTTGATGAAAATCATGGAACAATTTTTTAGACTGAGTCTGCTTAGACTCTGACATCACACCTGATTGCTTCAAGTTCACTTTTGGTACAAAATGTGTCAACTTCAAAATCACGTTGTTATCTCGAACCGATCAGTAGAATTGAATGTAAATGTTCGCCGAGATCTTAGCTATTTGTCCTCTTTCATCCGTCGAAAATAAATGTTCACCTATAGACCACTACTTTAAGTAGTTTCACAAAACTGTGAACCAAATGTAACTGCGCGACGTATTACTGTTTTGATTATTTGTGGCCAGTAGGCTATGTGTAGCATTTCCAGCACGGGTTTACGTCATTAACTGAGTGTCCCTTTATGATATCATCCATCTTGTCTTCGGTTTACAATACTTTACTATGTATATTAATTGAAGTTGTAAATTTCGGAACGATTCCTTGGACACTTTGATAATCGGAAGCTTAGTTTTCCCTCTATGTCACTATAGGTCAATGCGTCATAATTCGATATATGACATGACGGTCCAATATGCTTATATATCTATAGAACAAACACCGAATAGCATAATATATGATACATGTATACGGTGCGATACTTACTTCACAGCAATAACTATCGAGAAATTAACACTTAGGCTGTAGAAGCTATCGCCGAGCGTTTGCATACTTATATATAGCTATGCATATATTTGTGATAAACTGCAACACAGACGTATACTGTCTATGCATTACAGAACGGAAGTTAGATACTGTATATCTATTTTTGGAACATTACCGAATGTCTTTTTGACAAATTGCGACACAGCTGGGGGAGAGACACATCACTGAGCTACGGAAGAGCTTAATCACCGAATGCGTCATATTGCGAAAGTGTGACATTATATGGGGAACAATCGATGAAATGGTAGGATTTATCATAAAAATACAACAATTGTTACTTTTCTACGGCCAGAAAAAGTGAACAAAGAGTGCATATGCTACAAGCCAGAATGAATATTCCACAATATTCACCAGATAAGTCTTTCTCCAGACTATGCATTCACGTGCCGCTTAGAAGCTGAATGTTAAATTATAACTCCTATTACAGCTTCGTACTTATCCTTTGTTTTTGACTTGTTCTACTACAACCAACCTGGAACGGTGAAAGAAATTTCTCTCCATAACAATACTAGAAAGAAACAACTTCGAGTAGTCGTTCTGCAAATACCAAAATATATATTCAACTATCCTGGGTCAGTTATTAACAAGCGGCTAGCGGTATACCCTGCTTTGAATGGACAAGCAATCATTTACTGTACACTGCAGGGCACAGAATACTCTGAATGGGTGCTGCGATCATTGTAACTGCTATAAGTACTGTGTACTTGTGTGTAGAAAATTGGCGGCGCTGCAGTAAAGGAGAATAAAGAGCCGGATCTCCGGCTCTGGGAGAATACAGAGCCTTGCATTTCTGATTAGTATAATACCACAACACCCATACCTTTTGTGCAGCAATTATCTGCATGCTAACGGTTCTCCGCCATTTATAGATTGAGATAACCACAAATCGTGTTTTCAAAAAGTTTTATCCATGTTCCCTAGATTTAAGCTCAATTGTTGGGTCCAAGATTACAAGTTCGACTATCAAAACTAACGGAAAGTGACCCGCTATATGTAGGTCATACTGTCAGTAAGGTAGGCCCATCTCTGTAGAAATACATTGTACCAATGTACCGTGTCATACGGTCGTAAACCATTTGCTGGTTCAGTCTCTTGTAAAAACACCAAACCATCCACCCCATCCTTTACAAAGAAAAAACAACAAACAACAATAAACTCGATCACCAAGAAACAATAGGAAGCCTGTTGTGTTACTTTACGGTACAATATTGTTAACCGTGGATGCAACTGAAGGAGCTCTTCAGTCCGCTCTGCACAGACTGGAGTTTTCAAAAAGTGTGATTCGAATAATGGCTAAGAGGTATAATATGGCTAGGAGGTAAAAAAAAAAATCATTCCAGTGCGAAAGGTCTCATTCCCAACCAGCGATTTTGCTGAGCGTTCACTAGAATTTCCAGTATCATCTATGTCTGTTGAACCATGGAGGTAGAACTGTTTATATCCCGTGATGGTTGAACTAGCCAGAGGAAAGTTACCCGGACCCACGGTGACTTACGACACGTATAGGCGAGAGGAAATAATGTCAGTAAACTATTGAGTATAGTGCCCTGCTTCATCTACTAACTATAGACCTTTATACAATAAACCGAACGGGATTCACTGACCTGGTACGTAGCCTACCTGACCCGATTGGATATGTTCTCATCTGCAACTGATTAGGATATATAGCCTAGAGTGAAACTTATGTGAACATCGAGGTAGGCCTATATGGTGTTGGATTGAAAGCATGTAGGACTGTTTGCATCTGGGTTGTAACTTATAGTAGACCTAATTGAAAAACATGAGAACTATGTCGCACGCTTTATACAAACATATATGTGTACAGTCCGCCAACATAATGAATGTGTTCAGACGGCCTTCTACTGACGGAAGGCGATGTTGAGTGCAGTTCAGTAGGCGGAGAGTGTCAGAAGCCCAACCCGCAAAAAACGAATGTACGAAGATGCAGAAAAGAATTCGGCCGGTTCCGGTTCCCCTCCCTATCCCATCCGATCACGTGTTCGCACTATCTCAGTACCACGGTTTGTATTTGCGCCAAGTTAGTGGCTTCTTGTGACTTCTTGTGGTAATTCGCAGAAATAAGACTAGTCTGAAGAAACTGTGTAAACACTTTTAGTAATCTTTTCCATGCGAAAATGTTTTCCATACGGTCATTCTTAGTTTCTTTCAAAGTAAACGACAGTTCCTGAAAGTCTACTGCCATGGAACATCAACATAATTGTACCCCATAATTCCCACATTGGAAGTTGGGCTTTTCAGCTTTACTAATCAAAAGTTTATATTGAAATGAAGTTTACAGCTAGGCCGTTTTTGAAGTAACCACAATCATCAAACAACCCGTGTTCAGATTACTACGTTTTCAAATAATGTACAAAGCCGAAGCTATGTTGTCATACCTACACGTATGTAATGTCCGTTAGTAATTGTGCACCATCTATCAACTTGTATCAACGTTAACCCTAGCATGCATATGTCTCTGTACAGTTTGTACGCAACGTAAAAAGTGAGTTTCTGTTTGCTTGTGGTTTCATTGTAATGTCCAATATGGCTCCAAGATGAACTGCTACTGACTCTCTCCCGGACAGGTTACCGTCTGCCGCTTTTTAGGCGCGGACTCAGCGTCCTTTCTGCCGCAATTGATCTTTGCCGAATAAGTGGATACATATTTTTCTTCATACGGAAAGTTCATAGAGGATAGACTGTGGGAGATGTAAAACGAAGAGAAATTTAACACGTTTTGATGACGAGCAGGCAGCTATATTGCTATAGTGTAATTTTGCTAGCCTAACGTTGTGTGCGTACATATAATATGTACGCTGTGGAGTGCAACTTAGCATTAGCCTAGTTGAAGGCTGTACTGTACAGTATACGTACTGTCATACTTCTTATCCTTGTACCGGTAGTACCATACTGTTTCTACAGTAGTATTACTAATTCATCATCGCACTAGGCTTGCCAGTGGATGTTTTGTTGGATTACAACTCGTTCAAATGGTAAATATCTACTCTTGTAAGGCCCAGGCTATGCCAGTTTTTGTCAAACCTCAAGAAATCACATAGGGTAGCCTAAGTAAGTTACACATCTTGGTTACTAAGTTATACAGTACCGTAGTAGGCATACAGTAACTTAAGATTGGTATTGGTAATACAACTTACAAGGGCACAGTAGCATGAAACACCAATTAATTGTTAGTCACAATCCCAGGAAATTGGGACGAAATATAACTTCTTACCACCAAACAAAATAGATGACAGTTGATAACTTAAACATTTCTCGAAACTTAAATCTGTTAGAGAAAAACAAACAGCTCGATTTTAACGGTCACACTAATTAGCGTCAACAGGCCGATTTCACGACAACTCAAGACAACAAGTTTAAAATACCATCAAATACAATTGATGTTATCAGAGTATATCTGGAAACACTGTTAAAACTGACTGGAACCAGCGTGCATACATATTTTTCACGGGAAAAAATGTTTTTGTCGTAAAAATCGCCAACTTTTTCCTAACGTTGAATTGGACGACGTGATGCTATTGCGCTTGTGCAATGCCATTGGACCGAACCATTATAATATGGATAATATGGGTGGAATTTGTGCTAGGTTTGGGAACTGCCTTGTGTACAGTGTCGGTAAGGTGGGTTGACGTAGTAATATAAAGCACCAAAGTATGGTGAATGAACTCCAAATCAAATTATTTAATGTTTTAAAATAATGAATATTGCTTATTGTTTTTCCATTGTAATTTACATATGTGATTATCAACTTTACAGAGTCTTGCTTACCATCATTTTGCCTGTTTTTATTTTGTGGGTACCATTCTTGATTGAAAAATTGCACTTACCTGTAGTGTAATGGTTCGGTCCAATGTGATTGCGCAAGCGCAATAGCATCACGTCGTCCAATTCAACGTTAGGAAAAAGTTGGCGATTTTTACGAAAAAAACATTTTTTCCCGTGAAAAATATGTATGCACGCTGGTTCCAGTCAGTTTTAAACGTATTTCCAGATATACTCTGATAACATCAATTGTATTTGATGGTATTTTAACCTTGTTGTCTTGAGTTGTCGTGAGTTGTCGTGAAATCGGCCTGTTGACGCTAATTAGTGTGACCCTGATTTTAACCTTAGGCCTAAGTTAAAGCCTGCATTTCCGAGATATAATTTGGAAAAGCTGCAGACTGGTGGTCAAATTCCTAAGAAAAATATTCACAAAATATTCAGTGTAAACTAAGGAACTGACACACTATTCTTGTGATTGAAATAATGTACGGATTTAAACAGCAGTAGGCCTAGGCTACACTAGCCTAAGGCCTAAGTTACGCCTTACCTAGGCCTAATCAATCTTTGACAAAATGACTGAAATAGACCTAGATGATAAGTGATTTAGACAGTAATGTAAGAAATAATGCCCTTTTATCCCTGGTAGAATATCATGACTTTGTATTGCTGTTTTTGTACATAGAGCTTAGGCCTATGCAATTTCAGCAAAATACACTGGCTACACCACTAGAAATTGCACTGAAGTAATTTCGTGGTTAAAAATTAACAGTACAGATTTCAGTTCCAGGGAATGAAATACCTTTATGGCTAGGAAAGGACTGACTTTGATATTCCCAGGTACTTTTAGGTCGCTAGACAAAATATATCAAACAAATTGCAGCAATGAACTTGACACAACTTTTCTTTGTAATCGGCCTATGTCATTCTTAGTGCTTATAGGCCATCAGCTGAAGGTCGAAATTCGCTTGTTTCGTTCCAGCAACTGCGGGTCTAAAATTTCTCTACAGCATTGAATACATAAATTAACTAAGATTAATGATCCAAAAGTTCTCCATGTACTTTCCTGCAGTTTTTTTGCAATTCCGCTCGAAAGATCGAACTATATTTTTTATTGCGTATGTTAAGAAACCTGCCGTTTTACGTTCAAAAGTTGTGCGCCAGTGAGATATCTGTACCATGTGATATGAATTGTCCAATGAGCCATGAGTTCTGTGTGCAATCTTTGTAGAAAACAACAAACATGGCGGCTCCCACGGGAGCTAGTCAGTCTCCGACACACGGGAATCTACAGTGCTCAGTGCACATTGAATCTGTAAAATTTGAAGCATTCAAGGCACTGACGAATAAACGATGGAATAAAGTTACTTCCTGCGCTAAAGATTGGCTTAATCTCAGCGGCGGAGACAGTGATATCGCCGTACTACTGATTACTCCATGGCCTACTACGATCAAGCGTGTGTTCAACAGCATAGTATGATGGGGTTCCACGATAAGTGTTACAAGCGGTTCATTGATAGCAAGCACATTGCTGCAAGAAAACGGACAGTTCCAGAGGAGACCCCATATGATTTTAAACGAAGAATTGACGGAAAAGATCGAGGAAACCAAGCAGAAGCTCTGGTGTATTGCCTGTTCAATTTATTATATGTGGGAAAAGAAACAATACATTACTAGGCGTTGCAAACGGGACACGCTGCAGCAGGCAGAGACTTTCGATGGAGGTAAGCCTAAGCATACTACACGACTCTACTTGTACTTCTGTGGCATAGTTGAAGTGTTAAGAGAAGTTGCATAATGCAAGATCAGTAGCTCTTAAGGGATAGAATCCAAGTCAAAGGGCACAGTGTTGGACCTGAACATAATATAATTACTTAGTGGCATGGTCATCTGATTTGTTTTGTTATAAGGTGGTAGGAACGGAAATTTGTTTCAAATTCTCCATCTGGGGCACTAGCCTACAGTATGTGTTAAATACAGGCTTCATAGTTTTCTTACTGTGGCCCTTTATTTGAATGATAGAGATATTATATTAGTTAGAAAAATAAGTGTAACAAAGGTGCAATAAGGTTAGGTTTGCAAGGTCTTATGGTCAGCCTGTCTAGCTTTACCAAAATGAACAATCTGTCTCCTTTATAATTAGTAACAGATATAATCTACCATTGTATAATTTAAACCATAACATTAAGAGATAATGTACTGTACTGTCAAAAAAAGCCTGTTTTAATTCTTTTTTGCATGACACTGGTTTGCAAAATTTGAATGTGTTTTTGTTTGTCCATAGAAGATGAGCAGATCATATGGTATATAAATAAAATTGTCTTAGTTCTTATTTGTTCAAACTTACATTTTGATCAACAGAAAATGCAAAACAATTTCCTTTTTTTTATTTCATTTTATTAAGGTATTGCTTCGACAAGCAGCAGAGCGGAAAAAAGATGAGCCCAGATTTTATGAATATTAGAGGAAAAGACCGTGTTGCCATTGAAGTGAGGTACCACTCTCTATGTTGAAGAAACTAGATACAATTCTTGACAAGGAAGACATACAGATCTTGAAAGGTAAAGTACTCTCTTCAATGTGTGGTTCATTGAGTGTTCAGGGGTGGATCTAGGACTTTTGGAATATGGGGGTCCTCCCCCAAGGAAAATTAAAAAATTCTCTAAACGCTTTGAGATGCAATATCAGGTTAATCTTTCCATTGAAATTATTAAAGAAATTTGCAACATATTTCTAGCTGAATTGTAATTATATTGGTACCCCATCATAAAATGTGAGACTCAAAAATATCCAATTTCATGGTACAAGGTGTTCTGTTCATCTCCTCCTCAGAGCAGAGTTTACCACCAACAAAAGATGCTCTGATCCAGCATGTTAAGCGCTGCACCAACCAGGCTGCTATTCACAGTAGGGCATTGCAGCCAAGGATTGATGCACTCTCACCAGAGGGACATGGATGTAAACTTGAAAATGATGACCTTATAATCACTTGGATGACGAAGCCACCTGACCCAGATGTTTTGCTTCAGTGTGTCAGCAGTAGCTGTAGAGTCGGCAAATGTCTTAAAGGAAGATGTTCCTGAATGAATGCACAACTACCGTGTACAGACCTATGTAAATATAGAAATTGCAGCAACTTCCAAGAAGATGTTGAGATTGTTGATGCAGGGGAAGATGATTTGGAGGATGAACTGTGATGGTGTTAAATCTCGATATCTTAGTCTGAAATTTTAATCAAGTTTGAAGTTTGTGAAGAGGGTTAACTTTTTCAAAGTCATGTTGTCATTATTTTGTTCCCCAGAGTTTAAAGGAACCAGTAAACATGATCTTATTCATATATTCATTTTAGCTATTAGTAGTTTTACGTAGATTACCCTAGTAACCCTACCTACCAGACACCTTTGATAAATATCCACATTTTCTTCAAATCACACTTTTTTTTTAGAGGGGATGGGAGGGGGGAGGAGGGTGTTATGGGCATGCTTTACCTCTTGCATATTCACAACTACATTTACTGATGACGATGACGCAAATACCGCGTCCTGAAACCAGTCAAAGGTTTATATACTGTTGTTGGGGAACCATCGCCCCTGACCCTGTTCCAATATCACGGTTCTTTATTGTTTGCCCTAACATTTCGTTACCTGTTTTATTCATATTGTTAATATGTTCTGTGCATCTGTTCAAGTTTTGACTGAAGGATATTCAAGTCTTTAGTGACTTTTATTTCATCTAATTATCTTCACCTCTACTACGGAATAGACTTTCCCTTTTCCATACCATATCTGACTTCCATGCAGTGAATTGAAGTGGATACTGTTAAGACTAGTACAACTGTCCTTGGATGAACTTTTAATCACTTATTAATTCCGCGCCGCGCCTTTTGATGAAGAACCTGTATCTTGAATCATCGCAAAGGCCCAGCTCTACTACACCATTGAGTGTATCGACCCAGTCTTAATAGATACATTATTTCTTTATATCTGGGGCTTAAGTTAACTGTCTTCGTTATTCACTTATTTGTACGATTTACCTTTATTATTCATATTATTTGTAGAATATACGTAGAACTATTATTATTCAAAATACCATTCGAAACCTTGTCGATCTTTTCTTTTATGCGTTAACTCCCTTGGAAACTCTTTTTGCAGGAATACGAATTATAAACATGTCGTTTCAGTAACAAGGAGAAAGTACCTAGTTTTGCAGGAGACTGTAGAAAGAGTACTAAGGTAACGGATATATACCGACTATAACTTTATTTCACATCTACAATATGCCATGACGTCTTAGTGTGCCAACTTATATATTGATTTATACAAAAGAAATAGCTCACTGGTCTTTGGGCATTGGTACATCTCATTGTAACTAGGGATTTAGCTACATGTAAAGTAGAGGGGGAGGGGGTCGCATTTGTAAAACAGTTTGGATGGGGAGTGTAACAATTATGGAGAGGAACTTTTCATTATATGTGTATATTTACGCATACATGCACAGATGAAATGCATTCATAACATAGGGGGAAAATCTAAAAATATTTGATTTATTACAAAGCATTATATCTGAGTTTATTAAAAGTGGTACATTTTTATAATTAAAACCCTTAAGTTATAATGTGCAAAAATTGTATTTCATATTTCAAAGTTGAAAATGTGATTTTTTACCATTTTGGCGAAAATGGAGGGGGGGGGGGCACAACTCGTAATGCCTGAAAACAACCCTCACTGACCCTTAGACCAGAATCCTCTTCCACCATTCTTGTAACCCTGACCCAACTATTATACAAAAAAAATATATCAGTCGTAATTTAACATATAAGAAAGGAGTGGTATGTATGCACCACTGTACCAAATCTAACGTTAGCACATGTGTTCCTAATACATAGCATCGTAGCACGTAATGTCTACATAACATACCCAATTTCAAGGGTTTCTTACAAAAATACTGCAGGAAATTTTTTGGAGAACTTTTGATATAATGTTTGTGATGCATTAAACTACCAAAAAATGCATTAAAAATCTAGACCCGGTGTTGCTGGAACGAAACTGATTTTACAGCCACATTTTGAGCTTCAGCTGATGGCCTATTACACCTATTTTACAATAACCAAGTCTATTTCATTTTGAATTAGGCCTTACTAAAATAAATCATAAAAGTAAAATCAGAGGTTCTCCATTTACCGCTAACCTTTAAACCTGAATAAATTGTATTTGGATGGTAGCATCCCAAAGGGAGTACAGTGGGCCTTTGAAACCCAGGGAATGTAATATTGCATGAATTTTAATTTTCAAATTTGCACGAGTTCTCTGCTTGCAGTTATGTTTGAATGTGGAGCCCATCACATGATCTAACCCAGTATATATCAAGTGTACCTAATGGCCACAATGTCACATTTTGCAAAATCAACTTTTAAGAAATAGCCTTGGTTAAGTGAACTTTTTTCAGTCAGTACATCACTGGGAAAAAATGTTTCGGAATAAAGTTAAGCACACAACCCTCTGAGAAAGAACGCAGCTCGCAGAATTACTGTAACTGAAATGGGAAATTATTTTGCATATATACTACCATGTAGGTGAATAAATGAATGTTAACAGGAACAAAATTTACTATTTTCATTTCAGTCATTTGCCAGCTGCATCTGATACACAATCCCAAAAATGTGTGACTTTTACGTAAATTAAAGGTAAATTAAAGGTAAAATAATGTGATGATTGAAGGTAACACTGAATTAAGGCAAGTATAGAAATAGTACTGACATTGATATTGTCATTGCAGTAAGTATTATGCGACTGTAGGTTAAACTATAAGGGAATTAGTGTGTAGAAGAAGAGGATTAAATTTTCAAAAACCAGTACTTTTTGCTGCCAATATGATTTAATGAACAATTCTAAGTGTAGGCCTAATTTCTTAATGTGGGAGATCTAATGGACCTAATTCCATGTACTTGCTCTTTGAAAAGGGTGTGCAACTAACAGTTACAGGAAATTTTAAGACCAAGACAGAAAGGATCGTTCCTTTTAAAATGCTTAAGTAGCTTTTAGAGTCAACATTCATGTGGTCTCCCTGTAAGAAACAGATTAAGCTATTTTAAGCCTCATTATAACAGAAAATTGTTCCATTTCTCATGCCTTGTTGTGAAAACTTGCCAAAAGTTATGCAACACATATTTAGGTATGAAAATTTCTATAGAACGTGTTCACTGATAGCGAGTATGCCTACTAGTGAAGTGGAAAGAAAGCTGCCTTTCAGGAAGGATTTTAATAGTGTTCTGAAACTTTTATTCCCTTGATATGTAATGGTCTACTGAAAGTAGTAAGTATACTTGTTAAGTAACTGTTTTTAAAGCAATTTCACTTTAAATATGTATGCTTCAATGACTCTTTTGGACAGCTTAGGAAAATATTAATCAACGAAAAGCAGAAGTAGATAAATGTTTAAAGGGTGAAACTCATTAGTCACTAGTGGTTTTGACACGATCAGGATGTAGTGTCAGTTTTATGACAGTTCAACACAGAATAGTTAATAGGATTTCAAGCTATGGATGCACCGGATATCCGGTCCGGCCAGACTATCCGGCCGGATAGTGAGGAATTATCCGGTTCCGGTTCCGGCCGGATATTTTTCAAAATCCGGCCGGATCTTTTTCAAAATCTGGCCTGAATTATTCCTTAAAAAGGTGTTGGTATTAACTTAAATCAATGTAAACTATTTCGAAAAATTAATAAAAACATTCAAAGTAAGGAAAAATTAGGTTTAACATGTTTAATTTAATTTTCTCAATGGTCTGACCCACTAAATGGGGTCTTAATTTCCCCTTCTTTATAATATGCCTATACCTCACCTAACATTTGCTCCTTGTTTCATACTTCTACTTCTTATGAATGATTTTCTTTTGTGTAATGACAAAATCCGGTCCGGGCGGATTATCCGGCCGGATTTCTTGTACTTTCCGGCAAAATCTGGTTCCGGCCGGATCCAAAAATTTGGATCCGGTGCATCCCTATTTCAAGCCTGAAGATTTATGTACACATCTGGTACATTTCTCAAACATCGTTCCCTTCATGACTTCATGTATCTTACTTTTCTCCCTCTTAATCTCTGCACATCAATTGTTGGTAACATGTTAGCACTGTGCCCTTGCCCCCCCCCCCCCCCCCAACTAACCCACTTCCAGTTGGAATGGTCAAATTATATTTGGCAACACTAGACTTAGCTATCGACGTAGGCAAATGTGCTTATAGGTAGAAGTATGCTTGTTAGTCTATAAAGACCAGAAATTTACTTCGTTCCTCACTTAATGATTGCCTCACAACCTCAGCACGCATGCTGTACTGTGTCTAGAGTGCACTGAAAACATTTAACATGGTGCACACTCTATGACTGGACCCAACCGGTCAATAACCGCCTTTCTCATTCTACCACCCAAAGTGTTTAGAACGTTTGTTTCGCTTCGGATTTTAGAGGACTGGATGAAGTGTACTTAACCACTTAACATTTCTGGTTTAAACAATATGCTACTTACGTTCACTGATTTTTAAGCCAAACCAGTGTAAAGTGTTCAGATGTGATGACATCTTTTGGAAGCAGAGTTGCGTTTATCACCGTGCCAGTGCTAATTTAAAATTTCATCATGATTTATAAGTTATATTGTTTGTGTTCACAGGAAAGCAACATTTCCTCAAGACTAGAATGGAAACATGAGCAAGAAAGACATTCCCAAAACACCTGATAGGGAAGGGAAAAAAGTTGTAACATTCAATAGTTCTGATCCATCGAAGGAGAGAGAAAATCCAAACAGAACTATGGTACACGGAAACACAGATGCCCAAAAGCTGGGCAGCAGGGGTAAGTCCGAACAACCCCACCCAACAGCAGATAGCCAGCAGCCGATCCCAACCCCTGGAAATGTTCATGTCAACGGAGAGAGTGCTCTGTCAGATGATGCGGCTGGTGACGTTGAGGATGACAGGGTGGAAAAATGTGACGCAGGAAGTCACAAGCCCGTCATCAATGTTAGTCAGGACCAAGTGCCTGGACTTGTAAATAGTTTCAATGGAAACTCTGTAAATAATTCCGTAGTTAACATTTCACCTGTACAGGATGGAAGTCATTTTGCAGTAGACAGCAGAAGTGATAGAAAGACTGTTGTTCCTGCAAGTGTGCAATCAATTAGAAAATCAGGCTCCCAGGGTAGCGGCAAAAAGAAGCAAGTCAAAATTGTAGAGCCGCACAGAGAAGAAGAGCGTGTCTCGTCGGATGGCTTAGCGGCTAGACCAGACAGCACCGTGAAACCTTCTGAGGACCAAGGGGAGGATGGGGACCCGGAAACAGTGGAGAATGCGATTGATAAATCACCAAATGGACGTTTCATGAAGTATGATGTAGAAGTAGGCCGCGGTTCTTTCAAAACTGTCTACAAGGGACTGGACACAGAGACTGGGGTGTCTGTAGCATGGTGTGAACTCCAGGTAGGTACAAATGTGAAAAGTTAAAGGTTAAGAGTTTACTGAAAGTGTTGCTTGCTATTTTGTACAACAGGAAACATCTGTGTGTCTATATTTCACATAGGATCACAGGCCCGATCACTGTTCTTTCTGGATATTGAAGCATTTTGGACTAAAAATTCTGTATTGTAAAATCCTTACAGAGCTGTGAATTAATTGGTTGATGTCCACAAGTGTGTGATACAAATAAGAGCTGGGAATTTCTGATCTTTTCTTGGACAAAGTTAACTCTTGGACAAATTTAATTCTTGGACAAATTTAACTCACTTGCTCTACTATAGTCAAATAGTTAAGTGGAATTTGAGGAATTTTGAGCAAATTGTATGGCAAATAATCACAAAGCCTTCAGGCTTCCTGGTTACTGTGTAAATGAGAAGACTGCACTTAATGTCTATGGAGCGTATTATTTGGCGACAGGAAGATCATGTCAAGTTTACTGATATGATGCTAAAGTGTTATTGCAGGATATGATAGAGGTTACACCAGCATTATTGCACTTTTCAGGATATGACACAAGGATACTGAATCCTGAGAATAATTGAGAGTTTTGGGGTGTTTGATACAGTAGTTGTGTTTGGTAACGTGATATTTAACTGTAATTTTACAAAGTTTGTTCCTATGGTATACAACTGTATTATACATTGTTGGATTTTGAATTATTTCATACATGTGTAGATTTTTTGGAGGGGAAGATGGATTATGCATTCAAGCTGACCAACTGAAATAATTGCATGTACACTGTACTGTACAAACTGGTATACATGTACAGCAGTCGTTTCTTACCAGTCAGTGCCAAAATCTAATCATGATGTCACGCCCTGATCACATGGAATATATGATAAAACATATCTGCTTGCAAAAGCAATTAATATATGCATCCCTTCACGTAAAGGGTTGATCTTTTGCTAGCACTCTAATTGGATCTACTGCCAATTCTTCCGGTAATACCCACCCTAAGCTACCAAGATACCACCCACCCACTTATATATATACCAGATTGGATTGACAAATTTGACAGAAAATGTGTCATATGTTGGCCTTCTTTGGTGGTTTATAGTTTCCTTCTTACACATTTCATTTACAACAGGATGAGAATGGGAAATGTTTAGGAGATTGAAACAATAACAAGCTTCTCCTACTGTGTGGAAGTCGTCTATGCTTATGGATTGTGAAGTGACTGCATACAGTAACTAGCTTGCAATCTTCACCCTAGGCTAGATTTTATTTAAATGTGTACAGTATGACCCATTATTTGCTCTGCATTCATTATTCTAACAAAATCATGATTGTGAAGTGTTTCAAATACCATTGTCCTCTTGGCTACACTGAAGTGTAGACTACACCTTGTTGTGTTGGGGTACAGTAACTTTGAGTGTTCCATGGTCCACAAGATCAATGTCGTACCCACAATTGACAGCAGTGTTAATACTTGACAACATGATTGCGGAAAACATGTATAAAAGGATATGCATAATCAGCCAGGAAAATTTCCAATCTCCTTAATTTAATGCATAGAGTAACCATTACAGACGCAACTAAAATGCCCCCACCTACTGGGCATAATAGTCGCTCATAATTTTAATTTTTAAAACATAAACCCAAACTGTATAATAATCAACTTTATGGAGCCACTTGCAAGCCACTATGCAAGTTAGGAAAATTGGCCCTATCATAACTCCAAAGTGGCTTTAAGCTTTCACACAATTTTTTTCGTAGACTGTCTAGAACTGCATTTATTTCATTTTTTCTATGCAAGGTCATCCTAGTCTTAGACGCTGTTTGTTTCCCCAAGGTGGATCTGGAAATGATATCATGTTGTCATAACTTTGAAAAGCTTTTATTTTTAGTTTGAATGGATTTTTTTGTGTCAGTCACATGTTTATCACTGTTGGTGTTTACATGATCACCAGTTGCCTTGTGATGGTCATACTTTCCATTTGTACTGTTACCCCTACTGGCCTCATCACACCTTTATGATGTAGGCCAGTCTACATTCCTCCCATTCTTGTGTGCAGTTGCTTCAAATCTCTGTGGTCTCTCCATAAAGTTGAATGAACATGATGCTGCACTCAACAGATCTGTGGAGATAGTCCATGTGTGGTTTTAGGTTGTATTTCCCTGTTTGACTATTCAGGATGCTACTGGCACTTCTTGTTTACTGTACATCACAATTAATACATTAACTTTCTCCTGGAATGTCTTAAGTGACGACCTTTTGATTATTATACAGTTTGGGTTTATGTTTTGAAATGATGAGCGACTATTATGCCCAGTAGGTGGGGGCATTTTAGTTGCGTCTGTAATGGTTACTCTATGCATTAAATTAAGGAGATTGGAAATTTTCCTGGCTGATTATGCATATCCTTATAAACATGTTTTTCGCAATCATGTTTAAAATATTAACACTGCTGTCAATTGTGGGTACGACATTGATCTTGTGGACCATGGTGAAAGTTTATACCCGGTGTGTGTGACCTGAAACATTTATGGATATCTATTCGCAGTGAAAAAGAAGGAAAATGTTGCATTATAACAGGAAATTGAAGATGAGAATGTTTCTACAGTAGGCACATTGTCCATCAGTTTTGTTGACTATGCATTAATTGTTGATACATTGTAGTATTTCCTAATACCATACCTGCTCAAACCTATTGAATGTAGAATTCCTGTGTGCGGGTATTGAATATGACCAGCAAAGGCATATTATTTTTATGCGTGGTATTTGTAACTTGTTGTTAGTAGAATATTTCTATTTAAAGCTTCTACGAAAAAATTCACAGTGTTTGTAAAGAATAAAACTTGGCAGTTTATCAATCAAATATATTTTATGAGCCATGCGAGGGTTGGTGTTACAATGGGTTGTGTAGAAGACAGAATTGTACTACTTATAGTAGTTTAGGGATTGTTTGCAACATTTGACAAGACAAGTTGACTTATGAATTGAAATATACAGTAATAGTAGGGCAGAGTTCATATGTAAAAGCTTAAGTCCATGGAGGTGTGCCTATATTAAAGTGTTATTGCGAGCAAGTATATGTAATAGAATTCTTAGAATTCTTAGAATTAATAATATTATATGAATGTCAGATGTCAGAGATATTGAGTAAGAATATGAGTACAATGTGTGCAATTGACATGACACTGCTGAAATCAAACACTTACATTTCCATTACACTTTGTGATCACACTGATAGGGAAGGAAACAGTTTGCCCTTTGCTCTTTTGTACAGGTCTATTACTATTAACTTTATTACTAATCTATTGCTTAGTGTCTATTAACTTTGTGAACATCTTTGAAATATTGATGATTGATCTTGCCCTTTGATTTACGGTTCCATTCCTTATTTTACACGAGGCTAAAGTATGTTATCCTGTATGTTTTAGTTTAAGTGCATGCCTGTAAAATATAAAAAAAGTATCTGAAAATTTAGTAATATACTTTGCAACTGAAAGACCTTCTCAAATCAGATAAAATACAAAATCTATGTATGTAAAATAGCAAAGTTTTGAAACTGGGTATCTGCCCTACATTGTATACTGAATTCCTTGCAGACATTGTTAAAAACTGTTAGTATATCGAATCACAGTTTCATCTCTTCACTATCAACTCCCCCATACAATAGTCACTAGTAGAAACTACGTAGTCGCCAAGCAATTATACACTAACATATTGTATTGAACTTCTGTGGACACTTAAATATATATTTAAAGTCATTGAAATTTGCAAAGTTGAGACTTTTAAATAAAGTCTATTCTGTAGTGTGTACATCTGCTGTCTTAAGTTGATCAAATCCTTCTTTTGTTGTGAGTTCTACGTTGATTTCAAAACAACTTCAAGATGGCTTTCTTTACCACTTTGTCTGTTTCGTACAGTATTTGAAGTTCCACATGTCTATAAGCTCAGTTTATTGTTCATTATGCCAATTTAAGCCCCATCTTAATTTGTTTCAAAGAGAAAAAATCCTGTTTCCTCATGCTGGTATGAAGCTATCAATATAAGTGTGCTAGTGCTTGACAGTGCACCAGAGCAAGACTGAATGATAACTTTTATGATCCTGCCTTTAAAATATTGTGCCTTCAGTTGTGTTGCTCTGAGGCATTAACCTAATATTTATGTACTGAAATATGCACAGTGCAGTCTGCATAATTTCTATAAATAAAACTACTAACACAGAATTGGATTTGTCAGGATAGATAAGTACCCACTGAATGAATTGAAGCTTGTGAAAAATGTCAGCGGATATTAAGCACACCGAAATGTAGTGCTGTAAAAAAACTAAATCCAAAGCAATACTTAGTTGCATGGCAAATCTTCTTTGTATAATACTATTTTTACGAGATGAAATTGTGTAACGGAAGGGAGGTGACTAGTGTTAAAAATGGCAAACTTTGTGCGATAATTTAATACGTAGAGGTTTTGTCGCAATGTAAATAATTTTTAGTTGCTGTAAATATTTGATGAGTTGTACCTGGAAAAGTAATCTACTCAGACAATAATGGATGCCTGTCTTTTGAAAGTCCTTTGAAGTTACCCAGCATACAGTATGGTTCTACTTGTACTGGGATATACTGTACATAGAGTTGGCTTAAGAAGTGAATATAAGTTTGCATTTCCTTAATCAAAGATAAAAACTTCCTTGCAAGATTGGCAAGTCATTTGTCTGTTCCATAAGAGTATGACAAAATGATCAGTTCTGAAGTGATCAGTTTGAAGCTTCCTACCTTGTATCAATGTCCACTGACACCAAAATGGCGGGGGGGGGGTGGAGGGAAACAATCAGACTGACTCAAATCCCTTACTCAAGACAAGGTACCGTACACCTTTAAAGTAAATATTCTGTTAGTGGTAAATATTATTGAATAGTAAAACCAGTCTGTTATTTATGCAGTGCCACTTTAGAACAAAGCTCTAATCTAGTTAAATTTCAAATGGTAAAGAAAAAAGTTAATTTTTTTCCCCACCATATTGTTGATTTGTTTCTTCTGTACGAATATGCAAATAGTTTGGATTAATTCATGCTGGTAGGGCACAGCAGTGGTGAGATGTTGTCTTTCACCCTATCTTGGCTATGGGCTCCATTTCCTTGTATTTGAAGATCACATGTACAGTGACGTATGCTAATCTTTTTTTCAGTTTATTCTGCAGTACAGTATGTAACCAATACCATTGACGTAAATTTTTTGGAAATCATACACTAGCTTATGGTTCATCCTTGATCATCCGGTACTCGGGTGTATGTTACAAAATATGAGAAAATTCAGCTTCAATATTTATTGCATGGAATGTCTTTTTTCTCTGTGAAGTATTACAACTTTCATCAACTTCTACAAGTTTCTGTTGCTACTGGACAATAAAACCCCATAACACTGCCTCATTTTACACGTGAGTGGATTCTGTGAAGCTTATACTGTTTAAGAGTGTTTTTGCCACGATGTGATAAGAATTAAAATAAATTCGTCAATTATTCACTCACCTCCATTTGGTGACAGAATATTATTATATACAGTAGGATAGAGTTTGTATTGTACAAAGGTCTGTTGTATCACATGGATAGAATCTCTTCAGTAAATATTTTCAGCAAAAGCATTTGTTCACCTGACATTAGTCATATGTGATAATTTTTCTTGTCCTCACTTTCCTGTCTCCTCACAAACACAGCACTCTTGTTTCAATCTCAATTTAGTTCAGGTGAAAACTTACCAAATGTTGTTAGGGATATAAGTAAGCCATTCCCTATTACAGTAACAGAATGCCAATACTCTGACAGTTTTAGCTAGGTCTATGCTAACTATAGTCAGTAGTCACAGAAACCAGCATATTGATATATTGCAACACCTTTTTCAATTTTCATAACCATGAAGAAGATTTCTTCTTACTGTTCTTGTTATACATACACTGGCACTGTAGTCACAAACAAAAATATACAGGGAGGTATTTCACAAGAGCTAGTACTTTCAATTTGATCCATTAAGTTGAAAAGGTGGGAGAAAGTGTTCAAGAGTACTCAATACAGATATCTACATCTTTTTGGTGTTGTTTTCAATTATTTCTCCTTAATTAAAGTCTCTTATTTTTCTCTCTAATTCTGTTTTCTTTGCAGGAGAAGAAGCTCAGTAAGACAGAGAGGATCCGTTTTAAAGACGAGGCTGAAATGTTGAAAGGTTTGAGTCATCCAAACATAGTGAGCTTCTATGACTACTGGGAAGTAATTGGGGTAACTCGAAGGAAACACATAGTACTGGTCACGGAACTCATGACATCTGGTACCTTAAAAACGTAAGCCTATCTCTGCTATATTTCTTTTGCTTTTCTTTTTCATGATTTTTGTCCTTTTACGAATCTCTGTGAAAATGATGGAGTTGTCAGAAATGTGCAGGGTTCGTTTTGCGACATGCTTCAAGTTTGCATTCCATCGTTACAGACTGAACTTGTTTGAAATGGAATAAACATGTATCCGGATGTGCTTCATTGTGTGTTATGATGAATGCATGCAAAAATCATCAGACTAGTACTGACAGGTGCTGAAATTAGAATTAAGTTGTTATTAAGTTAGTAAAGTTTTCCTCAGCCTACCCTTACCATACGATAATATTTGCGAAGATTGCAAGACTTTGCCAAAATGTGTGATACTGCATGTGTGACTATACAAACTAGGTTTGTTAATACAACTGTGTTGGCCAGTCATGGTAGGCTTCGGGTCCAAGTTGGAATGTTTCTTTATGATCATGCCTGTACATATATCATGCAGGGACTGGTATCATAATAAGCTGGTTGCCTAGGCCCTTGGACAGTTTAGAATTTTGTTAAGGTTGCCTCAATGTGGAAGTTGATAATCCTTCAAGATTAGAGTATAAGGGAAGGTCTGATGGTTTACCTTTAAGGTAAAATGTACCCATTGTCTCTTACACAAGCTTGAGAATAGATTTGGTCTTCTGATGTGAAGTTTCTATCATCTTTAATTCTTCAGCAATGGCTTGCAACTCATCTTAGCTATAGATTAGTATAAGTATGGTAATGACTTTGTGTTCATGTTTTGTCTGTATAGGTATATGCACAATATAATACATGTGATGAAGAAAGGGGCTTAAATGAGAAGTTCCCCTTATGCTGGCATGGATCAATATTGTCATTGCTTCCTGCTACAAAAGTGTTCCAAGTTAAACATATCTTATCTGTATGTAGAATGTGTGAATCTCTTCCAGGTTACTAAACTTTGCAGTTGTGACCCACAATGCTATTTATTCATTAGATTTTTCCTTTTCTTTTTGGGGACGGGGGCGGGGTAAGAGAGGGGTAAGGGAACTGGGATGGACAGGAGTAAAATCTGACGAGACATATAAATTCTCACTGTCCTTTTTTTACTTGTAGGTACTTGAGAAGGTTCAAGGGATTAAAGGTGAAGGTGCTCAGAAGCTGGTGTCGTCAGATTTTGAAAGGACTCTTATTTCTTCATACGAGGCAGCCACCGATCATTCATCGAGATCTCAAATGTGACAATATTTTTATAACAGGAACCTCCGGCTCTGTAAAGATTGGTGACTTAGGCTTGGCTACTCTCAAGAAAAGTTCTTTTGCTAAAAGTGTCATAGGTAAAAAAAAATTCTTTCTCTTCTTTTTCTTTCTTTCTTTGAGCAGAAAATTGTTATCTTGTCAAGAAGTAACCATGTTTATGTGGTTTTCAATAAGTGCAAAACACAGCAAAGCTGGGAAGAGTAAATCAAATTACTCTCGCTGACGATATATTGAGATTCTATATTTGCCTGTCAGTCTGTTAGCTTGCACCGTGAGTGGCATCCTCCTTCTGGAAATCTTATTAGGCGGATTCTTCCATTAGATTGATTAAAACAAGCAGTCTCAGTTTAAATGTTACTGTAGTGGAGGGGGGGGGGAGTAGAATCCATGATATTACAACATACTCCAAGAATATCATGTTGCTTTGTGGCACAGTTCTGAGAACTTGACTGACTATGCAAAGTATGAATACAGGAAGTAAATTTGTATAGCTATCACATGATATTCAGTGTGTGTTTCATTTCAAGAGGGTAAAGTTAAAAGTTCACATGTCTGAACTTAAGAATTTGTCTTGTCCAGAGATAAAATAGAGGCTTAGGGATTTCTTTGAAAATGTTCAGACTTTGTTGACGACTCAGTATTTCTGTTTGATTGATTTATCTCTGTGGTTGTTAAGTTTAAGCTTTAACCATGTCAATTGAGCTTCCTTCAGGTGGGTGTGCCAACCCTTAGAAAAAGTTCTAAATTTCTTGTGAAGTTCAATTACAGTTTCCACTAAAAATTCAGGTTGTAATTTCCTAACCACTTTCTGACGACATTTCTTCTAATTGGTCAAAGCAGGTGACATAGTTTCACTTCATACATGTCATGTTCATGCATTGATGAGATAAGTACGGTGTTGCATATAAATAAGAAAGGAAAACACAGGAGAATATTTCATACTTGAAAGTAAGTGGTCTTATTATGAAAAAGCTGACCTGTTTTGGATATTTCAACCAGTTTCTAAAATAAAAACTATTTAAAAGAAAATATTTTCAAGTTTTGTTACTGGATTACTTTCAGATCCATCCCGTACAGTAAACCCTTTTCATAGGTCATTGCAACTTTTACATGCATTGTACATAGCGGAGAAGAATGGGAACAAAATATGATTTACCCTTCAAGAACCTCTTTGAAAGCACTCACAGATCTGCAAAATTTGAATTTTAAAATTTTTTCTGGTATTCATGTAAATTTAACTCTGGTTCATTCTTGATGATGTTGTCATAATGCATGTATGTATGAAGAATGGGTGAAGTTTGTCAGTGGGGTAGCTTTGTATGATTCAGTGGTGGACTATTCAGCAGGGTGTTGTACAGTAGATGGAATTGACCTTCAGACACCGTTTGCTACTGTATACAATGAATAGGGATTTATTTTGAATTAGTCCAAGATCAATACCACAGTTCAGTAGTTTACCTTGAACAAGAATATTATGGATACAGTAGGCTCTTTGTTGGGATGCTGGGCTCGGTTATGTGTCATTGTTGATGACGAGCCGAGACTGTCTGTCAGGAAAGTTGCAGTGGAAGGGCAGATGGTGGTATCTGCTACACATGAGTGTGTGTGCCCTGAAATTACTTGTGGTCCTTGCACCTGTTTTCTTTTGTTTCCTCTTCATGTAATTTATCTCTTCATGTAATTTATATTTACTCAGGGAGTCAGTTAATGGAACTTGTATTTGTTCATGGCAGTTTTGTGGTGTATGAATATTTCTTGTCATCAAATATCAAAATTTATGACAGTAGATGTAGCTCATGGGAACACACCACCAAGTACTTTGACGTTTGTGTAGCAGTTTGGCAATTTGGTTTAGCATTTTGTTGTATTACATACCATAGACCTGGATATTAGTCATTGCTGCTTTTTACATACATATGGGACTTAAAATCAAAGTTTCAAGAGGCAAGAAAACATGTTGTGCGTAATAACCATGATCCTAAAGATAATGTGGAAATGCCATGTTTTCGATATTCATTGCAAAACATATAGACGTTTTGATAAATCCTACTAATTTGATCTCATTATGAATTGTGACATAGTTACAGTCTTGGCCTCTGATATTTACCATTCACATTGCTCACATGTCTTTACACAACTACTTCACTCTCATTGTGCATTGCTGTGGAAAAAGAAAAAATTCTGTTACTTTTTGTCTATGAAATCTCTTTCACATTGGATTAAAATTTCTTCCATTTTATTACTGCTATGATAGCAGAAATTACATGATCCTCTCACATTCTTGACTCTGCCATATTTACCCTTGTACCATGGTTAATTTGCCATGACAAGCTAAACCACCATGCTTCCTATACAATCTGTGAACCTCTCGCAAAACTGCTCCCTATGGCTCCCTACTGGACATCTCACTTGAATTAGTTAATGGGAATATCTAAATTTAGGTTTAGTTAATTGTTGACTTTTCACTGATAATGGACATATGCATGCTCAGATAAGAAAGACCCTTTAGGCTTCAGTACAGTACGCATTTAAGAGTCGGAGCTTATTGAACTATCCTCATTTACTTCGTACCTCGCTTACCTGTCTCCCCACAACCTTAGCACTCTCTAGCTCCAGGCACAATGTTAAAAGGTTTACCAGTTTGTTCTAGGAACGGTGGAACGAGAGTGCTAAGGTTGTGGGGAGACAGGTAAGCTTGTCACTTGTAAATATTCACCAATAAGTTTTGGAACATGCAGGACACCAAAAAGTTTGCTTATTATATGAATTTTCATTGTTGTCTTTAAATCTCTTTGTTGTTAGGAATAAGATCACTCAGAAATATGGTGACAAAATCTTATCGCTCTGTGATATGCTAGATACACTTTGAGATATATAATGCAACTTATGTAATACATGTAAAACATTACTTTTTGTGGTCTGCCTTAGAATGTCACCTCTCCTCAGGCACATGTTTCTCATTAGCTGTTATAATTGTGATTATGCAAAACAGACTTTTATTTTCTTGTGGCTTTTACCAATTTTCCACACATTAAAGACCTTTAAGCAGAAATATGCTTGTCTTGTCTGAATGTATTTGCTCCTAAACATTGAGTACAAAAATGTTTTTAAGAAGGTTTCAGTTCAAGGTCTTCTAGTTGCACGCTTGTTTAGTAGGTAACCCCTTCCCCCCCCCCCCCCCCCTCCTACCTTCCCTCCATTGAAATGCTTTGGTACAGGTTAGATTGAGTACTCTGTTAGTTTAGCCATATAGTGTCATAAAACATGGTTTATAGTAAGATCCGTCTCTTCGGAAGAAATACCAACATGTAGAGTACCACATCTAGCTCAGCAGAGTTACCCATGGCTGCTGCTACAGTATGAGAATTCAAATGACTATATAGCTATTTCGACGAAGTCGATTGCTGCCGGATTACTTTAGGTGTTTGTGGGTAGATTGGGAGGAAGAGGAAGTGAACGCTAACTAACCAGTCAGTATTTCGGAAGTGGGTCACAAGGAGACTAGCGTTATCCTATAATCCCAAATTATTTTGAGGCTGGAAATTCCCGGAATGCATATAAGAGAGATCTGGGTAGGTTAGTTAAATTATCTTCTGTAAATATCCAAGGCCATCAAAGATTTGGATTTTCATGGTACCTTTATATGGGGCAGTAGTCATGCTGGGTGGTTTGAGAATGTGATCCTAATCCTTTCCCATTGAAAAGAAAAGCTAGTTTGGAATGTACAAATACACTGGGTTCTAAGTAGTGGTGTTACCTAGCAACAGTTGTTTACATCTTTTAATTCATTCACAAATGTCTGTGTCCTTGAATGAGTAATATATCTTAATAGTCTCTATGATCTTTCATTTGTAAATCACATGTTTATCAACAATCAGTGAGCTACAGCAGACATGTACTGTACGTTTAGAAATCATATTTGTAAAACATAATTGAGTAATAGTTTAGGGTATTATATCAAAGTGGAGGTTGTTGTCTTTTGTTTCCATATAACTACAGTACAAATGCATATCATTAAATCATAAATGGATTGTAAATCTTTTGTATTAAGATAATTTTTAATTGATAATACTTTATGCTCATTGTTTATAGTCTACGGTAGCCTGTACAGAGCAGATGTGCACTGTTAACTTTGCCTGTCATTCTGCGATGTGGGCAGTGCTGTTGTATGTTGTGATGAATCTTGTCATTTTTTTAACAAAAAGAAATATCAGATCAACCTTAAATATAATTCAATAAATTTAAAAAAATGAGTCTGGTGAGAAAGTGGAATATCGTCATGAATAGCTACTGGCTATTTCATGAACAGCCTTTTTGAGCTTTTTAAGGTCAGTAACGTTTCCATGCATAAAGGATAACATTGAAGTTGATCACAATAAGACATCTTCTGAAAGGTTTGTCACCAATTGAAGGTTAGTGAGTGAATTAATGAAATCTGAATCGATGAGTTTCATGAGTCAGACACTCATTCATGATTTAAGTACTAAAGCATGACTTAAGGCAAAAAAGTTTGATATGTCATAGTCGAGATGTTCAGTCTTAAGATACGATAAATTACTGGAATGCCCCTATCGGACTAGATTGATGTGATTTTGGCTCATCAGTGCAGACCTTAATGTTAATTTTATCTAATTGACTAATTCTAATAAATCAACCAAAACATGTTCTTTTCATGTCATATATAAATAAGGCATTGTTGGATGACCTTTAACAAAATTTGTCTCCTACACGGGTAGGTCTCCAAGTCAGCTTTTAAACTCTTTTATAAATCATATTGGAATTTTTTTTCACATTTTTTTTCCATATTCACTTCACTAAATTTGAAATGAAACTTGAACAGTCAAACCTAGGGACACATAATTTGGATTTAGTACGAAAATAACATCACAAAATTTGAACACAATTAACAAAAAAACAAAAAAACTTTTAAACAGTCAGTACTTGAGTTGTTTTGTCTGTCTGTCAACATCACAGCTCGTTGTGTAGTATGTTCATTCAGGTACAATACAATAGTGCATATCACTGATGATGTCTGACTTAATTATGAGGCATTACTCAAATTTACTCAATCTAATCTAGATTTGCTTCTTGAATATGTTGGTTTAATTTCCCTTGTGTGAGATTTGACTTGTTGTGAATCCCCACTGTAACTTCTCTGTAACCTCCCTTGGCTCCAAACTCTGCAACCACTTTGTAAAAATACCCACAGAACAATTTACTTGATTGGCATTATTAGTATGTTCTTTGATATCAAATGTTTCAAAATATATGGATCTAGCAAACAATAATATTTGGGTATAAATATTTCAAGTTTCTTTACGGAGACAGGAAATAGCAATAGAAAACCCTCAAATTGCAAAGAAAACAGAAAAACTTGAATATAATACTAATAATATCAAATTCTGTTGAATAGTACTGGTCATCTGGTTCTAGATAATATCATCAATTTATACTGGTAACTCCAGAGTCCCACCCGATGGTTTGTACATGATTTAAATTTTTTTTTACAAATAATTCTGTGAGACTACTGTAGCATTACCACTATACCATAAAGTGTTTACAAAAGTGTTCATTATGAACTTTCTTGAAGCTTGAAATATGTGATGTTTAGACATCCTGATGCAGGAAGACATGTGGCATGTTACGTCAGTTATGGTTTACTCTATAGATTTACTACCATAAACTTATGATGGGAGATTAAAACTAACAATGGGGTGACGCTCATATCATGATGATGTATACAGATTAAAGTATACTGGTTTTAGGTTACAATGATGTTCAAACACTGACTTAATCAGTAAACTGACGATAAAAGAAATTTTTATGTCAATAAAATGGTCAAGCTTTTGGCACACGATGTCGTTGTGGTATCATACTCATACAGAGAGTGGTTCAAAGATAGATGATGGTCCTGGAAAAATTATGTTAACTAAGCCCACATTAATTGCACACATAGTTATTGACCAAAGACATAAACTACAAAGATTTGTCAATGACTTACAGTTACAAGGCTGTGATTTAAATCTGTCAGAAAAGCTAATTAAGCTAATAAATTGCATTTGCTGTGCTAGTCATAAGTCAACTATTTCAATATTCATGTAAACTAACTTGATATATACTAGAACAGTAATTTTGTTGATTGTAATGGATTACATCATCATTACAGTATGTCCTCCGTAATGCTCAAGCCACTCATAAATTGATAACCAAAGCTGACCAGTTACTTTAAGTATGTTAATTATACTTACCATCATGTTCGTATGTTTTTAACTTGTTAGGAACCCCAGAATTTATGGCTCCCGAGATGTATGAAGAACACTACGATGAGGCTGTAGATGTCTACGCATTTGGAATGTGCATGCTTGAAATGGCCACGTCGGAATACCCGTACTCTGAATGTTTAAACCCTGCCCAGATTTACAAGAAGGTCACATCGGTAAGTTTTACTGCACAATATGAAAGGTGTTTTATTTTCATCCTTCGCAAGAAGGTTCTTCAAACATAACTGAAAGTGTAGGGGTGTTCTTTGATTAGGGTAATGGATCAAAATATCACTCCCCATTACCTGTCAAACAGATCAATACAATCAACACAAGGTGGAGGTTGGGGGTGGGGGTGGTTATCTTCCATCTTGTGGTCATTCTGGAATTATTTTATAACCCTGTTCATTCAGAAATGGTTGGATAATCTTGCCATATTGAGTGACCTAGAACAAACACTGAGTAATTTATGCTTTCCTGAAATCAGTGTTCCAATTTGTAAGGTCAGTCAGAGTACATGTTAGAAGCTGCTGAGGTTTGGCTTTAAAGGTCATCACTACTGACCCCAATTAATCTAGAAATTTAGATCATGGTCACCCATGATGGAATTTCAACTTAGCATTATAATGCCACTCTAAATGTAGTTATCCACACTGAGACTTTCCACAGTGTATTTTAGCACTCCTGAATTTCTGTGAAAATGTAGTAAATCAGAACTGCTTCTAAGGATATATTTTTGAACACTGCTAGCAACTTTAAGCATTTAAAATGTTGGTCCAATATTTATGACTTTTATCTTGTTTGATGTGCATGAAGCGAGCGGGAGATGATAAGGTTGATGAAATGTTTTGTGGTGGCCAACTTGACCGACCTATAAGAATGCTGATTGTGGTAACTCTCTCCTTGGAATTTTTGCGATCTGTTGTGTATCAATCGTTAAATGCCGCTCAGCAAATGACAATGTTGAGTTCAGAATGTATAAATTATGTAAAACAATTCATCGTTTGGGCTGCGTAGTCGGGTAGCAACTTGACCAAAATGGTGGAAAATGTCATTTGCTGGGATAGATAAGTGCTACTACTATTCAGAGAGCGTCTGGTTGATTCGATTTTTTCCGTCAGTCGTAAAAAGGAAACTTCACTTTCTCAGTTTTAATGCAGTAGCATGCATTACTACTCTCTGGGTAGCTGACAGTGTTATAGTCAATTTTTTCATAACAGAAGTAAATCATTGAAGTCATAACTACCCTCAGTGTATACTAGCAGCTGACAAAAATGTTTAGGCATAGCACTTTGGCAGGTTATTGATTTATGTTGTTGGCCAGGATACAGTTCATTGCATTCATCATCTCAAATTGCTACTATGGCTGCTCAGTGAGGGTTTGAGAATTCTCCTCTCATCCAGCTGCTGCTGGCTAAGACTTGACTAGCATTAGCAGCAGCAGGCAGATAAAATCACTCTGTGTAAATCAACAATGCAGTTTCCGCTGGGAATATGTTGACAATAAGTTAGTAGAATGGTAACTTTGAAAATTTATGGTTGATGTTCATTTACGCTATCAAGCATTCATGGTGTTAGACTGAGATTGAGTGCTCTCCATCTTATTCTCTCCCTATCTCTCTCTGTCTCTTCCAGACAGCAGTGAGTCAATACAATAGGTGTTAATTTAAAGTGCTCGCTGCATTTTTAAAGCATGTGTGCATTTTTGTAGACCTCCTATATGCATCATGCTATGGAATGCAGAGCTATTCATTCAATTCAAGATGTGCATTCAAGCTTTTAATCTGTGTCTCAGGTTGGGTTTGCTGTTCTTCTTGTTTTTTCAAGGACTTGTTGACCTTCAGATGGTTGTTGTGGAGAGAGAACTGAAAGTTTGAACACAGAAACATACACATGTATGCACATGTTTGGTGTTGTTTGCGTTAAATTGTTGTTCATCTTTGCCTAGAGGGGCGTAGTTTCAATGGTGTTGCAATCACACTACAGAATGTTAAAATTGCGTATAACTACAGAGATTTCAGCTGTCGACTGAAGGTGTTGAGTATTCTTTACATAGAGGGCTCAATTCAGTGAGGCCGTAAACCTGGTCATAAGTTGAAATACATTTCATTAGATGCTTTTGAAAATCACTAATTGGTACTTAACATGCAGCAGATGCTCAGGTAAATGTACACACTCTTGATGTATGTGTATGGATACATTTACTTTGTTACATTTCCAATGCCTTCCTAAGCCGTAATGTTAGCTTTGCACAGTTCCAGTTGTATTAAAGTGTGAAGTGCAGACTCGTGATACAAGTACAACAGCATGAGTATGAACACCAGCAGAATTCCCCTTGGTATGAGTATGAGTACAAGGTTCTAAGCCAGAGTGCAAGATCTTAAACTTGAATTAGTTTGAGTACAACTTCAAGAGGGTCATTACAAGTACAGGCAACTATGCTAAATTACTAATGTGAATACAGCAGACTCCATATGTAGTGTTCTGGTTTACTGTACCACTTTGTGTGAAAGTGAGTACAATTGATTTGTGTAAGTGGGCCTGTTATATAGTAGGCGATACAGTAGCAACTGAATGAAAAGAACGATTTTCCATTTGGTTCAAGAAGTGAGAAACATTGCCTAGACTGTGTAGCACTTTTTAGGGTTCTTTAATTCAAGTTTCACTTTTCATGGGGTATCCTTTGGAAAAAGAAATACAAAAAGTGAGTTCACGAAACAACTACTTGAAGTGTAATTGTTCAATTCATTTCTGGATAAGGATGGCATGTTTGGAAAATAAGATGTAAGATGGCTTTGAGTTTATATGTAGGATACTAACAAAACATATATGTTTATGAATTTACTTCACTCCTCTCTTACCTGTCTCCATTCTACATATGCACTCAAATCTACCTAACTTACAAAAGTTGGTAACATCTTAGCAGTACTTGCCACTCAAGCAGTTACTGCATTTTAATGCGTTTTTAAGTTGTTGACATGGTTTTGTCATCTTTATCAAGATGGTGGATACAATGTTTTTGTGTTTTGGTTTGATAACAGAAATTTTGGTCATGGTGCAGTTTCAGTGGTTAACCACTATGAAACCCTATCAGACAGTCCATATACATTGTCTTAGTATGATCTCCTGTGTAGTATGGTAGTAATAAAACCAAGAAAAAAGATCAAAATTCCTCTCTTCTGTTCCCACAGGGTGTACCACCAGCCAGTTTTGAGAAGGTGACTGACCCCAAAATCAAGCAGATCATCAATGGTTGTATCTGCACCAATCGGGAGGAAAGGTAAGGAAATTTCTGTCTGATGTTCTTGATGGACAACCTTGGAGACTTAAAAACAGCTGTTTTTGAACTTCATTTATGAAATTTTGTTATAAACTTGAGTGCACTTCCCAGTTGAATCATTCCTTTTCACTGATAGTATTCACTTGATCATATATTCTCATACAAACAGTAACAAATATAAATTGCAAAGAATGGTGCAGTCAGCTGGTAACTATTGTATTTAACTTCAGTGCTTCTCTTGCAAAATCATAGTAGGTCAATTTCTCTATGGTTATGCAACAACATGTTACAAAAGTCCTGTTATATAATTACATATTAAGTAGCTTAGATCCAATAGTGAAACCTTAACTTTATATCCTTATCTGCTAGACAAAATTTGACATGAATTGAACATCTGTCTTAGACTCAACATAATCCATTGATGATTTTGTAATAATAAGTTGAATTTTCCAACCATTTTGTATAATTAAAGGACTCTAATTACAACTTAAGAGAATATTAAATGTTGCAGATTAGTTTCCCCAAATATCTTCATTCCTGTCTGTTGGCACATAATTCGCTCAAATGTCACCCATTTTGTTATGCTGGATAGCATAAACATCCAGGCAATGTGATCAAAAGTTGTACATTTTAACATAAGGATAGGAATGATTAGTAAAACAACCATCTTGAAGTACTATGCACATCAGAAGTGACTTCCATATTGCTATTTTCAATCCTCTCTTGGTTCTACAACCCAACCATGTAATTTATGTCAATATTGAGACAGAGAGTATCCAATCTGTAGAAGAGGACTTCCTTCCAGAGTTTGGATAAGCTAATCTCTAAAAGTTATGAGCAGTTGTAACAATATCAAATTAAAGTTCAGCAAGGGTTAACCTGATCTTTGAAGTAAGCAGAGTGTCCTTTTAAGAGATATTTGCAGGTATAACAAGTGGATACTTTCACAAGATATTCAATACAGCCTGTCTCTTCTTGATGTCCTTTTCTTCTATCACTTAACTTCCTTGTTTCAGGCTTTACACACAATTAAAAGACAGATGCACAAAAGTGAGGCAAACTTGCTTAAACAGTATCGAATTGGAGGAGGGGGGGGGGGGGGTTGATCTGATTTATGTTAGCAGTGCATCTGCTGATGGGTACATCTTGTCTCACAGAAAGTTGATAAGATTACAAAACAGCTCTTAATTTATAAACTGCCAAATGTATTGTTTACTGCACATCCTTGCTTATATATCTGTTCACAACTTTAAGACCCACATTTGGTGGGTATTCTGTCGTGAGACATCAGCACTAAGGTTGTAAGCAGACAGGGAAGCCTCGTCGTGCATTATAAGTATCTAAACCCTGTAAGTTTTGGAACAATTGGCTGCATTTCATAACCACATTTCACATCGTACCAGATCAACTCAAGTTACTAGTGTAAGTCTTTGGGATAAACTCATTATTGGGCCGTCCATCTCATCAAAACTTAAGAAGAAAACTTCTCTTTTAATGTGTTTGATGGCATGAGAATGTTACATTACAAATGCAAGTAGCAGTTTTCAGGGACTCTGCTGATATCTCATGAATTACTAAAGAAAAAAAGAAATTAGGAAAACAAAAATTCTGAATTTACCAAACTTGAGGTTTAAGCTGCTTTACACCACATAATCAGTTTCATCTCAATAAGATCTGTTTACTCTTTGCTAGAGTTTACAGCTCTGTTGGCAAGAGCATGGTCAGTGATTTATGTTGTTCAGTTCTAAGAAATGACTGATTTGCTGGTCAGCATGTTGTCATTATCGCAGACATGTAAACAGGTCAGACCAGTTTATTTATTTCACTGCTTATGAAGGCAACTGGTACTTTTGAAAAGAAGATAACTTTATGCTAGACCCAGTTCATGCCAAAAACAGATCATCGGAGATAGGCAGTCATTGCGTTGTCACATACACTTTTGTTTTATCTTTACCAAAGAAGGAGAACGAAACTATTTCAGTGTTTTATGCTGCTAAAGACGTAGATAAATAAAAAGTGAGCCGGGTTGCAAGCATTCCAAAGAATCAAGTACCATTTAGGGTAAATTTCCTGTCTGTACAGAGAGAATCTTTGTTTTGAAAATCAACAGTAAATTATCAGATTTGTTATCAAGGAACCAATACACATACCTGTAACAAGTTTGTATTAACTAAACTCTGACACACTGACAGAGAACCCTACTATGAATCAATCACCAAAAAAAATACACCCAAGAATCTAGAATTGAGCTTTGCTCTAGAATCTCTGGTATCACCAGTCACCTTTGTATACACCAATGAACAGTGGTACCTTTAGTAGCAAGACTTAACCAATGATCATTCTTCGGTTATCAAATTTTATGATAATTTTTGCTTCAGGTTTGACAAGGTTAAAGGTCCCAAAGACTATTGGGACGAAATATAAAAGTAAAGAGATAAAAATAAAGTTTGGGTAGTTGTACACAAAAGTAAATATGCAACACATGAGTGGCTCTCAGGTTGTTTATATATGCACATGGTTTAGTAACTTCATTGAAGAAGAGGGTTCAGCTCAACAAAGTCTGGTGCACAACATTGTACAAGACAGCAGTCACCAAGTTGGATCCTTCAACTAGTCCAGAGGACTTTGTCTAGATATGTAGTTTTGAAGAAAATGAAAGCAGGCCAAAAATTATGCAAACTTTTGAGCATTTTTGACAACAAAGATGTTGCCAATGATAGCTTAAAACCACTAGTCATGATGAAAATCAGTGTTTGTTTTAAGAGGTAAAATTGTGTACCAAATAATGTAATGTTGAGGATGTCAGATGCCACGAAAAAAAAAGGGGGGGGGGATCGTCTCACATCTGCTTTTATCCAATTTAGTATTCCCTGGCTTTTGTGGCATGTTTTATGTTGATATTGTCATTCTCCAGTTTTTCTCTCATTTGGTTCTGGGTAAATAAGGCTGGACTTTGATCCCCACCGATGTCTGCTTGTATTGAGAAAGCCATTGCATTTGGCAAAACACTCTGTTCTGTAGTTTTCAAGTTATTGGCTCAAGAGTTACTGTATGATTGAATTTTCACCTATGATAATTTTCTAGATCAAAGAAACAGCTGTCGTGAATTTCCAACAACCTTGAAACAACCTAAGGCACAAGAGTTGCTTGGTTTCTATTCCTGTCAGACCCAGCTTTTAAAGATAATAAAAAGATATTCTTTAATTGTAGTATTGATATTATGATTATAACTGGTACGTTTGTATACTTAATACAGAACTCTGTGCTGATACAACACCATTTTTATCAATAAGTGGTTTTTGTTTAAATTTACATTTTGAGTTAGGATCTGAAAGGAGAAACTCCAAGCAAGAACTGTCTTTAGAGGGTTTTCAGGCTACACTGTCAAATTGCCAATAGCTATGTGTTACTTTAAGTTGCACAGGTATATACAGCACACACACAGTACACAGTCAAGGCAGGCAGTGTTTAGAACACTGTGTTGTGAGTCATAATACTGTACCTTCACACGTTGTATGTAGTTTAGTACACAGGGTATCTGAGAGTTTAACAACGTTTTGCCAGTTGTAACTAGAACCGATTAAGTTGTCAGAAGCAATGAAAATAATGTTGCTGTCATTTGGAACTTATTCATTATGGAATCTCCTTCTAATTATAATTTGGAAATTGACTCAGTGAGATATCCTTTGATAAAAATGAGTCAAAACAGAAAATATCATAAAGGGTTTGATGTTTCAGCTGGTTTGGGATAGATGTATGAACTTGGAAACTGTTTAGCACACCTTTCACTACAGGTCTTTGCACAAAAGTTTAAAGTATTATGTCAAGTTCATGCATCTGCTTGATTTCATACAAATGCAACAATATGAACACTTCAGTAACTATCTGGGAACTAAAATAAATCTGTTTCAGTCAATAATGGTTGTAATGTAAGAGATGTCAAAGTATGCAAGGGGGGGGGGCAGGGGGGAGGGAGTAGACAGTGGATGATATTTAGATGTTGTTCAAATAGAGTTTTTTCCAACTTAAACTGAAATGATTGTGTACATCATGTGACAATCCCTTTTATTGTCTTCAACTGTCGTTTTTTGAGATGTCAATTGATGAGAAGCTTGTATCTAAATATTAAAACTGTCTGATAAAGCCTCACGTCATGTGACCCCCACTTTAAAACTGCGGACAAGAAGTCTTTCACTCTCTGCTACGAAACCCTTGAAATTATGCAGGTTACATTAATCTGACACAGAGTGTTTGCCCGTCCACTTAATTGTGGAATAAGATAACCAATTGTCTGTATGCCAAGCTGCATACACATATATATGCGATCAAGTTTAAAACAAGTACACATACAGGCAGCAGTGTCACCTCTGGAAAAGTGTATAGATCTCTAGTTTCATGTCTCAACTGGATTCCAAGATTTTGAAAGGATATACGGATGTGGGATCATGTGGCACTGGGGTCATTCTAGGTGACTCCCATGTAAGGAAATCTGCAGGACAACCCTCCCACTCCCCCAATTTGTAAAATGTTTAGATGTTAATGGTGCATTTTGAAGCGAGGGCTATATAGATTAGGTCTGCACAAAAGATTGTGCTGATAACTACTTTTTTAATTTTTTTTTATGTGGGGTTGAAAAGGTTGGGGGAGGGGGAGGAGGAAGTGTACACCCACATTGGATATGGTCTGGATTCTATTTCCCTTTCAGTTCCATGAATTCTTTTCAAGGTACAGTATATCTTCTTCCTCAAAAAATGTCTTTGCCCTGACCCCTGAGTAAGGAAGCAGTCACTTGTGACTCAATTCTATAATAGAAGATATAATGATGTCTTATACTAGATATCATTATTGCATAATTTCTCTGTACAACTGTTTTTTTGTTTCATTTTGACAATTTCACTTCATAAGTACAGTACATTATGTCCTTGTATACATGACTTTAACTTCTTTTCTTCGGAGGGATACTTTTATTTGTACAGCAGATAAAAAAATTGCCAGCTTGCTGTAGGAATGATAAGATGTATAGCAACTGTTGCATCAAGAGCCATAATATCTCTTCCCAATTTATGATCAGAGAAATTCACAAATTTCACAATTGGTATGCAAAATCAAGACACTCATATCTAATTTACCAGTCTTTTCAATTCTCTGCACACTATGGTACAGTAATGTATTGTACATTACAGTGAGTACTTTATCTATGCTATGGTGTAAAGGACAACTGGATTTAAGTTGTGCTTCAAACAGAAAGAGAAACAATTTTTGTATTCATTAATTGTATTTGAAGTTGCATTGAGCTGTTGTCTGAATCAGTATAACATTTCTTTTGGTTTTCGGTTTATAATTGTATACAACACTTTCATTTCATACTCGCTGGTTTTACCAACAGTACGTAGCTACATCGACTGGTATTTCAGTTGCTCACTATTGTCTGTCCTTAAACCTGCTTTCGTTGTTGTTTGATATCCACAAAATACAGTGGTCTGTATAACAATAGTAAGTGTTGATAGTGGTGCAATAACAGCATAAAAGAGCCAAGTTCTTCTCCAATCTTAACAGATACTGTAGCAAACCTAAGTATGAAACCTAAACTAACCTAAGTAGGATAAACCTAATATGAAATTAGTTTACTTATTAAACACGGCCATTTTCGTCATTTCTACAAACGACAATGAACCCGGTTGTTATCTGCCTTACGTATTATAACTATTAAAGGCACCGAGGTCAATCATATGAATACTTTTGTAAATGAAAAGTAAAGCCCATTGCAAAGAGTCCAAATTAGAAAGAAGGGACCAAGTCCAATTGAGGACAGACAAAAATCTAGTCTTTTGTGGAAGAACAGAAAATAGCTAGCCTATTGTGGCACTTTTCTGTGTGCATTTCCTTTCCTGGCCTTTATTTGTTGGTTAAGCTGATAAGCTTTGGTAGAATATTTTGTCAACACATTTCTCTTCAGTTATAATTCCTTGACAACTATACTGAAAGTCTAGCCAGAAATTCTTTGCCAAACACTTCACACATACCCATGATACCTGTGCATAGTGTGTTCAGTTTATACATACCTGTAGGGAGATATCTGTTGAACAATTTGCCAAGACCACTTTCTTAAATATGCGGGCTAGCCTTTACATTGTAGTAGTTGTTCATTTTGGATCTCTTATGTCCCTTCAAGCCCTTTCAAGGCAAATTGGAGTTTATTCTCTAATTTTGCATTGCTGAAATTTCTTAGCAATGAATATCTTTATATTCATTAATCCTACTTTTATATGATTTTTCAGGACATAGGTATTCAGCACCACAAAGGAATATATGAATTTAAACAGTTATAAAAGTGCATATTGTATGAGGACATTAAGACCCCTTAACCGCATGACAAATTATCACTTGTGTGTTGTATGTTTTTCATTGAAATGAAACTGTATTAATATTAATTGCAGATTTGTTGGTCGGTTGATCTCCTACTTGATTGAAACTGATCTTTTCTGTTTGTAAGCATGTAGTAAATTAACGTCTATTTGAATAGTCTATTAAGTCGAGTTCCTGCTTGCAGGAGGATCTAAAATACAGGCATACATACATACATACAATTAAAAACAAATGTGTTTATAAAAGAAGAAGGGGAGAACAAAAAATCTGAGTGTGTATATACAATAGGAGACCTGCAGGTATAATTGATGGTAAATACAGAAACCAGCAAATTGTGGGTGGTTTTCTTTAAGTTTTTGGTACACATCCTGCTGTAAGGTATGTATGTAAATGGTTGTTACATGTATTAAGGGGACAGATGAGAAGCCTTCCAAGCCATTCAACTCCCTTTAAGTATTTGTGGAGGTTATATAAACTGTTAAAGGCTATGCCAACAAATCCTTATCACAGGGGAAAGAGAGTATCTATATTTCTTATCACTAAACGCCATTAAAAGGAAGCCATTTGGATGCCAGTGTTCTTGTGTAGCCTTGCCCGACACACTAGGATCTCACAAAGTGTAGTGCTGTAAAATAGTGAATCCAGGAACTATGAATCCAGCAACGATTCTTTGGAATCAATTTTTATCCTGTTGTTTTTCAAGCGACCTCCCATTTTGTCATGTAAAGATATCGTAAATCACCAACAAGACAATATTTAGTCTACTCATGATTCTTGAATGGCTTAATGCTGACTAGAGATTAATCTTAGCTCTATAGATGATAAAGTACAGGGTAAAAAGTACATTGACTTATTGGTCATCAATAAAATATTGATTTGTGCAATTTATGCAGAGGACTAAATTTAAAAGCATAGTCTTGTATTTTGGCTTAAAGGGCTTTTCTGGTGAGAGATTGGAGTACTGTTTCCTGGTTGTTCATGTATGTTTCTCCATCCAAACATACCAAAGACATCCCATTCTGAAATTTCCTCTGTATTGAAATCCGGTTTTGAAAGCTGTTTGTAGAGCTGAATCTGTTTGGTTGGTGACATCATTAGGGCAAATGGTATATTGGAGAAATTCAATGTTAAAACTTAACTAAACTTTCTATGACTCACTTTCCAATCTAGTACCGACACATACTGTATATACATACCTGTACGTATGCTACCTACAGTAGGCCTACGTGATTTTGTACGCTGTGAGTATTATGTAAATAAATGCTCTGAAAATATTTGTTAAAGAAAAGTATTGGAGGGTCAAGAAAAGGTATCTTTTCCCCTTTCTCGTTCACTGAGCCACGCAAATTACTATCCAAATACCTGGCCCTGATCCATTGTTGAAGCGTAGGCCCTACCAGTACTTCACAAGCTTAGGCTCCAATTAAAAGTTACTGTAGTGGGTTCATTGGCCTTAGCTGCTGACGCCTTGTTCACACGTGATGATCCAACGTAGGGTCTGTTCTTCCAACATTTCTTTTGGCCCACAAATGCTGAATCTGCCTCAATGACATCACACTCCCAACTGTTCAAAGTACTTTTGAAAAAAAAAATTTTTCCCTTGCCGAATTTAGCACCATCCTATTTATAAAATACACTCAGAAAATTATACATTTTCTTAAGGTACTCCTAAAATAGCCACCAGATGATTCTTTTAATGGATCTGCAACTTATATTTGTCAATTACCTGAGCTGAAGTTTTCATCCCTCCCTTCCCATCCCTCATCTTGTCTTTTACTCTCCCCCCCCCCACCCCACCACCACCACCACCACCATCTGAAAGAAAACAGAAGAGGATCTTTTGGAAGTGATACTTGTTTGACGTGTTAGCTTGTCAGCAAGATTAAGATGCCAACTCCAGACATTACAGTGGGTGATGGTTTTATGACGTCACTCTTGATCTGGGCATCACTTCCAGCTCTGCCGTTCTGTTCCGCTTAGCCAATCATCCATTCAATCATGCCCCAACACCATACTCTTTGGCTGTGCCACCCAAGGAAAATATAATTTGTATGATCACTTCTGTCAAACGTAGCATAATTATTCCCACTTGGGTATTGAACTGATCTGATTGCAAACATTCTTCTCTGAGATTATTTAGTCTTTGTACAAAACAGAAATTGTAGAACTGGGAATTGCTCTGTGGAATGAGTGGTGTGAACTTAGTGGTGTGAAGAAGTTTCCACCTAGTGCAAGTAAAGCTTAAAAGAATATCTCTGGGGCGAAATTTTTATCCAGTATCGCGCTGGAAAATACTAGTCAAAATGGGCAAACTGCATACAGGTGCAGAGATGATAAAACGTTTTTGTACACAGGAATCATGTTATTTTATAACAGACAACATTCAAAGACTTAAAAATATGCTATAAAAACTTTGAGCACTAAATTATTCCTTATAATGATATACAAGCCAATTGTGACTTAAAACTCTTTCCAAACATTGCATGAGTTTTAACCTGGTTGTTTTCCAGGCAACTGTAGGCAAGAACGGGATAGTATTATATATACTGTAGGTATTAAATGAGAGGTGTTGTTCATATTAAGTGGAGATGTTTTTGCAAATTAGCATCAATTTGACAAGTGTTATATCAATTAGCTTAGAGATCAGCAATCAAATTATTTAATATACCAGACTCATTTTTCAAGATACCAATGGCAACAGATATCATGTTTGAACAGTTACACAATGAACATGCTGTGCTGCTGTATTTACATGCCATGCATTTGTGTTGGGTAGATTGCAGTGCACACGTTGTACAAGGGAGACATGTACAGTATGTATGATAACTCTTCATCAAATGAGTTCATTTGGTGATATGCAGTTGAGTATCAATTTGAAGCCACTTGCAGCTCTTTTAATGCAAAGATTACAATATTTATTTAATAAATTGTTTGCTTTCCACATGTGATGGGTACTAATAAGAAAATGATGTCCATGTGACATCATGTGTAGAATACAACTAAGTGATATTAATTAATTACTTATTACCTTGATAATAAAAAAAAATCTCCAAAGATGTCTAGGTTTGATCAGACACGATCTCATTTTGATAAATTAATCTGGTATAATTACTGAAATCAAACTCAAAACAGATTTTATTTCACATACTAAAGCTGATCTTAGGAAGACGTCTCCCACTGAAGGCTCTACATTAGGCAACACAATTATACTCAATGCTCACATATGGTATATGCGTGTGTGAAATCACATGACGTCAAGACAACTGTGCAATATGCAGTGAGAGCTACAATTTAGCTATTGTTTGGTTAACATATAGCTTGTTGTACGTTGTAACCTAGTTTTGCAAAATGTGAATTGTAGAATATGCAAACGATTCACTCAGTAATGTGTAACAGCTATATATCTTACAATGATCGCTTCATAATTATGTTATCTGGCAACATTAGATGGTACTAGTATATGCAGTACTACTTAGTGCTATTGTAAAGTGTATGAAGTGATATCATGCAATCACTAGAACGAGTGCAAGAAACCACCTTTGATTAATGTCTGTGTAGGTTTAAGGTGTAGATAATAAAGGAGAATTAATTTTTTTTAAACTTAATCTTGATTGGTAATTCCTTTAATTTTCCTGTTTCTTTACCATCAAAGAGAAAAAAACAATTGAATAAGTACATGTGCAGACTTCTGTGCTTTCACATAGGTTGTACAGCGTTTCACAGCTTCTGTTGAATTTAGTAGACCCTGTAACATATTTTCTAAGAAGACTGCAACTCTTTATAAAGAAGGCCCGAAGGCAGGTTTTGAGAGCTGCTTGTTCCACATTGGGGTAGATTGTATTAAATAAACTACTGAACAGTATATAACACTGGCAGTGCAATCTAATAAGGACAGTCTGTGTGGTATATTGTATCAGACAACCAGTGTTGCTGAAAGTAACAGCTGTTCACTCGTAAAATGCAATTTCCTGATATAAGGTCATTTTTTTCATGCTGCAATAGTTATAGAGTTGCTGAAATTTTGACAGCTATTTTGGTGAGCCGGATGACATGAAGTCTCTTGCAACATATCGTTTGACATCTACGACCATCATCCTTATAAGACTTAGCTGGAAATTTTTAGCTATATTGACAAACTCGTAGCAGCGGACATGCGGACAGACAACTGACCTACATTTGGTTTACATATATACCCAAATGATAACCCAAAATTTGAATGAATTGCCATCCCTGGAAGGCTCACACAGAAGAAGTAAACAACTTTGTTAGTCCTACATAATCTTTGTTTAGGCTGAAGGCAACTTGGATTGATTCCAAATAAGCCAACAATGAACATGTCCAAGTTTGTTAAGCTACCCCACAAATAGCAGGGATGTTAAACATGGTGAATTTCTTTGTACTAGCCATTATACGATTGAGATCCATGTTATTGATTCATCTTTCAGTAGCTGACAGGTCAGCATGGTTGCTTGTGATTTCAAGGAGTAAGTACTGAGGACTATATTCACATACAGTAATCAATCAATAGCTTCACAGGGAATCCAGACTCAAAGCCTTACAGATCTATATTTTAGACTGTTTAGAGACCTATGTGAAAGATGATTTTTTTCAGTTATTTTGGAAATGGGGGCTAGTATCTATGTCATGTAAAAATTGTAACGCCTGAAGTAGCTCCTTGGAGGGGAAGAGGGGAAGGGGAAGGGAAAGAGCAAATTCTTTCTGCAAATCGTTGACAGTTTTTTGTGCACAGCACTACACAAGTTGGACATGTAATTTTAGCAGTTGTTACGTAACTGCTGCAATAATTCTTCAGTACATTATGAGGACGAAAACGCCCATAGACTTGAACAACGTGCTGTATAAAGTTTTCTCTGCATTTTAGCTATTAACATATAAATGACAGTTATGTATAAAAAGTTAAGCTGTGTTGACATTATGAGTGGTTTTAACTTACCGGTGCTCATATCTTTTACGATACATTTCAGTCAGAGTGCTTGAATGTAATTACTGTACTTTTTAAGTGAGGTACATTTCACATGACTTTCATGTAAACATTTAATTGAGGTGCATCCTCTACCCTACTTTTTTTTGCTACTGTTTTGTGAATGTTGTCTGCTGGAGAGTCCTTGGTCAGAAATTTCATAAAGCAAAAGTACTCCTTCCATATTAAATAGACAAATAGGCCTATACTTTTTAGTTACCTTGAAGACTGTGAGTTCAGTTTTAAAAAAAACAGCAAAAAGGAAATAAACAGTCAAAGAAGACAGAGAATTATTCAAATGTGTGACCAAAGGGAGGGAAACCTGTATGATTTGTTAAGTGCACTCTTCACTGAACCGTTATCATGACAATGTTTTGTATTCTTCTCCTCAAGTAAGGATATTCCCATTGTTAAAGTATCACATACTGAATGGAAAGTAATTTGAGGAATGACTGTTTGAAAGCCTTGGTGCATTTGCTAAGTGCATTGCTTAGCGAGGGGAGGAGAGAGGTGGGGGGAGGGGAGGCACAGTGGGATTTGAAATTGAGGTAGTTGAAAAATATGGTGATAAATATGATATCAATGTGTTTGTTGCTGGTATATATAGCTGACCATATAATAAGCTATCATTGTAATCTTGGCATAATTGAAGTGGTTTCTGGCTTGCTGAAGGTTTGTCATCCCTAATATTTCTTGAAACTTGTTACCCCTTATCTCAAAGTATATGGTATCAAACCGCACACAGACATTTTTATCTGAATTACGTTTGGACAAATACCTCTTTAACACAGTTGGGACTATCAAAGTTTACCTATTATCTCACGATTGCAAAGGTGTAAACATGACTTTGGATTTTACCTTTAGAACCAGAACTTCCAGAAGTGTGCAGTTAAAGATTCCTACTGTTTGCAGCTGATTGTTTCCTCCGCATAAATCAGAAAGCTCCAAAAACTATTGTGGAGTCTCCTTTCGGGAATCTAGGTTAGCTGTGAAACAACCCTCTTAAAATCCGAAGTAGAGATGGTTTGATTCGATGTAGAGGCAGGTGTAATCTGGTAAAAGGGCTCAAGAGTGAGAAAGAAGAGGAAGGATCTCACAGTTATGTTTCACAGAAGAAAAAGTGCTTTCTAAAAGTGTTTTCTAAAAGTGTTCTCTAAAAGTGTTTTGAACTGTATATGTTTCATTCTGAAGAATCTAAAGCAAACAAAATTCTCAATATTAACATAAAATGCTGTAAAGAAAATTAATAAAAGGTCATAAACCTGACCTCACTCCTCTCTGAGCTGTCTCCATTCTACACAGATATGCACTTAATCTACCTAGCCTACAAAAGTTGGTAACATTTTAGCACTGTCCCCCCCTTCACTACCCCCAATGACCTACTTCAGAGTCAACGCCCACTTTATCTTCCTTCCAAATCTACCATTCTCAACAAATGCCCTTTCCTGAAGGTATCTACCTCGTCCAAAAATGTTGTACCCTTATATAGCTCTGCACACAGATAAACAGTTTGTAAAAACTGGTAAAGCCTTTTGCCATATCTTCACACACACCAGCACCGGAAGTAGAGACCTGTGTTACATGTCCATCTAATTTCTAAGTGTGGAGTTTACTACACAATGGTGAAAGTGCATGGTCACGGTGTCATGTGATGCAATGCTTAGAATGAAGCACATACAATTCAAAACTAGTTTAAAACTTCTTTTCTTTCTGCAGGATTACTTGACACTTGTGTATGAGTATTAGTGGGTAGGTGTTCTAGGAACAATCAGAGTTTACATTGAACACACACACGTAGGGATTGCGTACGTCAAAAACGTGACTGACAATTTTCTTTCCGAAAATTGTTACAGCTGGTGCCCATGACCTAGTTATGAAGTGAAACAGTTTCCCATAGTCAGGAAAGGTGTGAACTCGGTGCTTTCTCTCGCTCTGGTTGTGCATAATACCTATTGAGATAACTTGATCACTGTATACCTGTAGGCTAATTAACAATGCATTGAGACTCAATGGAAGCTATGTATGTTTGGAATACATGCATACATGGTTTAAAAACTCTATTCGAGTATAACAAGTTGTGCCATAGCAATGCATCATTGTTCAGTCTGTTACTATGGTTATGATACAGGAGTGGCAAGGATTATTGTGCTGAATAACTCTGTTGGCATGCATGTGAACCCATTCATAAGTTCAATCTCTAATCCTGTCTATGACTTCCCCACATTTCTGTGTGCAAATTTTAATTTTCTTAGTTCTCATGGGGGGGGGGGTGGGGGGTTGGTGCCATTGTGAGGACCACTCAGTTTTGGTGCATTAACGCTCACTGTATGATGAATGTACTATTTATTATATAGAAATGAAGTAATGTACACTCTGAAGGGTAGATCTAGAAGAAAAACAGAATGGAAGGAAGAGAGAATTGACGGATTCCCGTATGTGGGATCGTATGTTGGATCGTATGTGGGATCGGGGATACAGTGCTAAAATGTTACCAAGTTTGTAGGCTTTGTAGATGAGGAAATTTCATAACCAGGCAACCCTGTAAATGTTTGGGAAATGGGTGTCAGATTATTACTGAAGTAAATGGAGTTACTATGCTGTACATTGGTAAAACACATTTGGGAAGTTTGATCACTCAGAAATAGGCTAGGTCAGGGGACAGGTCTAAAGGGTACTAACTTGCCAGGTGAATTACTGAAGATGTGACTATTCAATGAATGACATGTCATTATGATTGCTCATAGTTACCTAGACCATGATTTTTAAATTTGGAACCTCTAGAAGTACATGTGACCTAAAGTGTAGTATGTTAAAGGTATCGATCAAGCAGATTTCATGTTCGAAATCCTTTATTGGATTTCATCTTGGTGTTAGCATGAAAAGTTTGAACAGCATATAAGGTACAGCTAGTTACTGGTTGTACATAATAATAATAGTCTTCTTAAAATGATTCACTATTTGTAATCTCCTTTGTTTGCATAAGTTTGAATAAAGTTTTACTGTAAAGGTTAAACTCAGCCCACATCTGCCCTTTGCTACTTTTTCAAACTTTAGAAATTTCCCTGGTTAAAAAGTAATCTATCCTTCATTATGAAACAATTTAGGTCGAGCTGGATTTTCTTTAGTTCCTTGCAAATATCTGAACAATTTTGTTCATCAAATCTGAACTCATAAATCCTACTGCTGTGCTTGTACAATTTGTGAATCGGAATGAATTTGGCGTCAATGCGAATTAGCCAAACTAGGGATCGAGGTGACTTACCCTGGGATGTTGCTGAATAGATTGGTGGGCATAGCTACTGAAAACAATCGTGAGTTTCTGGCTGTTATTGAAGATCTTGTAATACCACACAACCATTTCAGATGGAACCTTCCACTAACATCAAGAGTCATAGTACACATGTGTTTGTTTATTTTTAATGATCTATGAAAAGAATCCTTGTTCTTTCTTTTAAAAACAGAGGAAATGATTAAATTCAACATAACAGTCACTTTAACATCAGAAAAATTAAAGCATACAATTTTGGGGAAGAAATGTTATGTCTTTTACTTTCCACACTTTTTTAAATTTTTTTTTATTGCAAATGTAGCATTTAATTAAATCATGTATTTATTTTGGCTTTATAAGATCAGTGACTTGTTTGAAGATGACAAAACTGCATTGGCTACAATTTTTGCATTTTTGTTTAAAAGTACATAGTTCAGGTGTAGCCATAAGAAACCAATGAAACTCAATAAGCTGCTTTAAACCTACCGTAAGGAGACAACACTTAAAAAGTAGTTTAGTCTGAAATCCATGATTTGCCCTAGGTCATACAGTGGCCTTATTATTGTGGTTGAGTAAAGGAAATACATTTTGTGCCTTAGAAATAGTTTCATTGATCTAATCTGGATAGACACCACAGAGGAAATTATTGCCTTTGAGTCATTCCGTAGATGGAAATGGATTGAAACCAGTAGGCAAACATCAACGGAAAGAGTTGTCTGCATTGGTTTACATATAAATTAGGTCATAAATATTGTTATTTGGAAGGATTTTTTTGGGGGGGGGGGGAGGAGGAGGAGAGGGGGGATTCTGTGTATTTTTTCACTGGTTTATGGTGATTTCAATCTGGTGGTAATATGAACTGGGCAATAATCTGGAAATAAACATGGGATCTTCTAATTGAGCATTACGAAGCTGTTACTACAGTAGCATGTTTTTAGTTGTTGTCGTTCAGTGTCCTCATTTTTATTGAGAACCAAGACCAAAAAAGGAAAAAAAAAAAGATGTGAAGTGGACGGAAGCACAACTACTGGCTAATTTGCCATATATTTATTATTACTGTATGATTTCATTTGATTTATCATATTCTTTCTTTTTCAATGGGAACACTGTTCATTATCCATACACAAATTCATTGCCACTCTAGTGATCAGTATAGTCTACTTAGCTTCCTCCCTTTCTCTCTGCTCAACAACATACCTGTATGTAACCCTCACTGAATGCTGTGTAGAATGATAGAATGACCTGGTAACCTTACATATATCAGATAATGTACCTGCACCTTCCCACATTGTAGGTTGAGGTTCTATCTAAATTGATAATAAAAATTTAAGAATGAAAAGGTACTTCCCCCTTTTTCCTTTGATGTTTTATGTCATATATATAAGAAACAATTCCATCTGTTAAACTCTAGAGTGGTTTTCAATGCTTCAGCAAGTTGTTAGTTGTACTTGTTATAGGTATGAGACATTTATGCTGTTTTGTATTCCATTTTTCAACCAGCAATATAGTTTGTGCAAAGTTTGAATATAAAAATTCTTCTCATGATTATATACCTGCATCATATTGTTTTTTTTTGCATGGAAGGAATGAATAGTTGCCTTGAACTTCCCTTTTTTGGTCTTCTGTACATGAACTAGGTGATGTGAATTAAGTAATAATAGTATTTAAACAAGTCAGTGTTAATTCAATACATTTACATGTGTCAGTTCCATTTAAACATTTTCAATGTGACATATATCCAAATGCAACATTTTAATCACATATACACAAACTCAAAGTAATTTTATGTTTAGCTCAGTTATTTAAGGGTCAAGCATGCAGACCCTACTGTAGTTTGTGTGTACCTGGTACCTGCCAAATAATAATGAATTTGTAAATCAAACAGAAGTCAGGGCATTCACAAATTGCTTGCATGTTTGGAAAATGAAACGGTTCAGGTGTATAATGTTAAAATCTGTTCGATTTCAACATCCTTAAATTAAAATGGGTATTTATGTAAATTAAAGTCATGCAAACATCAACTCTTTACATCGATATCTCAATGTTTATGATAAATAAATAGTTTTTTAAGTATTGCAGACAACAACATGCTGCTGTTCACCTATGCTTTTCCAATGTCGACATTATAAAAGGAATCTATTTTACTACTTGTTTTTGGTACAGTCAAAGCATTGAATTTGGTATATTGAATCTTTTATCGCAGATTCTCAATTCAAGAATTATTAAAACATGACTACTTTGAGGATACTGGCTTCAGGGTTGAACTTGTCGAAGACAACAACACAGATATCATCCAACTTCAGCTTAGAGTAGAGGACCCCAAGAAACGTAGAGATAAACATCGTGACAATGAAGCACTGCAATTTTCCTTCAATCTTAAGACGGACGAGCCTGAAGAAGTCGCAGCTGAAATGGTAAGAATTGATTATTTGTATGTAATGACTGTTTTCCGTTTAGGTATATTGCTTGTTGATTCAGAAACTGACCAATCAGAGTATCCAATTTGAATGACATACTATTGATTGCATCAATAAATATGATTCACAACCCACTCACCAATACTGTAGCATCAAAAAGAGGTATTTTCAAATGATGCTTGTTTTGTCATATTTGGAAGAAAACTCCTTACATGTATAATGAAAATTGGCAGAGCCCGTTACTTGGAAGTTAGCCTTGGAAGTTGTTTAGGTGGATTGTTGGAAAGAAAAGTTTGGTATAAGAATCAGAGAGGAGAGGGAGAGGCCCATCTTGAAGTTTGTAGGAGATAATAATCAACTGTTGGAATTGTCAATGAAGTAAACTAGAATTTTTGTGAGCTGTTTCCAACCAGTTTCACTGAAAACATCATTGAAGGAAACTTTATTCATAAGTGAATTAGTATTTTCAGAATAAAACACAGAAAAGGGTTGCCGCTGATGTTTATTTGTCAATAAACTCCTTACTCCTGATTAGCAGGTCACTTATTCCGGGTTTCACAAATTGAAAAATTTACAGCAACAAATAATTGAACTTCTTGCTTGTCGAAATCAGAAGCCAAATTAATTTGGTTGTGCTGTGAGCTAACTGAGTATTAGATTGCTAGCTATGTACAGTCACAATTGAATTACTGGTCAAGGGATTATTCAAAGCTTGGTTCTGTATTTCTCTGCCTGTTTAAAACTGGTTCCTCTTGTATGCAATTACTCATACCAGTAAATCCTGCACCTTGTGTAGCATGGGCTGATTGATATTTATATATAAATATAAATATATATCTCATATCTCTCTATGTACACAAGAACTGTAAATTATTGACTGGTATCCAAACATCGTTGAAGAAATTTATTTCTTATTCTTTGTCGGTTCGTGTTACGAACGTCACCGAAGGTGGTGTACTTCTAAAAGGGATATTTGCGAATATTCTTAAAGCAGCTTATTGAGTTTTATTACTAAAGTTTCAATATTTTCATAACCATATTCCTATACCCTACTGGTAAGATTTTGTCAATTAAGTTAATAAATTCAGTGCTCAGTTTTGTATTCTCAGAACATTTGGTGCAATCATCTGGTTTAGCCCTACCAGTTATAATAACACCCATTGCCCCAGCTTTATCTGAATACGTCTGGAATTAAAGGGGGCAGATCCTGTTTTGAAAGAAAGTTATAGGCCTAGGCTAAGTATTCATTTTTGGCTATTACAACAGAGAAACAAAACAAAAGACCTTGTGGTATTGAACATCTGTTGCTATGCTTATTTATTATACAAACAATAATCATTTTTTACATACAAATGGCTTCTAAAACCCAAACAATTTGATAAATTGTCCTGATTTTTGCTAGTGGATGCTACTGTGATGTCTAAATGTTGTATGTTGTCTATGTACTTGTCAGTTTAATAGGTTAGTTAGTTAGCATTCAGGGAATAATGCATTTAGCATAACACAGCAGAATATGTAACTCCTCCCACCCCCATCCCCCCAAATGGAGCTGAAGTTGGATGATATCTGTGTTGTTGTCTTCGACAAGTTCAACCCCAAATGGACAAGATGCACATACTGTACTGTAGTACTATTTGTTAATAAAAATTTGGTAGTTTCAAAATTGCGTGATGAAGGTAGTATTTAATGCTTCAAATTTTCGCCTGGGATTGTCACTGGTAGGCTAGAATAATGTCCTTGCAGATGGCACCAAAACTTCATTCATGTTACTTAATCAAATGTTAGAGTTTTCTGCAATCAATATTGACTGACAGACAGTATAACAGCATATCAAGGTTGCCCTGCAGAAACCATAAAAGTTATAAACAACATTGCTGGGGAAGTGTGAATTGTGATGTCTTCCAATTGTGCTTGTAAATTTGTGGTTTATTGTCAACATTCATAAAATCCCAGACTTGGAAATGGGCATGGTGGAAATTGTTGTTGATAACAACAAAGTGGGCATTCGATAGGCAGTAAATGTGTGGAAGTTGTCTAGCAAGTTTAGACTTTGACCCACAGCAGGATGTGAAATCTGACATGTTGACATAATGGTACACATAGGGGGAACTGCACTGTGGCAAATTGCTCTCAGTTATTTGAAATTTGTGGAAGGTGATTTGTAGGTTATTAATGTGAAACTTTCCCTAATTTTGGTTTACCTTCCTCAATTTTCCAATGTCAGCAGATAATCCTAAAGTTGTTGTTCCTTACCCAGGAACATTTGGGTAAATGTTCAATTTTGAAATTTTTCATATATGAACAAGATTGGCAGTCATTAGGCCTACTTAAGAAGTTCACCTTTTTGTTTTTCTTATATAATTTAACATGATTTCTCAAGTGCTGTTGAAGAACAAACAAAATATCGGTATCGCTTTAGGTGTCTCATCCATGGTTATGAAATATGGGGTCACTTAAAGGGAAAAACAAGAAAGACAAAAAAAAAAAAAGGGGGGCAAATCAATTAATCATATCAGACTGAAAGTGCATGGTAATCAATTCATGGATTGTGTGTGCTTATGTACACAACATTAGCAGTAGCTTTGTGATCATTAACTACTTCTGACTTCACTTAAAAGGGCTGCTCTTTACAGCTGTCGGGTATGACTTTGAACAGGGTTAAGAGAAGAGTAGAAAATGTTATAATGTAGAGACTTCATCATGTAACATTGTATAATAAAGCACCGAGTGATTTGATTAGTTATGAGCATATAGCAGAAGGCAGATGGTGGACGAATATAGATTGCACTTTGTGGCTGATTCATCTTAGAGAGATGAATCTATCTACAGTGCAGCACAGATTGTGTGGTCTTTTAATGCAAAAACTTGTAAGGAAACTTACCGAATATTGATATGTATGAAAAAGTACTCAGAACATGAAACGTTTTTTTAATATACAGTGGGATTAAAGTACCATTTGTCAGTTTTCAAATAATTAGTAAAAATCAAGGCATTTTGATATTCTTTAGTTGAATCACTGTTAAACTTGAACTGTTATATATTAGTTGACATTTATAAAATTGATATTAACAAACAGGGTAGGTGAATTTAAATCATTATTATCTAACTCACTGATTTAAATCTCAAATTTGAATCACACTGATTTACATTAAATCAATATTTTTTGTTTCCCTTTTTATTCAAACTGAACTAAAATTTGGTAATTAAACTTAAAAGACTTTATTAAACCATTTAGTATAGAGTGACTCTATGTAGTGCATTGGCTGATCACCATTGATTATGATGGAAAGTATCGTGGATGATGATGCACATCCAAATTGAATTATGAAACATAACAGATCTTGATGGTTATGGTGATGGTATGAATCCTGTCATCAACCTGCTTTAAATAGTGCTTATTCCTAGTAGTACGCAACACAAACTTACTGACGCACAGTCGGGTAGTCATCAAGACCAGCTGTCAAAAATACAATGTCATTACATGACACAGGGAAATGTTTGTAGTGTACATTTCAACATGCCATCTGATGATTAAATGTCTGTCGTTGAATACCACGGTCTTACATAAACCTAGCCCCTAATTCATCCTCCCTCGCTGTTTTATGAGAATACCGGCCGGCCGGCAGACATACGGTGCTCGTAGAGACTTGACTTGATTGTATTTTATGTGAAAGTAGTCCCAAGCTGATACTAGATAAGATCTCGTATAAATTCTGCTGCTTTAAAGGTGTAACTGTAAACTGTGTAATATTGTCAAACCGCTCTCTTTAAGTTCCATTTACTATTTAAATTTTGTAAAATGCTGAAAAATTGATATGACATTTTGAGTATGAGATATTTACATCAGAGTTTGAGTATAGCTTGGGTGCAAAAGAGGTGAAAATTGGTCAGTTCATAATGTTTTGGGGTATTATTTGACAGTAACAAATTTGGAGCTGTGTCAAGTGTCACAAAGATAACACAGAAATAGTTTTACACTGTGAAGGCTTCTTACAATACAGCTGACAATGCTACAACCTTTTTACACAGTATGAACCTTGACTCTGCAAATGAGAAGGGAGGGAGAAAAATTGATACGTGTCTCAATAAGTGTTCTCTCCCGACTTGTTTTTGCTACCATCTACAATACTGTTATTCTGTCTGTTAGCAGTCTGTTTTGTGAGCAATTTAAAGTCACATTTGTTAACCCTTTCTGCTTACTGCTATCCATGTTGATTCCTCCAATTATATGAAACCGTAGTCACTATCTGACTGAGACAGATATATTGCCTGCGTGTGTGTGTGTAACTGTATAATGTGTGTGTGTGTGTCTCCTTGCCATTCATCTCATTTACGTCAGGGTTTTTTTTTTTTTTTTCTTCTTTTTCCCCCCCTTTTTTTCTTCCTTAAACGTATCCTTCAGGTACGATCAAGCCTTTTAAATGAAGAGGATCAGAAGATTGTGGCCAAAAGCATTCGAGACAGAATAGCTATGGTAAAGAAGAGACAGCAGGAGAGTAAAGAAAAACAGGATCGTGGGAAACAAGAGAAGGAGAGGCTTGACAAGGAGACTCTTGATAAAGAGAAAGAGGGAGAAGGTAAACAAGAACCTGAGATATACTATTTATTATTATGTAATCAAGCAGCAGAATTGAGAAGGGAGGGAATAAAGAGGCGAGAGGCAGTGAGGGGGGGGGGGGGGGGAGAAGGACTTGAGAATTTTACTTCGCTCCTTTGCTTACCTGTCTCCCTACAACCTTTGCACTCTCGTTGTACCAGGGTAGAGAGGAATGGGTAAAAGGTCAAGGAAAAATGCACTAAGTATTATCATGTAATGGAAGGAGAAGAATTTGGAGAGATGGCAGAAAGATGGTGGGAAAGGTAGGGATTGAAGGACAGGGTAAAGTAGGTATGAATATGGGTAAAGGGTGAAGCAGAACACCCCATTTATTATTATGTTAATCAAGGAGCAGGGCAGGAGCAGGGCAGATAAGGATGTGTATGAAGGAAAGCCCATCTATGAACAAAATAGTAAGAGCATACAGGACAAAATGTAACCTATATATTTTTAAATAAAAATTTGAAAACATGACTGGAAAAAAAAATCTATCCCAAGTGTATATAGATGAATATTGGAGGGGAAGAGGGGAGAGAGGGGGGAGGGATACCTGCGAGAGTTCTGAGCAAATGTTACTGTGAGAAATTACTACTTTCTTTTCTTGTGGTATATTAAGAAAACTGAAGTAAAAGTGACGTTTAAAAATTTTATTCTTTATAAGTCATTCAAACAAATGATTTGGATATGTGAATCCTGAAATTATGTTTTTGCCATTTTACTGTAGGTTTGGTATGATCAATTAAAACTCTCTTTTAAAATTCATCTAACAGAATGCCAATTGCTTTGATTCATAGTTTGATTCAAAGTTTCTTCTGAGTGGTTAATGGGTCTGCCTCGTCTGCATTTAATAGCAAATTAAAATTACTTTGGTTTATATCCACCTGCGTCCCACTCTTTAAGTCAAGCACTGACATGCAAATAAGGTGCAAGCCAGCGAGAAGTATGCCGCTAACAGCATAGTGCTGTGATTGCAGTAGATAGTGTGTCTACCTTATCTAGTTCTGTTTTCTGATGATCATAGTATGTAAATAGGAAGTCTGATGGGAGGTTAGAACATTAAATAAAAGTAACCTTGTTCCATTAAAATATATTCATCCGTTTTGCAGCCTTGGGGGTGAAATGAATTGATATGAAAAGGGGCAGGTGCTGTTGTTAATTTTAAAAGCCAAAGTTTGACGTTATCACCTACAAAATCATACATGCTGTGTGTTTCTTATAGCTGAATCCTTTAAGGTTTGAAGAGCAATAAATCCTCATCAATAAAGGAAAATCAATGTTTCAATTGGTTGCATAGTTAATTAAAGGGCTGTATTGATGGGAGCCAATATGACACGTACACACGGTTCTGCACTGTTTAGTTGAATACCCCTTTTCAATATCTTATTCCTAACTTTAGATAAGATTGATTGAATTTAAATGATTTTTACCAGGTAAACTGTACATTACAGGTGATCTGTGATGTCGTCACGATAGATGTTCTTCCAAAGTGTTACTTACGTATAACGATGTATCCTTGAAATGTGATAGATTTTGAAATGTTCTGCTTAGTTGTCGATGTTGTTCAGAATTGCATTAATTTGCAACTTGAAAGAATAATCTTTCCTCGTCGGGATAAATGATTTGTACATTATGATGGACACGAGCACATATTTCAGCATGATTGCCAAACTGACGTTGACTATCTCTGTTGCCAGATGCATTCATAACACATTTCACCAAATTTTAAAAAGGTTTTGATCTAACGGTATAGAAAATTGTTAAAAGTCTACGTTTAACAATGTACTGCAGCCACACAGAATATCCCTTTAACTTGATAGGCAAAACCATTGGAAGTGCCAACACATTGCTCAGAATATCCCTTTAACTTTATAGGCAAAAACATTGGAAGTGCCGACACATTGATCAGGATATCCCTTTAACTTGATAGGCAAAACCATTGAAACTCCTGACACATTGCTCAAGATATCCCTTTAACTTGATAGGCAAAACCATTGGAAGTGCTGACACATTTATCAGGATATCCCTTTAACTTATAGGCAAAACCATTAGAACTGCTTGACACTTTGATCAGGATATCCCTTTAACTTGATAGGCAAAACCATTGGAAGTGCTGACACATTTATCAGGATATCCCTTTAACTTATAGGCAAAACCATTAGAACTGCTTGACACTTTGATCAGGATATCCCTTTAACTTGATAGGCAAAACCATTGGAAGTGCTGACACATTTATCAGGATATCCCTTTAACTTGATAGGCAAAACCATTCGAACTGCTTGACACTTTGATCAGGATATCCCTTTAACTTGATAGGCAAAAACATTGAGACTCCTGACACATTGCACAGGTAGTCTTCACAAGTGATGAATAAAATGATTGACTAAAATAAATCAAAGATATTCAGTCCAGAGCAAAACAGAATATTTCTTTAGACATTTTAAATAAAAAATACCTTGTATAATCCCAATCTTTTATATGTGGTTATAGCATTCCCCAAAATGCAGTGTTCAACAGATCTTTTGAGGTGGGATTCGACATTAAAGGTCATATTCAGAAAATAATTCAGCTTCTAACCTTCTACATAACTTTTCCAGATGCTTGGATTTTTGTTTATAATAAAATATCTTCGCAATTATAAACTTATCTTAGTAATTGTCCCTTGCGCCCTTTTACGTGGAGCATGTCATTAAGTGCTTGGCTAAATCAATTGAGACCCTCGTATTTGATCCAATGATACTTGCCATGACCAGTCAGAATGCATAATTTATGGTTAATGTGGATTCAAAGAGAGTAAGTGTCAACTATAGTGTCAGTTCAAGTATCTAAGTGCCTACCTGTTCATAAATTGCCTTTGTTGTTCTAGATTTCTGTCCGGTCACATAAGGTGTTGTTGTATGGGACCATGAATATGTTGTAGTCTATTTCCTAACATCTATTCATTATTGTAGTATAAGGTAAACCTACATGATGAAATAATTGGCTGCAGTAATGTTTTACTTTCTAAGTGTAGAAGAAGAAATAAGAAAAAAAAAATTTGCATTTGTCTCAAGGCTTGTATGCCATCAACAGAGGATACTTGGTGCTATGGTAATGATACATGTGGTTAAATAAATGGTATGTCAGTACATATTGCAAGCTGTAATAACAACTGTGTCTCATCACATCTATCCATATGGGTTATCTATTTGACACACTGACTATGTTTTGATACTAAACAAACAAGGTGTAGCTGGTAATTGTAACAAGGTACTGTTGCATGACCTTGTGATGGATGTAAGTTACCATATGTTTACGACCAAAGCTTAGGATTGCTTTTATCTGTACAAGTTTTGATGCAATGTTGTTGATCCCAGATGATCTGTGAAATACTTGGCTAATGATGGTACTGTATTGCTGTTGCTTCTGCTGCTGGCTACAGTCCATGTATTATCATTTGGAAGGCATTCAAATATGTGGATTGTCAGGGTTTGCAATAACCACACAGTGTGAGAAAGTAATTTTCATTGTCTGATTCCTTGGCTCGGTCCATTCTTAAGTTATTATGTTTGCTTGAGCAAATGTAGTTAAGTTTTAATTTTGGATCACATTTACTAAAAAAAAAAAATCAAAGGGTCCTTTGGGAGATTAGTGGAAGACAAAAAAAAGACTCCTTTTTCACAAATGTCACTAGTAACAGGATCCAATCATGAAAGCAATAGTCTACCACTTTGAGTTAATAACAATGTCAAATTCGGTATAAGGAGTGCACCCATTCCTTTCAGAAGTACTGTATGACAGCAGAAATTGTCTTGCATTTTGTACCATATCTGCCCTGGGTTAGCGCCTAACTGTACTATGTTGGAAAGACATTTTATTTGTGCAAAATTTTCAAAGAAACCCTCCACCAACCCTCCCTCACCCCATTGCAATTTCATCATTGTGTGTAGTGAACCATATTTGATTAAAAGGGAAATGTCAAATTATGCCTACAAATGATTGAAAAGTTTGGAGGAGTTATCACTTACATCAAATTAGCTATTTATAGTAAGCCTAGAGAAAGAAATGTTGATTGCATGTATGCACAACAGTTTAAGATACAGAACATGTTGCACGTAGTATTGATTTATTGATTTATTTGTCTGTTGCATAGTTTCAGAGGTTGGTGGTACCTTGGACAGTGGTGTTGCTCTGTCAGGGACATCTTCGGTTTCGCAAAGTTCTCAGCAATCCGGCCAGTCTGGCGTCCAGCAGCAGCAGCAACAGCAACAACAACAGCAGCAGCAACAGCAACAAGCACAGTCCCAATCACAGCAGAATGCTTCGCAGTCCATCACACAGCAGCAACCGTCATCGCAGCAGCCATCACAGCCCCCTCAACAACAGCCACCCCAGCAGCAACAGTTTAGCAGTCAGTTTACTTCACCACAGGTAAGACACTTCTTGAACACAGAGTTCAGCAGACTTGTTTGTTCGTGTCAGTCCTCTCTTACCTGTCTCCCGTACGTCTGCACTCCGATTGTTAGTCGTTTAAAAGACTTGATATTTGATCAGAAATCAGCCCTTTATTTTTTTAGGTCTGATTTTGACAAAAGTACATTTTCTGGATGATATATTCAAAAAGAAAAAGATAGTGGGGAATGCCCTGGAAGTTGATCAGTGTGGACAAGTTGCAAATTTTACCCAAATGTTTTAGCTACACTAGACAACAAAGTGCATGTTAACTGTGGAGACAGGTAGGTGTCGTGATTTGTAAATGCTAGAAACAGTAAGCTTTCGTGGTGTGCAGTACATGTTCCTTTTCTTGTCAAATGTTTATCTTTTGGACAGATTTCTTCAATTTATCAAACTGTATCTGTGTAGTGCCCTTTTCATCCAGTTAGTGCATTTGTGATTTCTTGACTGCACAAGGTATCTTAATGGTTTTGGACAAGTTGCACTATGGCTTGTCTCACAGTCAGTAGGTAAAGATAGTTAATGTCCGCAATTTGCATGCAGATTTGTAGCAATCAGCCAAGGCTGTCAGATCAGGTTTTCTCCTTGAAGAAGAAGAGGATACTCAAGTGGTGATGTGATACCATGTTTGTGTCCTTCACAGCAGATTGTGTATCTTCAAATGTTCCCTGTTTTGAGATATAAGACATAAGGATAATTTACTGTCTGCCATCTGCCCCACATTTCAAGAAAATGGCAGAAAAAATAATTATAGAGAGAGAAAAAAGAATCAGAGAGAGAGAATAAGAGATAAATATAAAACAAATGAGCCTTCTCTTTGGAAGCAGAATCACCGTTATGGGACTTGAGAGATAAGGTGTAAAAAAGAAAGCAGGCGAGGGATAGAGAGAGTGACCTTTAGGTATTTGGACCGATAACGAATGTGATTTGTTGTAATGCATCAAATAAATGAACGAATTTCCCTTGAGTCTGGTATCAGCAAAGCTGAGTAAGACTGCCTGGCTGTAGGGAGATATGAGTCATACTCAGCATCATGGTAGTAGATGCTATTTGAATGTTTTCTTCTTTCTAATTTTTAAGCTTTGCTGAAGGCATGCAAATTTTTAAGCTGGAAGAAACAAAAAATTTGCAAAGTTGAGGCCTTGGCAAGATTTATCTCTCTGTCTCTCTCTCCGATTTCCTGTTTTTACTTTTCCGTTTATTTTCTGTTTCTTATTTTTTAATAGAGATGGGATGCCTGTGTTGGAATTGGTTATTAAGATAGCAATCTACTTACATGTTAAAATGTTCATGTTGGCATTGACCATAACAGAGAATAGCTAAATTCTTATAGTATCTTTCTTCTACAAAGCATTAATTTTACATTAAGTCATTCTCTCCGAATAGACGAAAGACCAATGATCAGATTGTTTAGGAGATTGTACTTTAAGTAACAATTTCATTAGCAATAACATCAAATATTTGTTCAATCCAAATAGTGGCACCTAGGAGTGTATAAATGTTTGTGCGGCTTCAGTTGAAACTTCTTCGGTACCTACAAGGTAATTTAAATAATGGTAATATATATATTGAACCAAACCCTTCTTTAAGTCTGATTTTCAACTAAAGTAGCAGAAAACAGACAGTTTGTAAATAGGTTTATACATACTTTTCTTTTCCAATGTTATATAACATACAGAGATTAACCACCCGCCAACACCTCCCTGTCCGATAGCACAATTCCCTAAATTATATAAATAAAAATATTTTGAAATTCAGCAGATTATTACCTTTATATAGGGTTGAATTTGGTTTTTAGAAAAGGATCAATTCATTCAAAAATATTTTCTCTTCGTTTTACTCTCTCTTGGCTCTTCAGGATTCTCTCTGCTCTTCAAATTATCATCACAAGATGAATTCATTCTTACTGGTTGTGTATTTCCCTTATCTAGTACCTCCAAGTTTAAAGAATGCAGATACTCAAACTGAACGGCAGAACTTTTTTTCAAAGTTTCTGTACCTCAACGTCTACTAGTTTCATTTTTTACACACAGACGTACGACATATAAAACAGAAATGATCCTCTATAGGGTTCTCTTACAGCCTCTGCCATGTCAAGTGACAGCCCAGTCTTCATCATATTTGAACTGAAACAATACACCAGTGAAAAACATGAAATATTAGATGATCTGATACATATCAACACTTGTGTGGACGGATTTAATTTCACATGGTGTTGTAGTCACAATCCAACCAGGCTTAAAGGGGATTGGTGTTGGATCTGTGTAGATTAAGAAAGTAAAGTACCCTTTGAATAGAAAAGTTTAGAAAACAGCTCAGTTTTGATATTTTGTCTATGGAGGTCATGTTGTGTGTACATGTGTGTGTCTGTGTCTGTGCGTTTGTTTTGTATTCTGACCGAGGACTTGAACAAAAGAATACCAGGTCCTCGGTTGTGATTTCTAAAGAATCACCACATCCTCGGAAGAATTCTATTGTATGGGGTATTGTTAAGGTTAGGGTACGTGGATTTGAACAATGGAAAATACAATGGGGTCCTCTGTCTGATTGTAAAACAAACATGTGTGTGCGTGTGATGGTCTTGTAAAACATGTTTTGACTCCAGGAGTACAAGAAGGAAATTGTTGATGGTGGAAGGTCATTGGCAGGTCTGAAATCCTTGTAAACATGATAACTTCGTAACTGAAGCTTGAGTGATCTTCTTAGTACTTTGTAGTATTGAGCGTAAGATTCTTTTTGGCTTCATATGCTGGTCAAAAGTCAATTGAGGTAAACATTGACCATAGTGTGAAAATCTTGTGATACCAAAAGTAAAGTTTGATGGAACTTTCCACTTGGCATGTCGATCCAAAGTGAGAACACTAACCCTATTGTTTGCTGTGGAGGTTAAAGGTCATATGAGTTCGCTACAGGTCAAAAGTCTCAAAACATGTTTAATCACAGTAAAGAGTAAACTTGGATGAATTTCATTCTTGATATGACCATGGTTGAATGGTGCAGATCACTTGCCGTTAAAATTTGGTCAAACTCGAAAAATTTGATGTACACATTTTACATTAAATTGGCTATCTAGTTCATCTTATTTTTTCCCAGAACATTTGATCAAGATCAATTATAGGGGTTGCTATGCATTTCCGGTCTGTCTCCTCGTTTTTTCCCTGTCCTCACTTCCCCATCCCAAGGGATGACTGAGTAATCTGGACAGTTACAGTCCCCCCCCCCCCCCCATTTATGAATAAAATATCACAACGTAATTAGGTCAGCAACTTGGTTTCTTAAAAGAAATGGGTAGTTTCGTATTTGACATTTTATATAGAGAGCAAGTGTCATATTCCTATGGAAGGAACTCTTTTATTTCTTACTGGTGGGTGGTGAAATTGCAAATGGTGCTCCAGATTTTCTGCTTGTTGTACAGAAATAGGAAATGGATTCAGTCTGTTTTGATCTGTAAATTGATGTTGTGCATTCACTGCATGAATTATTTCAATCAACATACATGTGTTCATCTCCAATTAGGGTTGACTATGTTCAAATATGTTGTGGGTCATTCCATTGAATAATAGGGGTGAAGTTAGTGACATCCTTTTTGTTCCCATTACAGACTGAATTAGACTTGGTTTATACCATTATTACCTATATGAAAACACAATTTACAAACAATTTATAGGATCTCTTTAGACACAGTTTCTATGCCTCCTTGCTATGAATTTGAATTAATTGTACAAAAAAGTGTCATATTGATTACAAACAATTTATAGAATCTCTTTAGTCATGTCATACTAAGAAACAGTTTCTATGCCTCCTTGCTGTGAATTGGAATGACTGTACATACAAAAAATGTCATATTGATTCACGGGGACACTAAGACTGTCATAACTTGAGTACCTAATTTATAATGTAATGACCCAACTGCAAAATAGCTGTATGTTGGTAAATTGACTTTCTTTGTTTGAGAATTAATACTTGACAAAAACTATGTCTGTGTGTGTCTGTTGTATTGCTTTCATGTCTGGCATTTATGGCCAGACGTATTGTGCAAGCTGAAATCCTTTATTCCAATATATATGCAACTCCATTTATAGATCCAAGTATATAGTTTTCTTTGTCCATGTGGAGAGAGCGTTCATTGCTGTAGAAGGATTCTTCCACATTTTTCACACCAGCTCTATGATAATTGGCTAGGGAAAATTGCATAGGAAACTTTCAGTGCTATGTTGAGCGTATCTCAAAGCTCCAGAAAATTAGTACAATAAATCAAGTTTTGGTTTCTTTTCAATACAAATTAGTCCTTTAAAGCAAAACAACCGCTAGGGTTGTTGGATATAATTGACCATGTAAATATGACACAAAATATTATAGAAGAGACTGGCAATATATGTCCTGAGGAGCTCGATAAATTAGTTCATGTAATTATTCCCTACCATACCACTGCCTATAATTTAATATAAATTTGAAAGGATAAAATGCATACATTTTCAAGTAGATTTCTATAGATCCATGTAACATTTCTGAGAGCCCAAAAAAAAAATTGATTAGCTATACAGGATATTTTGTCTGCAGTGTATAAATATTATTTCCTCATTTTAATAAAAGCTAGACTGTTTCTCTGATGGTACAAATTTCTTTACTTTCAAAATAATTGTAAATATCTATTTCGATTTACATTCAGGGCATAACATACGTCCTAACCTCTTCCTTTCTTATGCTTTATGCACATTTTGCCATTTGTCTGAGAAAATTTTGTCTCTGATTTGTCTGCAACTATATCCTTAGGGTTGTCTAGACAAAAATGCTTTTTATAGAAAGAAACATTTTACTCTTGAGAGTTGAGAATTAGAAACGATCTTTGTTTCACTGATTAAATTAATTCCGTCTCATATCAAGTTGCCATATAGATAAGTTACCAAAGCAAGAATCAATGTCAATATTTACATTTAATGTTTTGTCTGTGACATTTTTTGGCAAAAGGTTTTGAAAAGTAAAGTAAAAGGATAAAAAATAAGGATTATGTTAAGGTTGCAACACTACCCCTTTAATTGTCAGACAGCTTTCAACCCCTTTCAAGCTTGAAAGCTCTATTAAAAGACATTCTTCAGATGTTGAACCTTCCTTAGTTACATCTCTATACAAGCATCTCATTTCTCTCTCTCTCTATCTCTCTCTCTGTCTCTCTTTCACCGAGTTCAGTAGATCTCGATAACTCTGTTTTGAAACTGAAACTCAGGCGGTACAAGTCTTGTTGTGATATTAAACGTGTGTAGCCCGGGGCTAATTTTAACTTCCTGAAAAGTGCCGAAAGATTAAGGATCCCGATTACTCCAGTCAAGAAAGCGATTGGGTTGTCATATATTTATTGCCGATATGACTTTGGCAGTCAAGATATTGAAAAAATTTTATTTGCGGGTGTGGGGATCAATTTTATGACTGTTTTTGGCTACCGTAATTTTTGGCTATGAAATATCCAAATTATAGATACATACTGAATTAAAATCATATTTTAATCATTAAGTTTCTTTCAGTAGTGTAGAAAATATTCAGTCAGGGGGAAGGGGGGGGGGGGAAGGTAAATGTTTACTCTAAACTAAATTTATGAGCAAGTTCAGAATTACCAGAAGTCTTTGAAATGTACCAGAAACTTACCTTGGTTTAACTCTTGAAGATGTCAGTTAATTGCAAGAATGCTCACCAACATTACGTTTTCTTCAATTGGAATTGGTGACGGTGGCTGTGATTTATGCTACTTCAAGTATTGTCGTAATTGAAATTGGGGGTAAATAGATCTCCGTCTAATGTATGTTGAGAAAGTGGTGTAGTATTTCATTTCAGAGCTTAGCCATAAAATTGTACAAGACAGCATTCTGCTGCACCATTTCAGTATTCAATGAGAGACTATTTGATGAAATAGTTTTCTTTTGATAAATGAAATAGTTTTCTTTTGATAATATAAAAGTATTGACAAAAGAGAATATTGTCTTTACATGATTCAGTTACTGTAGATCAAACTTGAGTTTGAATGAAATCTTGAAATTTGCATAGCCGACGATGAGTACACTGGTTTTCCAAAGAAAGAAGAAAAATTTTGAGTCAAATGTAAGAAAACAACAAAAGTCAATTTCCAAGTTGTGCTTTTTAACGGAAATTGGAAAAAAATAGTTACCAAAGATTTTGCAAGGTATGTTTGATATTAATACTTGTTTAGAAACCTCTTCTTAAATTGAAGATCTCTAAAGTTGTCTAGTGCTTAGTAAAGTAAGTGTATTGGGGAATGTAGGCATTATCCTCAGTCTACAAAGCAACTGTCTGGTTGATGTTTACACTGAACTCAATCAGAGTCTTTCAAGGACATAACTGGTGAGTGATTATGAAACTGAGTAAATATATTTATTGACATTTGAGATGGAACTTATTTCAGTCCACACATTGTTCCTTTTCTAAAAACTTTAATGTTGTTTCCTCATCTACTGTAAGGGTCAAGTTTGTACCAGATTCTAATGAAAATTTCTGTTGGTTTTTAACCTCCATTGTACTGAAGCTCTACCTTACTATAATGTTTGTATGGTACTACTGTACACTACCTTAGACTATGTAACAAAGATAACCATGATGGCAAAAAAAAAAAAAAATTGGATTAAGTTCTTCTAACATTTAGAGCTTATCTCTTAACTCACTCGGTGACATTATACCTAGGTAAAAGGATATATATATATATGTAGGGATCATGGACCTTCGTTTTGTATTCCGTACTTAATTCTTTGACGTCATTGGCTCGTTGTCTCAGTCTGTTCATTCAGTAGTCTTGTTTTCATCAGTGATCAATTTGAAATTAATGAGGTGAAGGAAAAAATTATCCGAGGAATCCATCCCTTAGCTTTGCCGCGAAAGGACATGAGGTCATTTGGAAATGCCTCGTCTTGGAGGAATTGCTTCTGGGAGGAAAATTGATCTTCTCTCTCATATTATTTTCTGCCTGGCTCGCTCTCGGCTGGTGTAAATAATTCCTTTAGAGAGAGAAACACAGCCGCATAGGGTGTCGGCGGCAATCGTCAGTCTGCACGGCTCAGATAATGTTCAGCGAGAGGAAAGAAATGGACTGTAACAGGTGGAAAGTCTGCATTTTGCTGTTTGTTCAAAGAATAGATGGAAGTGACTCATTTAAATTTGAAGCTGAGATATTTTGTTTTAGTGACATTTCATATCATATGTAGGAGTGGGTTGAATTAAAGAAGGTGTAACGATTTGTTCTTATTTTACTGAAGTATCAACCATGTGAATGACAGAACATTTGTAATTTTTCTAAGATTTCCTTGTCTTCTTATACACACAACAGATATTTATTTTTCATTGTGGAACTAGTATGAACCAAAATTCAACATGCTTGTTTATTGTTATGCATCTCAAAGATAACCCATTACATACTTCTGACAAGTTGAACAGAAAAGAATTGTGTGTTGCTTTATATATTAAAAAGATGGAAAGCATTTCTTGCTCTGCCATTTCACAAAATGAGTTGTGCAATCAACGTCCCCCCCCATTAAGTAGGAATTTTGACTAAACTAGGGAATGGTTGGGGTAGGGGAGTGGGGGGGGAGGAGTGGGGTGAATCCCTTGTTGCACAGTGTGCAAGGTACTTATCTAACACCCACCCACCTACCACATACCCTCACTCTCCCCTCCCTCCCCCTTCTTGCAAAGTATATATGTGATAGTGGGATTTCTACCAAGTTGTGGAAGAGCTGAGCTAGTACAGCACAGCCTTTGTATTGCTGAGGTTGCAAATACCATTCTGGCGTCTTTGCCATTTGCAACATGTAGTCTTATAGCTCTTTGTTAATTCAAATGTACAACAAGACTGATGGATGTTGATTTTTGGGCCTAGAAGAAAACACAGATATATGTAGGCTTAGTGATTGCTTGCTAGAAACAAGGAAGGTCCTATGCCACCTGTTAACGATAGAAATGTCTTTGACCTTTCTAAAATCATGATCAATCAATCAATCAGAAAACATTTATATAGCCCCAATATCAACAACAGTTGTTTTCAAAGGTGCCAAAAGACAGTTACATGAAACTCATTACGATACACTTGTTCCAACTTGTTCAAAGCAATTTTTATTATAAATCTCACTGTACATAACATACTGTTCAGATTCCTTTGAGACTTTCTATATATTTTTTTTTGATGAAACTGATGTCTTAGGGAGTGGATGGGGGTAGGTGGTTAAGCAACAGTATAAACTAAACACAGAGTCTAAAATAGCATACATTGGTATCTACTATCTACTGTAGTCATTGTATGGAGAGAAGGGTGTTAAAGCGTGGAACAGGGCTTGATTAATTACATTGTCTTATCTTTTTGTATCCTTTACAAGGATACTCATTATAATATTTATATATTTATTTATAGTTTTATCTGACCAAGAGAAGGTAAAATATAGATCTCAGTATATAACACACGGTTGCATTCCAAAGGCCGTATAAAATGGAGAGCGTTTTTTCGCTGGAGGATCATATCTCACAAAACGTTCATTCATTAATAATGTTTTTCACCTGTATATATCTTCAAACCTCCTCTGAGCTTCTTGTGGCACTATGGAAAGAAATTTGAGATGAGTTGACATTTAATTAGACTTGCTAAGTAAGAGCATTTTGGGTGCAAACTTGCTGAGGGTGATTTGGTTCACAACAGCCGCCGAACCGAAAATGAGAAAACAACGATGGCATTTGATGTGCAACTTTGGGGCAGCCAGACGGGTAAACAGTGGCGGCTCTTGTTTCAGTTGATTATTTGACGAAGGAAGGTGACGATGGAAGATGGGATTTGAGTAATGACGTAGAGTTGTTGATTCAGAGCAGTTTCTACCTGCATCTTTCTACAATAGTTATTGATAAAATTTCATCGGTAGGTGCCTAGCAGCAGAAGCAGGAAGAGATTTATAGTATTAACTAAAATTTGACTCAATCAGATGGGTATGGTGGTATACAGTAACGGTGTCTGCCCCCTAACTTCTAGTACCGTGGTATACATATGAACCTGTCAGCTGTATGGATAGAAAAACTGTAGCTTCGGTTTTTGAAAGTCAATATGAGACCACAGTTTGGACCTAGCACAATACTGTAGGATTGATGTTATGGAACTTAGTCAAAGTAAAACCACAGTCTTGAATGCAATTTTAATCTATATATTCTCGACTTTATACAGTGCACAAAGGAAATGTCACATTTGTATTCTGAAGCACTTTTCAGGGTAAACACCATTTTGTGCAAATATCAAATAGCTCTCTTCAGAATCATACATTTAATCGTAACTTACAGCAAAATATTGCTTTAACATAAGATTGTCTTTTCACAAAGTTAATCAGCTTTCATTAACCTAGATCGTGACACAAATTTCTCCACTTAAAGATTGCCCAGTAATTTCATTCGTTCATTCAGATATTGAAGTATTAAATTATCAAAATGTTGGCAGAGATGGATGGCTCACATGAATATCATTCAATTTCAACCACAGTCTGCAAAAATGATGATAATAATGATAATGAATAAAAAATGTAATATCCTTAGTAGTTCAGTTGCTCTCTGTAATTACATTTGCATCTTTCCTTCCTCTCATGAGAACAACAAACTATATATAACATTAATAGATATCAAAGTAGCTGTTTGTTTGTGGTTTTGTGCATTAATTAGTCTGACACACTGTGCAATAATAATTGCAGATGGGAGTGTTGTTGTGGTTGTTGTTGTATTATTCATGTTTTTGGTTTCGTCTGTTATCTTCAATAGAGATGATACTTCCTGTTCATGAATGGTACATCAATCATTTCAAAAAAGAGATCGAGTCTGGTAAAATGGATATTTGGTAAAAAGGAAGTTTGGTGTTTTGCATTAAGGAAGCCCTGATTGCGGTATGAGCCATAATGATGTCATAGGTTTTCCCACAGGCTATGGCGTTTCCTATCCACTCCATGCAAAGACCACATTTGGAAGAACCATTTAGAAGTGATTTGATGTGAGAAAGATTTACTATTTGAAGTCTTTTGAATGTATTTTCCTGTATGGCCATGTCTTGTCTACAGAATAATTGTAAATTTTGATCAAGCCAAGACAAGAATAAATGGATGATCACACTTTTGGTCTCCAGCAGTCTTGGGGCTTAAATAATTTTCTCAAAAGTATTACTACTAATGCACATGTAAGCCAAAGAGGAACGTGTAAGGTTTGGTTGGACTTCACTCACTTCATAATATAATCTTCTAACTATTGCAAGGAATCTTTTATGCAACGGCTTCCTGTTTTCAGCTAGGCTTTCATTTGCTGTTAGGTTTGTACTTTTGTGATGACATCATCAAAATCTCTCATAATGTGATGACTAAAACTAAAGCATATATATGATGCATCCTTGAGGTTATTTGGAATACCATTTGACGAATAGTCTCACCTCACGAAATGATTGGTTACTTTCTTCACGGGCTACCTCCGTCAGAGCCGCTGTCAAGCTCGAAGCTTACGTCAATGTTGTGAGAGCAATTAAGTAGACTCACCTGGGGAAGCTTTGCACAGAAGGTGTTCTTAACAGACGTCACTTAGATAGTGCTGTGTAACCTTTGTGAGCATTTGCAAGTTAAACCAAAGTACATCAAGTTGCTAATTATTTCAAACATTCACGTTCAAATCTGTAAAATGTCAGCAGAAAATACTCTGGCATTATATTTGGTTTGTTATAGTTTAAATCTGCATTGTATCCAGCTAGACAGCATAATTTAAGTTCCGGGTTATAATAAAATTAAGTCATACAATGTTACTGTAGTGGAATGTGGGTGCACTGAGCCGTACAGCATTCTGAGAATGCAAAGATGAAACTGCTGTTGTTCAATGTACGACTGCCCAAGGGAATACTGCGCCACATCCTTGTTCTTAAGCAAGACTTTAAATTTATAACTAGGATTAAAAATCAATAATGGTTTTCTGTCTGCTAAATGTTCTTTTAATATTGATACAACCCATTTTAGAATGAAGTAGCATTTTGATCCCAGAAAAAGTCTTCCATTTGATTATTTTCTTTGGTTTTCATCTCATTCCCACTTGTTTTTCGCTCGCCTTTTTGATTCCTTGCCGGATGCAGAAGGAATCTATGCATTGGTGATGGCACATATGTGTGTGTGTGTGTTTGTGACACTTGCTATTATGGTGTTTGCTATTAAACACCATAACTCAAAAGGTTCATGGTGGATTAAGTTCATACATGGTATGTGAATCCGTCTTGTTGAGTACAAGAACCCTGTTGTTTTCTGTGAAGTTCAGTGGTCATTTTGGGTAAACATAGGTCAAAGTCTAAAAACTTTGTAAAAACAACTCAAAAAGTACATCTTTTTTGCTCTTCATACTTAGTATGTAGTAGATCCAGCTAGGTGAAGGAAAAGAACCCATTGAAATTGGTGGTCAAAGGTCAAATGAGGTCAGCAGACCTGTCAAAGTCTGAAAATCTTTTAAGCATGATAACTCCAAAATTAAAGCTGCAATTAATCTGTGAAATATCCAATGCTATTATTTTCTTTTGTGAACATAGTTGTCAAATTCAGTTCAGTTTAGTTTAGTTTTTTTTTCATGTGACTCTATAGGTCTTCAGCAAACCATACGGTCATCCAAGAATGAAATCTGTTTTCAAAGAGTTGATAGTTTTGCTGTAGACACTCTCCAGCAGGCCCTTAGCAGTTTTCACCCTCTGAACTTGTCTCAAGGGGTCAATAGGTTATCTCAGATGGTCTCACAATTGGCCATTTTCTATGTGATTTGTACTAAATGATTTTTGCTTGGGCAATAAGTTGTAAACATGTTTCACAGTGTAGAAACAATGTCATGTAGAGCTCTCTCACATTAACAACAATTATTAAAGAGATGGTTGGTAGCAGAGCTGATTTACTAGCTCAGATTGGTAAAATAAAATGTCCTGTTATTCATACATCTGCAGTATGTATCTATATTTCACATTGGAAGACTGTTGTTTCTGGATATTGAAACATTTTGGAATGAAAATTGTGTAAATATTGCAAAATCCTCACCAGTGGATTTAATGGTCGATGCCCCACAAGAGAGTGCTACAAATAAGAGCTGAAAATCTCAGATCTTTTCTGGTTCTCACTTATTATCTTGCACAAATTTTACTCATTTGCTCCACAGTAGTCAGATAGTTATTTGGAATTTTGAGAAATTTTATGGCAAGAAGTCACAAAGCCAACTGGCTTTCTGGTTCTCTTCATTCTCTGAATGGCATTGAGACTGTGTTTCGTGTAAATTCAATATAATTTGTAATACCATGAACCGCATTCCTAGTGCCCTAGACTGTCTAAAGCTGCAGTGACGTATCCACGCACATAAGACCTACACTTTATTGATTCTTTATCACACAAACATGGTTTATTATAAATGAAATTATTTTCAGGAGAAGGGGATAGATTTTTAACATATATGACTCATTCTCACAGTTTAACTCTCCGAGTCCTTTTGAGAGAATGGTCTTGCGTTTGCACAAAGTTTAGATTATTTTGGATTACGTACTCCTTCCTCATCTTCATAAGATGAACAATTGTTAGGTTTTGAGACTCTTGCATCCATTAATGATAATTTGAATGCCTCGTCTTATTTTATGTTATTGTACATACACTACAGTTACAAATGATAATTGAATGCCTAGTAATGTTTTATGTTATTGTACATACATTGTATCAGACCATGATTTCCCGGCTCATATTTCAGAATTTCCCGCCGGCCGGACAGCAGGTGTTTCCGCAAGTTACGCAGCAGAGTTTCACTCAGGCGGTCTTGTCGCAATCCTCTGGTCAACAACAATTCCAACCCCAATCCAACACATACCAGAGTCAGCAGGTTGGTCTTTATAGCTTTACTCTCAGGAATGCTGTGGAATGTTGCTTTTCTTTTGCTGTGTCTAGTAGGTGTAGAGTAACACTCATAATTTGACATACATACATATATATATTTATATATACCCTTTGCAGTGAGCTCACTCTGGAGAATTTGAAATGTCACTGTGAACTGTTCCCTTATTCATCAAATTGCCAGTCATTCCGGGAAGAAACATCAAAGTACCTTTCTTTTTATATGTGTAACACCATAACCTAAAATGTATCGCTGGCAACTGGTTAAGAGTTTGACATTTGCCTGCTCCAGATTCCGTAGCTGGATCATGGTACTTATGATCAGTAAGCGTGACCTGGAGAGGTTGAAAGGGATGTAACACTGGTGGGGCATGTTTTCAGCAAGATAAATTGCAATACTTTAACAATTTGATAAAGGAAGTAGGTTTCATCTAGCTGAAATATTTCCATTTCCCCACTCTCCGTCTCAAACTTTCGTGGGGAATTCTTGTTACCTGTCCACTTGCTGATGGCCAGTTTAATTTTCTAAAACTGATTTTATTTTAAAGAAAAAGACAATGTCAGCCTTGGTTACATGTATGTAAGACGATCTCATACTTTGTGGGCCATATTATCTGTAAATTTAGTTTGATAAAAATGTTGCTGATGGTTGATTGACTATGAGGAAAAGAAGGAGACTGTTGGCTTTGAATGTAAACCTTCTGTGGAAGGTTGACTACTTTTTTAAAAACTTGCTGTGGCAGCTCCTAGTCAAATATTGTGAACTGTGGCTACACTTATTATTACTGCAGCTGAGGCTTAAAATCTCTCTGTAATACTTGACCGCAGTCAACCTTACATATATATATCTGTGAATGAAAGTCATATAGGGGCTAACGAAAGTGCAATGTAGGAAGTTAGCGAAATAGAAAGTGTTTGATAATATTTTGAGGAGTTAATTTTTCTGAACACAATGTCAAAGTTCTGTCAGTTTCGGGAAGAAATAGTTCTGTGAGTATGAAAAGTTGATACTCATAGGGAGATATGCCTCTTCAACTAGATGTTTGTACTTGGAATTGGAAGTTTAAAACTGTATCTCAATCATTTACTTTCTCTTCGTGTGTATTTAAAGTCAGGTCATGGTGTATTTGTAAAGTATCTTATCAACTAACTGGCTTCCTATGGAGACAGTGTAAATTGGTTCTTTGTAAGCTAATAGCTATTCAACTTAACACTGCTGCTAATTCCCCCCCCCCCCCCCTCTCCCACCATCCATTATCCTCCCACCCTTCCAAAACAGAAGAAGTATACTCAATTGATAATGGAGAAAGGGAGGTGAGTGCTTTGAGTTATAGCCGTGGGAGTGAGGGTCAGTGAGTCAGAGTGGGTGAGGAAATGGGATACCCTAGGGGTGGAGGGATGCATGGATATTTTCCATATCCTGCTATCTGGTAGGAGAGGTGGTGGCCCTTCTAGAACAACCCCCTATTATATCATGTTTTTGCAGAGCTATGGTGGTACCGGTGGCCCACATCAGACGTACTCCCAAGGTTACATGAATCCTGTGGTCTATCATCATTCACCGCAGGCATGTTGTTTCTTGTTTCAAAATCTATCCTATCAAATATAATCTTTCATTACTTATCTTGGTACAGATCACTTCTTTTTTTTCTCCAGCCTCTCCTCTTTTAAAATAGGAGACACCTTTTCTCTCTCCAGTTTGGAGATACTATTTTCAGCAAATCGTTTTGTTTTGTTACTTTTGGACATTTTGCAGGCCATGTCATTCCGCTGTTTCATTTTCAAGGTGCTTGTGTTTTTTAACAGACTTTTAACAATTGTTATTCAGTTTATAACTTTCTAAATTTCATGCCTAAGGGAAGCCTCGCAAATCTAACCGCCGGTTCCGGGCCTGCGGAAATCTCGCACCCCTTGCTCATTATGCATGTGCATATTGGTCCCATGGTTGAATGCACACACGCTGGTTGCCAGCCGGAGTAATGAGCACAGCGTCCTGACAACACAAGGCTGGTTATTCTTCACAAACAATGAGCAAACTTGGCCAAGTGACCGGACTAACTTTTGCGGTTTTGACAGTCAATAGAGCGGTAGTTTATGTTGCAAAAGGACTTATACACTAAAATCCGCCACTACCAAATGTCCGAGATTCAGTACTTTATATACTGTAATTCTTGCAAATCTTCCACGTTATCAAACCTCACAAATAAAATTTCTTGGGTCTCTTATGAACAATTGTGAAACTCCGCTACTCGAAAGTTCGATAAAAGCAGCCTTTACCTGGGCCTATACATTATGAGTCTTGTTCAACGAGTGGTACGTAACTATGAATTAAAAACTGAATCAGCCATTGCATTAAATATATGCCCCCAAGAACTTCAGAAAACCCATATTGACAAACCAGAATTTAAACAAAACAATAGTTAAGCTATGCCACATATGTATGTTAAAGAGAGAACATCGACCGTAACGTTGATCTCTGAAGCTAACTGCGACACAAATTCAACGAATAAACAGATGGTTTAAATGCTTGATTTTCCCATTGACTTAGTGTGTTAGGCTGCCGTGTGGTTAGAGATATAAGTTACTATTCGGTGAAAATTTTACTATACGTACATCAGTTTACAACTGCAGTGTTTACCCCTACTTAAATATCATCGTAGGCATACTGTACATGGGCTGCGAATTTTCCCATGGTACCTTCCAAACAACCCCCCTGTCTAACACCTGTTTGTTAACATTTTTGGCATGTTTCCAAAAAACTTTTCATGGAGTAAACTATTTTGGCTCCACTCTAGAATTAATTAGGTAAGTCAGTAAAGGATCGGTAAAGTTATGCGAAATATTATCTTAGACGTTAAAGAAAAGTATATACCCGTAACATTAAGGTAAGTAAAACACACCTCAAGCCAACCGACTCCTCCGCATGAACAAAACAATCTATTCCCCATGATACATGAGGCACAGTCTATACCATACAGACATAGCACGATATCAAGGCCCCAATAGCTACAGTATGGCTATCTTTATGAAAGTAAACCTTTTAATCCCATGTTTTAGGCCACTTGGCATGATTAACTGAATGCTAAATATTGTTTCCATGTCCTTGTAGAAAACGTCAACTTCGCAAAATACAATTAGTTGTGTTTTTGTTGTTACGTGAGATCCGTAACCGGCGAAGTGGTTAGGCTATTTACTATACACTTAACTATGGTAGGATATTAATTTTTCCTTTTTTTGTGTGGAAATTCTAGAAAATACTTTCTTTTCCCCCCGCCAGATGTGGTCGTATGGTTTATTCATAAATGGGTGTACTAGAGCCTTGTCTACATGACATTAGTTGCATTTAGCACGATATGCCAGTTTCGCGTGAATTTTTCGAAAGTATTTTGCTCGAACTTTCGTAAAATTTGAAAGGTGTACCTACCAACTTACCCTCGTACACAATTGCTAATTTCTCTACTGATTTTCAGAGTAGTAAAGGACGTTTTTTTTTACGAAGTTCAAAAGTCAGTAAATGAAGTTGATAAACTTAATTTCTTTCAACTTTCTTAACCATGGAATGCTAGAATAACATTTACACTTTAAACGGAGAAAGGATAATCGCATTTTTTCCACATTTATTTCAAATTTCTTTCACAAGAAATTATCGTCATTTGTTCAATCCTCATGTCTACGATCTAGCTGGCTAAAAAAAGAGTACAGCTTCGCTGGAGTGCGAAAAATTCCCTACAGTCAACCGATTTTTTTCACCTAGCTAGGTAGTTTAGGTCCTGTTTCTATACAACTTAGTAGGATTATTCTAAAGTCATCCCGTATGTTAGGCTCTGGTTCACGCTTATGTGCACGTGTATAAGAAGTGAGATTGTGATTTCAGTTTTTTATATTTTTAAATCTTAAAAATTCAGGAAACTTAATGTCCTTGCAAAAAGGCAACGAAACTTTTTGTTCCTACTTGGCCGACTGGGAAAATAAGAAAGATAGCATTTTAGATTCCTGCAGTGTAAATTCACATTTCCTTACTTATTTTTCACAGAAGTTTTGCTTCTGCAGTAGGATAAAGTACGGCGTATAAACATACTATCATTTTGAAACGTTTGAATACCTTGAGACTTAGCTATGATGTTTTGTTCAACTCACTATTGTGTTCAAATCGGCTTAGTAAAAACTTGACCGCGGCTGTGAATGTAACTGTATTGCGTGGAGGGTGGTTTGGAGAGAGTGTGCACTCAAGTGTGACTCATTATCTGCTTGTGGCTGTGCTCATTATAGCCGCGGAAAAATCCACCGGCCCGGACATGGCGGTTAGATTTGCGAGGCTTCCCTAAGTCAACACTGTTCTGTTGGCAAAAGGCCCCTAGAAGAGAAAAATAGCCATATAACGAGATGGGTATCACTGAGCTGTGGCAATTGCAAAATGTTTCTGGAAAATGTCTATTGGTTGCTAGGAAACTTCTTCATTCCTTGCCAAGGCAGAAGGAATCAATACAGTGGTGATGGCGTGTATGTATGTCTGTGACACCTGTTCGTCAACCTTTCAAAACACAATGACAAAAAACTTAAAACATGGTATGTAGATCTCCCTTAATAGCAAGTACAAGAATGCTTTTGTTTTTGTGGAGGTCAAATATTACTTAGGGTCAGCATAGGTCCAAGTCTGAAAAAAAGCCTTATAAAACACAATTCAAAATGGTAAGGTTGAATATAGACTTCATACCTGGTATGTAAATTAACCTTAACCAGTACAAGAACATATTCTTTTCAGTGGAGGTCAAAGGTCATTTGATGTCAACCGAAGTCATTCGGTCAATCTTGTAAACACATCATAATTCAAAGTTTTAAACTGGATTTAACAACTTAGTGAGTGCAAAACCCTAAATTGTTGCCTGTCAGAGATCAAAGGACATTTTGAATTCAACAGAAGGCAATGTCTGAAAAGCTTTCTAACCATCACACTCTGAAAGTAAAGCATGAATGAACATGGTACTTAATATATTTAGGTCTAAGTTAGTGCAAGATCCTGGCTGATCATTTGAAATCAATGATCTAAACTTGAAATTCTTGTGTGCAGTATTACTATTAAATGTTGTCATATCAAAGGTGTCAAGGAACCACTACGCCCATCAGCTTTCGGGTATGTAAAAAGACACTCAGGTCTGTGTTGACACCAAAACTATCCTTTCATGGGAGTAAAGTTAATCTCTGGATAAACCCAATCAGTTGACAGCATTATCTCTGTCTCTTGTCTAGTAGGGATTTACACAGTAGAACATGACCGTGTATATTTCCAGGTGACTGTTAATGGGTTGTGTTGCATGGGTTCATTAATTTGTGATGTCCCTCCTTTACCTGTCTCCTTATAACAATTCAACTCATCATTCTATATTGTTTAGAGTAATCCTTGACGACCCCTAGGCCACTGTAAACCCCCCCCCCCCGCCCCTGTGAAACTGGGTGAGTAGTTTGTTAGTGTGCTGTCCTAGAGAGTTCTCCTGGACTTGATTTTTCTGTCCATTTAAAACTATATTCTTCCCTGCTGCAAATCCATGGTATAATACAGTATGACAGAGCAAAACCTTGCTGTCCTTACTTATGCAACCCTTAACCAAAATGTTTAATACTGAGCTGCACAAGGGCACCGGAGAGCAAGAGTGCAGTGGGTATGTGGAGACATGTGTAACTGCTATAAATATAACAAATCTGTGTAGGCTTTCGGGTTTGAATAGAATCTCAAAATTGGAAATGATTTCATTCGGTTGAGGTAGATGAATCTTTCAATAGATGAATATAGATGAATCTTTCAAAAATCAGAAATCAGATTTGCAGGTGTTTTGAAGTCTGCTGGCCTGTATATATATAGTTGTATAACTCAAAGGTTTTCCTATGATATCCTATTTTTTTCTTAGACAGATTTCATTGGATGACATTGAAATCCCAAATTGGCCATATTTGTGTTTCATTTATACCTTTAATTTGTCTTGTTGGGTCTTGTTGGCTGGTTTTACAGACACAGTCCGAAAAAGAGAACTTGTTTGTTGTGTACAGTCTGCTATATCAGGAAGTACTTCGGTGTGTGTGTGTGTGTTTATGTGTGTGCATCAAGATTGCCAGACAGTGTATATATAGTACAGTGTGAGGGTAATACATATTATGACATACATTATCAATGTTGCTAATGTAGTACACTCTGTCCTTACCACTGTCATGTTGTGTATAGCAGGTCTGATTGATGCAGAGATGCCAAATGTGATACCTATGCTGTCATTTTCTGTTTGAGCATTTTCTGTGTCAAAATTACAAGTGTGTAAATGTTTTCTTTTTAGAAGTTTTGCAATTCTAAAACTTGTCTCAAGAATTTCTAGTGTTACTGGAACCTCATCAATACATGACATAGATTATCATATCTGGCCATTTTGCAGGAACAGGCAGAACAGAAAGTTACTGGATGGAAATGTTGGGATTATGCATTTAGATCAGGGATGCAATTCAAAACTCAACCCTGTAGGACTCCGTTGTGATAACATCTAATCTTTGCTCGACTAATCATTCACCATTCCATCTGTCTTTCAAAAGAAGAAGGGAAAAAATACTTTAGCCAAACATGAAAATAAATCCTTTGTTTTGCTTATAGACCTATAGACCTAGATGAAAACATGGCTTTGCATGTAGATCACCCACTCATTTGAGCCCATTGTTTATATTTTTATCCCTACTGATGAATGTTAGTTGGTGAGAGAGAGAGAGTGTGTGTGTATGTGGAGCAGATTTGTGATTCCAAACATGTCATTCAACTGACCCATGCTTTTATAGATAAAGAACTGCCATTAGGGTGTATCTTTTGTCTGACGTGCACTTGTCTTCACCACAAGTTAATTATTTGAAATGATCTCTAATCTCGTTGGAATCCAAACCTGAAGATACATCAGACAGGTCATGTCTTTGTTTTGTTTACCATTTTTGCGGTTGGCTTGTCTGATTTATTAATGTTAAGTAGTCCCTCGTTCAAATATTTGAAGGGTGCCATGCTTATAAGGAAAGAGGGAGGAGAGGGGGGGGGGGGATATGTTCCTTCTTTCAGCATTGCAAGTTACTTTTTTGTATGGAAGTAGTTTATTAGTTTACCACATGGTGACAGCTGCATGTTCAGTTAATGTATTTGTCACTTCCTTAATTTTGAGATGAGCAAAGTTCCACCATATCTGAAACATTCATGAAATTAGTCATGAGGTATTAGCAACATGAACTTTTCAACCTCCATAATTTGTGTTCATCACATGACCTTAACGGGTAACTTTCAGAACTATGCACCTTTTATATATATATGTCTGTTGTGTGACCTATGACCCTTTGAACATAAATGTCATGAGAAGTTTGCATGAACCTTCCCAGTGGCAAGTTAAGAAAAACTTCTTGAAGTGCAATGTTGTTCATAGAAGCAGGATGAAGTTACTTTGATCTTCACATGTCTGGGATACATTTACCAAAATCAATTTCTTGACCCTACTGTTTCTAAAGGTGATACTGTGGTATTAAACAACCATTTGAAAACCATTCAGTAACCATTTGGTAACCAGATTAGCACTCATCTCCCCTGAGTGTCTAGCCACTTTGGGTTTATCTCTCTTCTCCCCCTCTCCCCTTTGTTTTTGTAATCTACCCATGAAAAGATGTCATAATCATCACTTTTGGATCTGTCCAAATTGTACTTTTGTTTTTGGAGACCGAATGAGTTCAAGGATAGGTCTTTTGGATAAGGATAATTGGTGTGTCTGTTGTATATGACCCCATTAAGGCTGATTTGAAATATATAGAGTAAGGTTGCCCAAGATTTTCGTTTTATAATATTTAAATAGGGTACTGTATTATCAAACTTTTCAACAACCCACCCATTTGTTTGGGAAATCTCAGTTTTGATGAGGGCTAATCTACCTACTTAAAAGACTTGCAGTTAACTTTGGCAGTTTTTGGGAAAAGTTATGACATAGATGGTCAGTGTCAGTTGTCTATTCCAATTTACGGTAAATATTTCATGAGACATTTTTCGTGAGCAGAACAGCATATTTTGTAAACCTTCCAACAGATCTCATTTAATATGTTCATGTTTTAAGCTAAGGAGTTTTTCCATTAAACTTTATCACACTTTGTTCGCTGTGGGAAAAGCCTTGTGTCCACCGATGATTAAATCTCATATCCGTTCCAAAGACCACTGTTGTTAATTAACCAGATGTCCTAGATTTTTCATAGCATATGATTTTCTCCAGAGATACTAACGATTTTTATCAGTGTTTTCTAACGATAAACCCTTTCTGTTACACATCACTAACAGTTTGTTGTGTCGTCCATATTTGCGTCGTTGTTTCATTAATCTTTGCCATTGACATTGTACTAATGTCCTCCATGAAGTACAATGCTACATATAGTTGCTTTAGGTTACCCTACAGTGTTGTGTGTTAGAAAGACAATATTCTCTGACTACATAGACATTGTAAAAGATGGAGTATGACTCATTGCAGCATTTCATTGATATTTACAAAGCTAACAGGTAATGGCAAATCATTGAGCAGAAATATATTGGAACAGAACAGAACAAAAGAAATGTCTCACACTATTGACTCACTGCCTGGTAATGTGTGAACTATAAACAGCTGTGGTGACTGAGGTATATTAGTATTATGTACTTCCAATAACCAAATGACTTTAGGCACCAACCTTGATAAAACATTTGTCATTTTTGTACTTTTCTATGTAAATGTAGGTTTTGCTTTCTAAAAAAAGGAAAAAGAAAAATTGGGGTGTAACAATATTAAAACTAGCAATAATCCATTCTGATTTGCGATGTACCACACTGGTAGGATTTTGTGCGAGTAGCACATATTTCATAGAAAAAAAACAGGTTAAAAAAGTTCATGTTATAATTTTTGTACTTTAATTTATTTTTTGAGAATTTTTGCATGTTTCATTAATTTTATTCATTTGTTTGTTGTTGTTTTGTCTTTTGAGAAGAGAGGATTTCTGTTTGGTATCCTTTGGTTGTCACCTCTGATTTTTGCTCCATATAATAGTATTTACTATTCAGACTTTAAGGGGATGAGGGGGAGGGGGGGGGTAAGAAGGAGATGAAGGAAAGAATGGGGGCATGGGATAGCATGAGTTTGCTAGATTGTGCCAAGTGCTTGTGTACTGAAAGTATCTACAGTTGCCAACTTGTATCTATTGTAATTATTCATAAATATTCAACTTTATTTCAACCAACAATATTCAAAGAATTGACAGTAATGTGTTCATACAATAGACTTAAAACTTGATAAATAGTTTAGGGGATTACACAAGGAAGCTACTAAGAGCTTGTGGAATATATTAATATTACCCATTTTGGCCATTAAAATAATACTTTTCAGTTTTCACCATTGTTTTCCTTTGTTGAAGATATTGCAAGCTGTTGCTTTGCAACTATCTACTTTGTTCTAGTGATTTTAAACAAATTATAGTCATTAAAAACTAACCAGCATAGGCCATATCCTATGTATCCATGGCATTGTACCAATTGTTATTTATAAGTTGCACTTTAGGATCATGTTGGCAATCGTCCAAGAAGAAAGAATTACTTCCTTGCCAATTAAGAGTTGATTAGTTTTGAAAAAACAAGTTGATTCATTAATTTCAAAGGTTTGAAATCAATCATAGTTCAAAGACCTTTTATATTTCCTCATTCGCAACATCTAGCAAGATGGTAATCATGAATCCGTGTTTGAGCCTGGTTTTAAAAATCAAGCTAAAGATGCATTTATTCAATGATGGAAGACGTTATCAAATGACAGTATCCCAAGAAATGACAGAAATGCAATATAGGTGCAATACTGAGCATAACACCACATACAATACTATAAATTATTACCTGAAGTTTTCTCACAAAATGGACCAGTGAATGTAAAGTGAAAGATACCAACGTATTTTGCTTACATTAGATCTTCTGATTAGTACTAATCGAAAATGTCACGTCATGGAAAATCAGATTGTCCAAGTTTGCAATGGATGACCTCATCTCTCCTTGCTATACCCTTTTCCTTATCATTTCTACTTGAAATAGCATTGGCATTGACAAGTATTTTGTTAACTCTTTACTACATAGTATGTACAGCAAGGGGCATCTCAGTTTCCAGTCGTACAGAATGTCAGCATTATTCCAAGCCAGCCTCAACAACCACCGCCCCAAGTTAGCAGTAGCAGCATCATGGCACCTCCCCCAGCTACAGTCTCCATGCCACCACCATCCTCCTCTGTCCTGGATACCATTTCCACCATAGCCGTAACGACTATTGCGGGCGTCCCAGCTCAACAGCCTCCTGGACAACAACAACCTGCTGATGTTGTACCTGCCACTGAGGGTGGTATGAAGGTAAACACAAAAGTCAAATGATGCTTAAACTTTACAGAGCAGGGCAAATTATGAAATGGTTGATCACTTATATATATTATATATATAATATATATATAAATAATATATATATAATATATATATATAATATATATAAATATTATAAGCATTTGTCTTCATACTTCGGTTTGTAATTCACCTCAGATCTGTTTCAAAATTGCTGTATTTCTTATTTATTGTGACTGATATTGAAAGGAATTCTCTTGCTTAAAATTCCTCACTACACACCACTCCATTTGCAATACTGTTGTGTGTTTTCATAATGAAGTCTACATCTACAAGGCTTCAGTACCACTAGTTTCATCTCATAGCACCTATTTATGGTATTAGACTGTTAAAGGTTGACCTCCATATGTGATAATTCCACATGCACTTTAATTTATATTTCTTCTGTAATAAAGTGAGACTGGTAGGCCTTGTAAAAATTGATAGTCGTCATCGTCGTTGGCTCCGCTCATCTGCTCTGACAGGATGATTCAGATGGTTCAAAAGACTGCTTCATTGTGTCTGTCCAGATAAGTCGTCCTTCCTTCCTGCCCATCACTGCTGATAATAAGCATAGGACTTAATATGTATGGAAATTTCTGTGACACAGAGATGAAGCCTGCCGGGGTGATTCACCGGGAACCATACATAAATTTCAGATGTGTTAGAAGATCAGATTCGGTGGGATTTAGTGATGCCTTCGTTTCAGGAGTACGAGGGCTGCTCTCCGATTTGTCTTCTCACGCGGTGATGCATCGATGTTCCCTCAGCAATTTGTCATCTTTTTTTGGTTTTCCTTCCCAGTCGTATTGAACATATACTTTGATGAGCAAATTCTCAAAAATGTCGCACTATATCGTGATTATTGTGTGTAGAAAACCTAGAAATATACCTACAACTTCTATTAATGTGTACAGCGAGTCACAAGGAAGTTCTTTGATGTTTTTTCAAAAGTATTTGCAACGTGTATCATTGTTGAGATATGGCTATGAAAACAAAATGCCAACAAAATTATGGTTATAACAACACAGCACAAAGGTTGATACAGCAGAAAGAAATAATGAGACAGCCCTTATTGGAGATGTTTGTTAGGATTTGTGGAATTTCACAACAGGTATATGTTGTAAGGCTCATAGTTATATCGTCAAAGAAAAACATTACCCATAAATCTTCAAAAATAATTGTTCTTTAGAAACAAGGCACCATGCAGGTAATAATTATAGTAATAGAACTTTCTGAAGGCTCTGAGTTTGAGCTCTTACAAAGTACTATAGTTCCTGTGTACAAAAACACTGTAATACATCTTTGCACCTGTCTAGCACTTTGACCATATGGCATAGCATTTTGTGATGTATGTTACTGAATAAATTATTCACTGCTATGACTTGTGGATTTTATGTATCTTTGGGGGGAGGGGGGGGGAGTGTTGCTGTTAGGAGCAATTATCTTAAACTATGGGACATTCTAAAATAGCATATTAAACAATTATTATGGAAACAAAATGGACATTTATCAGAAGGGAAATGACTGTTGTTCATAGAGCAACGAGCAGGGTTCATATAGTACTATATTATATGTTAATACAACGAACACCTTCACATAGTACTACAGAAGATACTCACAAACCTCTATGGGGTTTGCAGTGGAACATAAACCTTTCAGGCAAATGTTTGAGCACTGCCAAATGTAGCGATGTTACAACAGATGTACCATACCTAACGAGTGTCAGCTCACTGTGTCTGAAAGATTCATCATAATAGAAACAGTTATTAACACTTTAATGAAGCCATTCTATACTTTTGCACAGTACTGTATGTGTAGCAATGGCAAGGCTGATTCAACATGAAGGATAATGTGCAGTCTCTGTTAATGGAGATTACATGATAATTACCAGCAGCTGGGCTTTATGCATAACAGACACTCGGGTGATGATAAAGTAAAGTAGGTAAGAAGACTAGTGTAAAGTAGACTGGACCGGGGAAAAGTAGACTGGACCGGGGGAAAGTAGACTGAACCGGGGAATAGTAGACTAATGTGTGTTTTATCTGAATCAACTGTGTTCACAATCGATTTTCTCTGTTGCTTTTAGTTAATATTAGTTTCAACACAAGATTGAATTCTGTAACAATGCAGTTCATTAGTTTGAGAAGTCGAGTTTTGATTTCAATTAATAAGGAAGAAGTTGACCATTTATGGAAATTTCTTGGATAGTTGCATTTTACTTGTTATTGATAATAGTTTTAAGAAATTGTCTGAGTGACATGGAATGAAACTAGTTGTAAAAGTAGACAGAAAACAAAAGTATGAAAGAATTAGGGAATGCATTTCCTTGTATTCCCAAGCTCTTAATATAATATGTATGTTTGAAGTTGTGACAATATCTCCCACTGAGCACATAAACATTTGAAGTCTGGCTAGTTAACCTTAAGTGGCGGTACCTTTCCAATTATTTAACCATTACTTGAAAACAAATCCCAACAATCCAAACATAGTAGTAATCTGGAATACTTCACTTCCATCTGTGTGTATTACAACCTAAATGCCTCAATGTGTCCCATTTGTAGAAATGATGACAACTCTTAAAAATCAATTGAAACTGTACATAGTTTCTTTTTATGTATTGGAAAGTTTATCTAAAGTATACAGTTGGCATGTATAGTATGACATATTTCCTCCCCCAGAAGATAGATGAGTTTGGTTCTTGTCTAGATCTGTGAAAGCTGACACTTTTGTTTTGGTGACATATTCTTCCTTCAAAGATACAGTCCCTAGCAGTTGCCAGAAGCAAAATCAATAAAACTTTGCCAAATTTGTCGGTGCCATGTATATAACCTATTGTACCATTCAGTTTGTGGCTGCTGAATCAGCAATCAGATTTAAAGTATTCATGCTTTTTGATTTACTGGATGAAATATGATGACTGAACTATTCAGAGATATTGCTCTTTGCCTCATCCCTTGTTGTTGTTTCTCTTTGGGTGTGTGTGTCCCCCCCCCCGCCTTTCAACTTGTTCTGTGCTGTCCATCAGTAATGATATTATTACTGATGTCTTGACAGTGGCATGCACCCTCAAGGCAGATAAAACAAAGAAGGTTGGGTTAAAGATGAAATGACAAGTAGTTAAATTTATAGCAGAATTTTGCCTCGATTATTATTTTTTTTTTTTCAATTTCTTTTTACAAAATGGGATACTAAAAGTGAATGTGCCATGCAGTCCATTGTCTCTATAAATAAATTTTATCAAAATCAAATAGAAGAACAAGTTGGAAAATGTGATTAGTATGAATATGTAAAGATGTGTGAATGCTTGCAAGCATTTGACAAGTGTTGTGTTGATATTGAAAATATTTCTCCTCTATCAAAGTATCCATTTTTGTCCAACTGTAAGATGTCAACTTTTTACCGTTTACTGCTATTTACTCGAGAGAACAGTGTTTTTAATGTCTATAATCGTTCTATCCTCCGTTTATTCATACAGGACAACCAGCAAGCGGCAAAAGCTTCCCCAGGCCTTGAGAGGAAGGAAACCATGACAGACACATCTCTTGTTGGATATGATAGGTAAGGGATTTAAGGCTATGACATTGGTGTTGAATGTCTTGTTAGGACTGTTCTCATGAATTCAAGTCAAGCAGCACGTCATGGTGTAAGGCTAATGAGGTGCTTTTGTTGGTGAATTACATTTAATGTTATACATCCTTTACATCTTCCTCTGAATCACATAATCTCAGCGGTTATTGAAGCAAAGGAGCCATTTTCTTGTATTGAGAGTAAACCAAGTTATATCTTGGTTTATAGCCCACTTGTTTATGTTAATGATGTCTTTAGGCAGAAGTTTATTCTTGATATGTTGTTATTTTCCAAGAGTGAAAAAAAAATTTTTTTTTTTTGAGTTCGAGTAATGCTGCTATAACTATTTCTATTCTCAAGATAATCACATTTAGAATATGTTCCTTTGAATGCTCCTTTAAGGCCAAAGCGATGATGATATTAACTGGTCAGTGCAGGTTTTAATGTTAATCCATTGTGTTATAAATTCTAATAACTCAAACCAAAACAATTTATTTTGTAACTTCATGTTAACAACAGAACACCTGTCAAAGACATTCAACACCACATGTGTTACACATCGTTTTGCAACTTCAGTTGATCAACCTCAGTTGTTTCAACAGTCATTTGTGTTATAGAAACACAATCTGGACCAACAGCAGTGGTCTGCAGTGTATCAATATTTAACTTTGTCCTTAAATGTCATCCCTTAAATTAGCCGTATTATATTCAATATTATATTCAATACATTCAATTATAGGAACTCAAATTATATTGTTTCTCATATTCGAGGACTGAAGTGTTACTGTGATGATGTCATGTATTTAAATCATCTCACCACTATGTGCATTATCACTTCATTGTATTAAAATACAATAAAGTGAGTGGCGAGATACCGGTAAGCGAGAGTTTTAACCTGTTAACACCAAGGCCATTTATCTACAGTTTTTTCAGTGGACTACTCGGTAAACGTCAATGCCCCTTATGTACTCGAAGCTTTGATCAATAAGTGTTTTGCATGGTATGCCCCCATGGTGACCATTCTGCAAACACTGCACCCATTTCCTCTCTGTCCCACGGGAGTCTTCTCGATGCGGTAGTCAGGATTTCAAACCTGTCTTTCGTTAGCAAAACTGCATCTGTCTATCTGTAAACAGCTCTACAGACAGCACACTCCCAGGTGACAAGAGCAGCGACAAGGAGAAGAAAAGGAAAAGAACGGCAAAGAAGAAGTCTGAACGTCCGCCCAAGCTATCCATAATATCCGTCGACGAACAGGACATCGTCGAGTGCTCTTTTGAGACAGTCAAGGGAGACAGAGTGACTTTCAAATTCAGTTATGAAGATGATCTGCCGCATGATATCTTGGAAAAATTTGTAAGCTCCTTGACTTAGTTTTAATGCCTCCTGCGTATGTAGCCCTCAGCTTGAATAATGCAGTAGGTTTGACATAAAGTTGTGTAGTATAAAATAACATATTTTAATGTTATTTATGTTTAACAAGGTCAAATCCTCAAGGGTTTCAGTTTTCCAAGCATTCCCCCCTCCTCTGCTCCTCAACACTTTTGGACAAGTTATCTTGCAGAAGTTTCCATGAGTGTTTGCTGTACACTTGTGAAAATGTCAGTTTCATGTGGTGCAGTGCAAATAGGGACTGTGTAGTTTGTAGTATTTTTATATAAATATACTGTGTATATGTTTTATGCAATTGGAGTTGTACAGTGTGTCACTAGTTAGTATTGTTAGTATATTTCTGTTGCTTGTGAACTTTTGTATCTGTTTTGTGCTGAAGTTGGGAGGGATTAAATAGAACTCTCCTCTCTTGGAGCCCATTTGTAATCAAAAAGAGGAGATTTTACCAAGTATATAATAGACTCTGAAGTGTGCACACTTGTGTTTCAGTCTGTCTGATATTAAAGTTGTATGAAAATAATGGGTAGATTAAAAAAGACAAATGGAAAAAAAAAATATATATATATATATATATGACTAATAAATTAACACTGGTTTTGAATAATTTAATGTTCCATGCACACTTTGATATATTTTGGATTCCAGTAGAAATTCAGTTTGATAAATGTGGTCGAGAGTGGTATCGACAAAGAGTGATCAGACTGCAGTGGAATTAACTTATAAAAGATTGAAATATACATACATGATAGTTATTATGATGAAAAATGTTTTGTATCTGGCCAAAGTTAATTTTATGAGTGAAAGGTTTAGAGGTTCATTTAATAGTTAAAAATAAAGTGTGGCAAGTAATAACTGTATATTTTTCTTTCTTCTTCAATTGTTAAACGCATATAGATGGAGAGTGGTCATATCCCACCACAGTTCCGCGAACACTTTTTAGATCAACTCGTTAAAACCTTTGAGAGTGCTAAGCATTGGCAGCCACCTGTCAAATCACTGAAGGGGAACCAAGATGGCACTTCTAACACCGCAGAGGTGACCAGTAGTGATGCCAAGTCCGTCTCTTCACCCGAGCAAGAGAAAGAAGAAAAGGTCAGTTTTTGTTTCTTGAGAAGTATTTTACTGATATGGGGAAGGGTAAAGGTAACTTTGTGATTTGTTCTACTGCAAAGTTAGAGTCGCACACATAATTGTATGATACCCCAAAGAGAGTTCTGTCAGTGTTCAACATTGCCCTTTTACTGATTGCAATCCAAAAACGTTTTACCCCGAAAAATTTTCAAAAACTTTTGATTTGTTTGCAACTGTTAGGATGTTGTAAATCTCTGCTACCTTACTGTGATGGGGGGGGGGGTGTACAGGGATGAGTGAGGATGTTGTATGATCTTCATTAATCATCTTTGAAGATAAGTTGCCCAATGTGTGTAACCCATTGTTTGCGCATTGTAACTTTGATGGTGATAGTTATCTTTGAACTCCATAAAGTATGTTTTTCTCCTATTACAGGATCAAAATGCTGTGAAGGAGACAAATACACCTACAGCTGGACTGGAGTCCCCTCCAGAGGCACCAATCTCACCTAGAGAGGATAATGCTCAACCAATAGAAAGGCTTGAGAAGGTAGTGAGCCCCCAGAATGTGACTCCGACTACAACTGCAGCAGTGACTGGTAGCCACACTGCGGGGCCGATACTTACACAGACGTCTGCGGCAGCTCCTGTAACATCAGTGGAGTTAACGAGAGCTATGCAATCACCTGTAAATCTGGAAGAACAACCCAAGATACCTGTAGTTGCTGCTGCCTCTGATCCAGCTAGTGGTGTGGTAGCTCCCCAACCAGTCTACCCTACAACTAATATACAAGCTGCCACAACTAAAACTGCTCAACCTACTGTAGCCAGGCAATTGTCTGGTGGACAAGCTACAGATGTACCTGTCCAGACAGATAATGCACCTGTTTCAAATACCACAGATGTGCCAGACACTCAGCCCAGTCTAGAAGGTAACACACAACCTGTAGTCGTCACGTCTGCCACAGGTCAACCAACCACATATGTGAAGCACGCTACTCAACAGAATGTCGTGCTGCCTACACAGGACCCCTCGCACCCTTCGTCCGTACCCATTTCTCAGCCTATCACAGCTAAGCAGCAGCTCTTAGCTGGTCAGCAAGCAGCTGCTAATCAGCAGCAGGGATTACAGTCCCAGCAAGGTGTGGCCCAGCAAAACAAAGTGAAGCATGTCCATTCTCGTCAAGCTTTAGCCGATCTCGATCAGAAGCTGTCTAAACTCCACAATAAGAAGCAGCCACAGCAGCAAAAGTCAGCATTCAGTCAGCCTCCTGTACAGAATCCCGCTGCTCCTGTGCAACAGTTTCTGCAGCAAACGCAGCCACCTCTTCCCGGTGGAATGATGGGTGCCAATGTTCAACAACCCATGGCTGGCCAAGCAGGCCAGCCTGTCTATGGCCTTCCTGTGGCCAAGCAGCAGATGCAGCTGTATTATCTTCAACAGCAGACAGGTATACCTATGGGAGCATTTTTTCAGCTTCCCCCAGGTGTGGATCCCATGGCATTTTATGGCCAACAACAGATGTATCCACAGCATCATCAACAACAACAGCAAGTGAAAGCTTTCAACCAAGGGTACATGCTGCCTCAACAGCAACAAGGTATGCAACAGGCTGCTGGTATGATGCCACAATCAGGTATGCAGCAACAACAACAACAACAAGGTGTGCCTCAACAGGCATCTGGTATGCCACAACAGGCTTCTGGTATGCCACAACAAATGGGCATGCATCAACAGCAGAATCAACCCCAACCAGTGGGATTGCACCAACCAGCTGCCGTCCCTTTGCAGCAAAATGCTGCTCCCCAAGTAAAGCAGAGCGACCCGCAGATACCAAATCAAGGTGTTGAAATAGCAGAAACAAATACTGGAGAGACAGAAGTGATAGAAGTGAAAGACTCTCCCAGCCATCAAGCGTCAAAACCTTCAGCGGGAGGACAAAAGGAGGACACACCACCACTGAAGCTGTACATCCCTCCTGCTGAGGGCAAACAAGAGAGTCAGGATTCCACCGGCCCATCAAGATTTACCGTCCAGAAGGTCCAAGAAGATCAATCACCAAAGGACCTAGAAACAGCAGCAGCAGTAGTAGGCTCTGAAGTAGCAGATAAAATGTCTTCCAGTAGTTTAAATGTAAAAACACCCGAGAAGGAGCAAAAGATTGGACGTTTCCAGGTGAGCAAACAGGTGGAACCGGTAAGAAAAATGTCAGACGGTGAAGCAGGGAAACCCAAACATGAGGCTGAAGTGGTTAAGATGGAGCCGGGTGAGGTAGAAGAAGAGACTGCAAAAGTTGCCAAAGGTCGGTTTCAGGTGTCCAAAGTAGAAGAAAAGCCAGAGGAAGTCAAGAGGAAGGACAGCTTACCAGAAAGGCCTCAGCCATCGGCATATGCCGATCCAGAGTTACCAAGAGAAGAGATAGTGGACATTGGTGCTTCTTCCCAGCAACAACAACAAAGCCAAGGTTTATTCACTGATGGTAAATTTAGTGTTCAAGGGAGTGATAGAGGAACTCCAGATAGTTTGACATCAGAGGGTAGCTCGATACCTGCACCTGTAGGAGAAGGAAACGAAAACGTCTATATGGTTCCTCGACCAGACAGTGCCCAGAGTGTCAAAAGTACCACATCGCAGGCATCTCTACCAGGAGGTGGTATGCACAACCCGCCCGTCTTAGAGCGCACCAACTCCTCGCCCAATTCTAATGTGAGTTCAAAGCCTCTCTAGTACCTACAGTTGTTTCACATGTAAGGTTCAGTTTATCTATTGACACATTATAGTAAGGAACGTAAATGGTAAGAAATGTTTTGTGTGTTAATAATATCGTTGAATCAAAGTTTGCCCTCAGTGGTGAGTGCTCATATTTCAAGTAGTTTTATTGAGCCATTCTGTCAATTACTGACAATTGATCAAACTACGACATCCTAGATTTGTCACCAAATGAGAATAAAGTGAGTATAGATTGCATTGGTTCTGACAATTTGTAGCACAGACACATTTTTATATTAATGTTAATCACATTATATTCAGAGCATGTAGGATTTTTTGGTTTTGAGGGGAGGGAGGTGGGGGAGGGAAGGATCATTATTCCAAAGAACTTATTTTTTAACAAATTGGCGATGTTAATGGAATGTAGTATCTGATTTAAGTTCAAGATTTATCAAATTCATTGCCAAAAATAAAATTGCTTCACAAGTCATGCCACGGTTGAATAGGATCCCCCCCCCCCCCCATTATAACTAACATTCTTCAGAATGTCAAAGGGACAAACAGTAATTTAAGGTACAACCTTGCAGTTGAACATACATCTGAAGTGAAAATTGGCTTGTATACTAACGGCCTGCATTATTATCGGAATTTAGTTTCAAAAATGGATTTTGTTTCTTAAATATCAACACAAAAAGCTGCTTGAAAGTAGAAAGCCATTTCTGCATGCTCTGCTAGTTGACTAAAGATACCTTCTGAAATTAAGATAATTGCTACCTAAAATTTAAAATAGGTAAGAACAGGAACTAACCACTATTTTTTGTATGATTATTTTCAGTCAAACCATGTTTGCTTGTCAGGTTTTAAATAAAGTTATTAGTTCCTTACAAGTTGATGTCCCAAGCTCTTCAAATGTTACAGTTGATTTTGGTTTGATTGGCATATATATGTTGTTTCTCTTGAAAATTTTAGTTGGCTGCAACTTTGATGCCAACCCAGGACAAGGTGAAAGAACTTGAAGAACTTCGTCAAAGGTTTGTAACGGAATTGCTGTTTTAACCTTAAGTGTTCCTCGTCGGGAATTTCTTTTAAAGATTTTACAAACTGAAAGACGAATCACTCATTATGTGGCACATAAAACAACCATTTCATTTATATGCATTGTATTTAGTGAACAATGCATAAAATAATAATTTATAAGAAAATTTTAAGGAACAAAGTTCCCCTTTCAGTCCATTAGTCTAAACCCTTCTAACAATGGATTTAAGCAATGGCTTAAAAATTAATATCGCCCATCAAGAGAAGAAAAAAAAAAAAAAAGAGAGGAAAATCTGCAGGTCTGTCTACATCTTTGTAGTTCTGAATCTCTCCAAGTTTAGAAATGAGATGAAGGTTTACTGGTCTCTTGTTTAAAATAGTTTTAAAAATCTAAAATATCTGTTCTAACTGTGTCAGAGGTGATTGTGGCTCTTGGCACGGAATTGTTGTTGAAACCTACTTATGTTAGAATGGGTTGTGTGTATATTTTTTAACTCTTCCACAATAAATTGAATGTTGAATAAAAACAAACAAATTAAGGTCTGTTAATATAGCAGAGTTTTGAATGTATGTGTGTGTGGGATGTGGTTGTAAGCTTGTCAAAGAATAGACTGGGTTACCAGCCAGTTGGGACAATTTCCTAATGCTAACACCTCTCTTAAACTCTCCTCCCATATCATGCTTCAAAGCACTCTTATTGACAGTACGAACAGTTTCTAACCTTAATCTGATAGAAACATGATATTCATACTGCTCGTACAGACAATACAAGTGCTTTGGAACTTGTGGGACATGAAAGTACACTATAGAAAAAATTGTCCCAACCGGGAAGGGTTACATATCATTACTGTTTTGCTTAGTACTATAGTTTGTACTACTCAGTTATCATGCAAAGGAGAAGATAGAAACAATAGCAAAATGCATTGACTCATGATTGATCCATAGGGCAATTCAATTTTCACAAACATCGAAAGAAAACTCAGTTTTTTCATTTAATTACATAAATTTGGTTACGATCACGAGATCTTACGTGCGTCCTTTATTTTTACAGCCATGAATTAGAAAGAAAGGAGATGTTACGGAGACAGTGCGAAGAATGGCAGAATTTATGCAGCCAGTACAGCATGACGGCGACAAACCCGTACGTGACTCTGACTCCACCACAGAGCCCCTACCACAACTTCATGCAGATGGGTAACATGTTACCTTCATTCCAGCCGAGTATGTCCACCAATTACATTCCTCCGGATGGAAACCACCCAATGGCCGTAGCAGCGGCGGCAGCACAACAAGGTGTCTTTGGACAGCACAGTTCCACCATGGGTGGGATGCTGCCGTACAACACATCCCAGTTTCCAGGTTCTCTGCCATTCAGTGCTATGAGTATACCACCTAATATAGGCATGGGTTACGTGTATAGTACAGTACCAACAGCTCAATATGGTTTATCGTCCGGGGTCACCCAGACGACCACGTCTGCAGCAGCTAGTTCTTTGTCATCGTCATCTTCATCGTCCGTGCCTCCTCCTTCAGCAGCAGCTAATCAGCCTTCACCAGATGGTGCCATGGTAGGGCTGGGACACCCAGTCCACCGCACAGTGAGCTTTCCCACTCAGTCTCAACAAGTGGTTTTATCCCACAGCAGCAGTACACAGAATATGCCCATGCATCCTACAACTCACACCAGGAACTTATCTGACGGACAGGGCAATGGTAGGGGTTACATCCCCCAGCGCTCTCAGTCCAATATAGAGGTCCAACATGTCGAAGCTGCCATGGCAGCTTGGAATAAGAAAGATACGAACCCTGTTATAACAGATCCCTATCAAGGACTCATTGAACAGCCAAGGTACCTTGACAGCCAACAGGTTGGTAGGATGGTTATACAGGACACACCTGTTGAACCCGTCGAAGGTACCAGTCAGACTGTCAGAAGGGACCCTAAGCATAGTGGACCGAGGTTAGCTGACAATCAACCATCGGAGTATAGTAGCATTAGTGTACAATCAGCAGTAGGCGAGGGGGAATCAGGTGGCAAAGTAGTAGTTCAACAGGGTGGTGCTGTTGGCATGGAAGGAAATGTCTCTCAAGATGGCTGCTTGAATATCCAACGCAAGGACTCATTTGAGGCTAGAGGTCAAAATGCGATGGCGGAAGTGGATCCATCAAGTGACCATACTCACATGATAGAAGTGGCCAGGACAGATGTCTCCTAGCTATGTAATTGAGTACTATAATATTTAAGCATGTTGTTGAATTGTAACCACCATAGCAGCCATACATCATATTAACAGCAGTGCCTGCATGAATCTGTAGGTAGCAATTCTTTCATTGCATACATATGTTAACAATAGCCTATGAAGTAACTCCCCGGCTAGCCAGCTTAGGATTAGTGCCTGGAAGTGGTCATGTCACATCATAGTGCAGTCAAAAGGAAGGATCACTTTATAGATTGAAGGATTCTTGGGTCGTCATCTCTAAATCTAAAGTCTTATCAAAACAACCAAGTGGTTAAGGGAATCATAAACAGTTGTTGATGGCTTGTTATTGCAACATAAGAGAAGGCCAAGGGCTGCTAATTCAAGGTTAGGATTTTGCTGGTACATGCAGTGTGGGTATCACCATGTAAAGGATGTGGAATGTGTAGTAACTCTTCTTGGGGAATGTCTACAAACACTCATTGGATCACAAGGTCTCAAATATTGTATCTGCTATTGGTGATCGTAGTTCCTCTTCTTCCAACCAAGCCCCCACACCCCCTGTCTGTGTAAAGGGAGGGTCATAAATGTATTGATAGCTGTAAGGCGTTAATAGGTAGTAGATTGACATCTGCTGACAACCTAACATTGTTGTCATAATGAAGATGATTCAGAACTGAATCTCTTGAAAATAAATAAGCAGTTCGTCACACTTTTGTTGTTGTTGTTGCAGGGAATGCATTCCTCTGTGGTTCTTTTAAGTGGGGCATTACTATCTTTAAAGCAAAAGGTAACTACACTAGGATGGACCAAGTTGAACAAATGTTGTGGTAAGGTTAGGCAAAGGGTTTCACATAGTAGTATCTTGACAGGTAAGTTAACGGCTTCTAGTTATCTATGTTAAGTAATGAGACTACCATAGAGTTACTGCAAGGTTGTATAAGGTGCGACGATTATGAGTCGCACATACGGATTTGGACTAATATATATGATACAGATTGGCTTTCATGTAAATGGTAAAAGAAGTTAAGTTGAAGAAGAACATTCTTTGTGTATGTATGTGTGTATGTTAGTAGTACATTTGGAAGAGAAGTAACTAAATTAAGTGGTTGACATGTTTTTGATCAAGTTTGCAACTCGGTATGAAATTGGTATCCGACTCTCAATTGCATGAAACAAAGATGTAAAATTGGATCATCATCAGGGTGCTCTCACCTCCCAGTCGTGAAAAATTGCCATATTGCATTGCTTCACTTTTGTTGAAGTGACTCATAAAATTGGAAAAGGTACAACTGGTATGTTATAAATTTGAAGCAAAAATAGAGAAAAAAAATAAAGAAAAAAATTGGTAAGAACATGACAAAATGTGTACAATGAGGTTTATATTTTTGAGCTGTATACAGCTCTTTGTTAGGCACTGGTAAAAGCATGTAGTAAACCCACAGTCACCTTCCTCCACTGCTATATGTATTACACTATTTATTAGATCAAGGAAATGTTTTTTGATTTTATATTGGTGAGAAAATTGATTATAGCTTAAAGTGACAACCAACCTAATGTTGCTTTTGTTTGATGGATAGCAAAATATAAAAGGTTGAATCAACTTTTTTTTATTTTTTTATATGCCATTCGTTAAATGGGGAGCACATGATGATGATGATGATGATGATGTTAAACTGTCGTGTTATACTCATGCATTAATTGTGTATGCTTTGCATGCATGCATGCTTTGTGTAAGTCAGAAGTCAATGCTTCCATTTTGTTGAGGTTAAGTTTACCTGTTAAGATTTGATAGCTTTTCCCCATGTTTTGTTTTCCTTCCTTATATATTTTCTTCACCGTTTCAAATTCCTAGGGGATAATTCTGCCCCGATTTTTCCATATTTCTTTTTGTACCTTCTATGCACTTAAAAAAGATAAGATGTGGTAACCAAACTAATTTCACTTGTTTCTTGTATATAGTTAACTGTTGGTGGCAGTGTTAGCTCTACACTTGCATGTTCACCAATGTAACAGTTAATGTCCCAAAGGGTTAGATTCTTCTGACAAGAGTTGTAGCTATTTTTTTCATATGGGTAGTGCTCTGAAATTCCTTTTATCCAGTTTTTAGTCTGCTGCATGTTTCAAAGTGGGTAGGTTGCTGAAGAAGCAAGTAATCCTATTCTTGCATCATAACTGTGAAGATTTACAATATTTCAATAATGGTCGTCATATCGTAGGCTCGCCAGTTCTCTTGGTCTATCTGTAACCTCTTTGCTGCAAGTTATTCTTGGAAGTTGACGTAAAAATTAAATTAAAGATTTAGTATGATACTGCACTTTTAATTGAAATTAGAAACATCAACCAGCTTTGATAAATGTGTTAGATTCCAATAGGAAACGCTCCAGTTAATTAGTGGCCTTGAGGTTGTTGGAAGTCTTTTCAGACAGTTTATCAAAAATTAGTTGCATGGTTTATTGGCACTTCTATGGAAAGATTTTATCAATGTCAAAGTTACTGCACGTGTTAATTCATATAGAGTGTATAAAACTGAACATTTATTACCCTGCATCAGGGCCCACCACACTAAATTTCATCTGTTGGTTGGCCTGTCTGTCTGTCTGTTGGAGGGGGAAAAACACCCCTTTTAGTCTCCTCTTCGTTGCCATCTTTCTCGAATGGTTTTCCGACATGTCACCTTGCGATGTGAGATGAATATAGATCTGCCCTAGTCCTGTTGTGGCATACATTAACGGTTTAACCGAGGTGTGACCTAATGTGTGTCATTATCATCCTAACATTCTGTTTCATTATATATATACACACATATATATCAATTTTTGCTTTTTATAAATTATTTATTTTACACCTTTTTGTCTATTTCTGTGTTCACTTTCATCGATAAATAACTAAGGCTATAAGAAAAGATAAAAACCACATAAGTGTTGGGCTAGTTATAAGCCACATTTTTGAAGTAATTTCCATGAAGTGTGTAGCACATTTTTAAACGTGATCCTGTCGTGATATCCTCCCTTCATTCCTTTTCGTTCGATATTAGGTAAATAGAATGAAACGCTAATAATTATAGTACTAAACGACAAAACATAAACCTAACAGTTTCACGTTGCTATACTAAAGAGCAGCAGTGTACTCATTTTGAATATAATCTATTGGTAGTACTGAAGTGTTAAGCCATATTCATTGAGTGAGATTAATATGCACTAAAAATATATATATATATATATATATACACACACAACAAAATACATGAAAGGTTATCAAAGTAGCTTGCTATACTCCATTCGAACTCCATTCAAGAAATATGTTTACTCATGAACTAGTGGTTGTGTGTGGAGCAAAATGTCATCCCTGGAAAATGCTACATGGGTTTTCGTGACTCCGAAAAGGAAAATTCCAGGACGTTCTCTCTAGTTGGAGGAATGCCGGAATGGTTCAAGGAACATTGGCCAGTAATTTGGATAAGTTATGAAGTCTAAGCAACACTAGGTGCAAATGAATAGAATGAATGTTCATTGTATAAATGACGGTCTGAGCATGAATGAGACTTTCTAAATAATTCAGATTTCTAGTGTTGTAATACTGTAGGGGTAGGTATTATGTTTATTATTATGATTAATCTTAATTGATCTCAAAGCCAACAAAGGCGCTCATTCTCGTAATCTCTTAATTCTCTCTACTGGACCGCCCACTTTCCTGTTTGTCAGTAATTGTAGAGATTGTTGCGATTCTCTTACAAACTAAAAATAGCAAATGAGAGAATGTTTGAGACTGATCACCTCCAAGGTTCAAGACATAATCCTGCTATTTAAATTAAAAAACACTATCAATTTTTGTTTTCTTCAAAAGAGGTAAATTTATAGTTTTTTCCCCTATCGAAGAGGTGGCGGGGGGGGGGGGGTGTCATGTGTGATATATATGATCTTTATCACAGAAAAGCTCCATTATTGACAGGAATCAACTTGTAATGTTGTACTTGCACACTAACATTAATGATATAGCACAGTTTGTGTAGCGTGAGGTGTATCTGCAGTTAAATTGGTCTCTTAATGACATGTATTATCATTGTTATAGTGTTATGAAGTGGGACTAAGTTTTTATATAAAATTAGTTTTTTCTTTCTGATTTTCTGAGGAAAATGATCATCTAACTTGTTTCAAAGGCAAGTTTGCCATCGAAAGTTTAACCCCTTCCACGATTATTTATATTATTACCAGTTCGTGTTCTAATTTCTGTTTTTTCCTCCTCCTCCTCTGAGGATTTAAGATATGCGAATGAATAAATCATTTAAGGTATGCGAATAAATAAATCAGTGAAAGTTGGGAGATCCTTTGCTATATATATTGGTATTTCAGTTTCTCCAACATGTTTGTTTCAGCGCTTGAAAATGCATCAAGAAAAAGAGTAAAAAAAGTGGAAAACTACCTTAATAAACATCGAAACAGCACAAAAAAAAAACACACATTTTGTCTTTTCTTTTTGCTTATCAGCGTAAGGCGTGGGGACCCCGATAATGGAATTAGGGGGAGGTCAGACTGTATTACTGAAGTATGTATTACTGTAGTATGACTGTATTACTGTAATAATGTTTGAAATTACAGAACCAAACCCAAGTCACAAACCAGAAGTACAGTATCCAGCAATTTTGTCAAAGAGCAAGGTCAAAGAGAACTTGAGGAGGAACGCTTAAATTTGTCAGTTCTGTTGACAATGAGAAACCCATTTATTCATATACAATCCAATACCCTTAAAGGATATGAAGACTCGTTCATAGAGAAACGTCTAATGCCGGTAATTTGACCTAGTTTCGAATGAGGTGTAACAGAAGTGTTAAACACCACCATCGATCCCAGAAAATACACATACAGCTTGCTACCGTCGGTAATTGAACACTAGTGTACAGTCAATACATACAGCTGCAGTCAATACCCACAGCACAGTATGCAAACGATACAGCGATGGACATTACTGTCTGCATTTTGTAGCGACACGAAAAAACGTCACTTGTAAGCAACAGAAAGTTAACTTTTTTAGATGGCCGCACGCGGTTTGGGGAAGTCTTCAATGCCTTTAAGTGACCAAGTTGAAATGGAAATGTACAACATACTGACATGGCATGGCAAGGTCACACAGGTAGTAGTATATGCAGTGGTTGCACTTGAACAGACATGCAAAAATGTGATTCTCCAACAAAGTACAACACTTACCCGTTATGTATCACTACACATTTATTGGAGATGTCACTAGCCGAACATACTTAACATAGGAAGTTGGGCTGAAGTAGTTAACTAATGTCAATGTTAAAGACCATGAAAGGAATTTGGTCACTTAAATATTTGAATCTTATAAGTTTAAGAGATGACAGATTAGTATGGAGGATGGGGCAAACCAACCTTACCAAAGTATACCAAAATATATCTAAATAATTTATAGCACAGCCTTCCACAACCCACTATCTACACTTAGGTAATTTATTAACAAATTTTTGGCAAACATTCACCGTTCAGTGATTAGGAGACATAGTACCATAGCTTGGTTTGACTGCTTTGAAATCACGTATCACTGGCAAGATGCGTCGGACGCCCTCCATAGACAGACGCTTCTATCGCTTAGCATACAACTTCCGAGGAGCAATACAAAACCGGAAAACATTTATGAACAACAAAGGTTTCACATCTCTTATGAAACTAACACATCTAAACGGATACAAACTATCCACAGATTAAATGTTTCATTGAGTTTCACTGACTTGAACAGTGGTAATAATGTTGCACTTCAACTGACATTTGTAAGATTACAGACACTATGAATGAATAACCATTGGTGCTTGTCTTGACTCTGTACTCCAGCAAGTAAAACCCAATCAGTAGCATCCATAAACTTCTCTTTGAAAGCAGAACACTTTCAAAGCTTTTCAGCTTAGCTCTGCTTTGAACTGAAATGTCTCTGGCCTCCTCTTCCCCTTTCTCGTTACTAACATTATAATGAAGTCTTGACCAATGCTGACCTCAAGTGATCAGCATGGTTCCTGCATTAATATGGACCTACCTATCAAGTATAAAGTTCATCCAAGTCCCCACCCCCCTTTTTTTTTTTTTTGCTGTTATTGAAGGTTTTCAAGTGACCTATGCTGACCTCCACCAATTTAAAAGCATTAATGTGCAGACCAAAGGGATCTACATACCATTTATCAAGTTTCTACTAAGCTTAACGAGTCAGAATACCAATACACTTAAGATGGCAAAACATCTGCTTAATTATTTCTTAAGGCAATTTTCCTCCTGTCATAATTCGCAAAGTATAGAACAATTTAAGGAGTTATGAGACAAGTTTGCTGTTGTTGCTGCTAGGATTTTTGGAAGATAGATGCTCTTACAACCTCAATGTTTCATTGCGTAAAATATCGCTTTGATTTAGGCAGTGTAATGGAATAATAGCAATATGTTTTTGCGCATCAATCTGCAGCTAAAAGACAAGATAAATAATTGGGAAAATGTACGCAGTCGCTCTAATCGAGCAAGTTCAAAGTAGCAGTTGGGTACTGTATATAGGCTTAGGACTCGCGCACACCTAGTTACTGTATAGTATATGCCTAGTAAAATAGAGGAGCCCTAATGTAACAGAAGCCAAGCTATCTTCGTAGGTATTTTACAGATTTTGTAGGCCTATTTTAATTGTTTGAGACACTATAGTAGGCATAGCTGCTTATTTATAATTCTGCGTCATGTTTTACTTTGTTGATACTTTTGGTGGAAAAAGGTTAAATTTCATATTGCACATAAACATAATATTCCAAGGTGCAATTACGTAGCACAGATTGCATCTTTCTTCACAGAAAGTATTGATGTTGTAGATCTGTACTATGGAGACTTGAACAGCAATCATAGGCCTAGTGGCGAGTGAAATTTGGCGAGTAGATTTTTAGTCACGGTCGCCAAATAGCGAGTACTTTTAAAAATATTTGTCGAGGCCTGAAAACCGCTAAGACATGATTTCTCATGGTAGAAATCATGGATACTTTTCATACATGGTATATGGAGTTGCCATATTGAGTACAAGAATCTGTTGCTTGGTCAAATCGCATTTGAGGTCACCAGAGGTCAAACTCTAAAACCCTTTACATGATATCTGGGAATCGTGGCTACTTATCATACTTGTTTTTGGTGGAGGTGTGTATTGCCACGTACAGCATACTGACCTGTGTTTATCATGCCATTGTGTAATTGTACATCAAAATAGTGGTTCGGGCCATTTTTATTGTATCAGCTACTTCTGGTTAACAAGCAGAAGTGTAGTGCATTGAAGTCATCGAACCTCAATGCATTTTGCATTCTGGTTTCTATTGCACCCCACCATTTCTGGAATTAATTTGGTTTACGGCATATATAGCAGTCAATCGTACGATACCCGGGGTGTGTCTCACTACTGACATTTCTGAGTAACTTGCATTAACTGGTATATTCTTCAGCAACCGTTGGCATGGTGATAGAATCAATGCGCATGATCTCCCCTCCTCTGCCGACTAACCCTAAATTATTCAAATCTTCCCCTTTTATTTTCTTGTAATCTTTGGCTGAAACGACATTACTGTTGGGTTCTGGATAATCCTCGTCACTGATTATCCGGTAGCCGGATCTGATCCCGTGGTTTGCTCTTAATCCTGACTCATGGTCCACCGAGAAGCAGACCAGGTAGAGAATGACCGCTACAAGTCCGTAAATTCCCGTCACGGGGGTGTAAAGGGAAGGGAAAGTGGTCAACTCCGTCCATTTTTGATCGTGTACATCAGATGAACTTAAACTAAGAAGACTGATAGCCATGTTGTGATAAACCTATGAAAAAAGGAGAGATTAGATTAGTGGTAGCGAGGAACTGTGAAAGGAGAGATTAGATTAGTGGTAGCGAGGAACATCGAGAATGTGTCTTAACTTAGCATGAACAGGTAAATTAAATTATAGAATAGGTCTATAAACATAATGTATTTATATAATATAATTCATAAGAAGACTCTACAGAGTATGTTAGGAATATTTATATCCCCCCCCCCATCATTCTTTCTAATCTGCACCTCATAATTATACATCACAACACCCTCCAACACCCATAGCACCAACAACCCATCCCATATCACACCATGTCCTCCTTTGGGACATTCAGAGCTCCCTAATGTAAGACACCCCTCAATATTTGAGCATCATTTTTTAGGGGTCTCATTCTCCAGAACAGAACTTTTGAAAAACTAACACTTTTGCTATCATCCTCAAAATTTCGTGATAATTAATGTTGATGAGCATTTAAAACAGATTATAACTTACCAAAGATATCCCCAAAGCCTTTCTGGCTGGTTCGTCCTGTCTGCCCACACAGCCCATACCGTAGCCCATGATGAACGAGATAACTGGTAGCAGGGCAAGGGCGTAGAAAACATTCACAGGCGCATTGAGTAGAGCTTTGTTTAGAGAAAACTGCAGGATAATATTACCTGCAAACCCAAGCAGACCACAGGAAAGCCCAAACTTGAAAGGAAAGAGACAAAACAGATCAAAACTCACATGAAATAAACTATTGATAAGTAAATAAACTACGGTAACCTGACATGAATACTATAAGCAATAGAAAAGGAGCCAAACAATTCATTTTAAATGATATATGTGAAATCAACGAAATCAGTGGAATATGTGACGTAAATTTTCACAAACAAACTGATGGAAAAGTGTAACGTGGAAGGAAGAGTTTGTCTATTTTGAGCCATCTAAAACTAAACTTATTCGCTGCATTCGCCAGTGCACGTGTTTTACCATGACAACCATCACAAACATACATACATACATACCATTACTTACCATCACAAGTAATTTATTCCAAATAGGTTTCAATAACTTGCGGCAAAATATTCCGATCAAGAGTGGAATTGTCATGTGAAGGAGCGCGATGATGAGGGCGTATGCAGGAGTTTGTACTGTTTCCATGGAGACGTCCTCGGTCAGAAAGAAGAAAAGAGCTGGGATCATGCCGACGGACATGATTGTACTTATAAAAGTCATAGCAACGCTGTAACATGAAAACAAATAACAGCTTAGAGTTACAAGTATCATAGTTTAGTGAAGTAGAAAAAGGGATCAGGAGGGTGCACTCAAGACCCCATCAAGGACCCTATAGGAGGGGAAAAAAATGAAGACACAAACACTCAGACCCGATTACAATGCTTAAAGTGCTTGTCCAAAGCATTCTTAAACCCATTGACACTACTTGCAAATACAACTTTCTCAGGCAAACCGTTCCACTCATTCACAACCCTATATTAGAAACAAAGTTATGCCGAATATTAATCCTACTTTGTGTCTTTTGGAGTTTAAAACAACGACCTCTGGTATCATGATAAGTTAAAACAATCGAACGTGACGGCAGAACCAATAAATTACATACGCTGTCGTTAGTGATTATATCTGTGTTAAGCAAATCAAATATATTCGTCACGGTTGCACAGCATTGTAAACAGTCTCGAGAGAACAGATTTCAAGAGAAACTACAACATAATTTAAACTAGCACAGACCCTTCCTACAAAAGGAAGGCCCTTGAAATTTTTGGATTACTGATTTTATTGTCATTTTTCATATTATACTTAAGGAATAATGAAGCTTTCAAGATTGGACCCGGCGACATATTTCCTGGGGTCCACGTGACCTGCTACTAGACCAGATACATAGACACGCCCAATGAAATAAAGAGATATGTATATAAGTACTACCCCCTCACACAAGATTTCTCGGTTGTTTCAACTATTCCGTCAGTCCCCAAAGCCCGCCCTTACCCTTCTATACCTAAATTCCCTGTATCTCTATTACATTGAGGCAGTGATGTCATTATCAGGACATTGTCTTACAAACTTTACCTGACGTAAATATTGCCATCCATAAAGAACGTCAGTAAACTTGCCACAGAACTGGTTGGAACGACTGCCGTCATCAACATACCTACGGCGTACGCGTATTCCAGTTTTAAGGCTTGGACCAAGCCAAACACCACCAGAGGGAACAAAATGAATTGAGAGAGGCAACCGACGGCAAGGCATCCTGGAAACTTATATTGTCGTTTAAATTCAACTCGAGTCATCAGTGAACCAATTGCAAGGTTTATTGCAGCTGTGGTCATAGCCATAATTACCTCACATACGACTGAAAAAAATGATATAGAAAAGAAAAAAATAAGTTCCAATAGGAGTTCCTTGGTAGCCTCTCGTGGGCGAGGTATATATTACCGACTTGTGAAATGCATTTTCATGGGAATGGTTTGTCGAATAGAATCTACTAACAAGCCTGTTCGCGAAAATGACCTTCATTATTGTTCATGAGTTGTTGATGACGGGTAATTTCCATTTCTGACGTCACAATCATTTATACCATAACATAAAGTAACATAACACAACACAACATAAAAGTCAACGCAAACTAACAAAACATAGTTAACAGTTTCTTCATGGTTACTACATATGACAGCAACATGTCACCAATTTTGGCAGACCATTCCTATTATACTTCAAACGTCAGAGCATCAAAACAAAAACAGCCTATTACAGATTTCACCGGTACCGAACTCCACCCCTCCCTCCCCCAACCTCTCGCACCCGCATCAGAGCCAAGAAATTGCCTCTCTGATAGCCATATGGTTATAGCTCTACAATTAAGGTATAGGCTAAAGAATAACATCAAAGCTACAAGTCCTTAGGCGTGAACACCCTACCAGCATATCGTCCACATTGCTCAACCATAGGTATATATTTGTTACAAAATAACTAACTATCCGACTCTTTACTCCATAGCAATCTAAATGAGAACCCCTGGTCATATAGCGGTCCTTATATATGCCTCTAGAGAGTTTTTGTTTTTGTGCTTAGGACATACAAAGAACGTACTATACCCTATTATCATATGATATTACGTCATGCTATAGTTCTTTCAACAGGCCGTCCTCCTACGATGTAATATTCATTGTTAAGGTTGAATAGTACTTGACTCAGACGCAATTTTATCAGACGCAATTAAGTTCCAAATCACCGGTATCAGCTGTAATTACATTCCTACTAATTGATGTGTTTTACAATAGTTTTGTTTATTAGCTAACGCGCTTGACCAGCTGAGTATAGTAAAGCGTTTCGGTACAAAGCCTTTCCGATGACAATTTAGAATAATAAACTCTACATGCTTATAGTTATGCTGTGTCCGTTGCCGCACGCGCCAGAAACAACAATGTAACAATCTGGAAGTCCGCAGTAGCCTAATATACAGCCATAAATTACTGCCATTGAAATTGAACTAAAATTGTAATAGATAGTCGCTAATCCGAAGAGCGCGATAAATACTGTAACAGTATTTGGTAGGTTGCAGTTGTAAGGCTGGAAATGTGGGAATGGCTGGCAATGTCTGTAACGTTAATGAAATACTTCTATGCGAGGGCGTTCGCATAAATTTATCTTGGTGTTGCTGTTTCCGCTGCTACAGCGGTTGTTAATATTTTTGTTTTGTGCCTCGTGGTGGTAAAGAATAGCGAATCAATGACACTTTCCTTTTCCACCCCCCCCCCCCGTGGACGCAATTGGGGTATTACCATCCATTTAATCAAATTTTAAATATTTCTCTTACAGTGATACGGCATCGTCGGATTAATAAAATTTGGTAATTTATTTAAGGAACATATTTAGGTTATTGTCGATCATTTGTAAAAATCCATTCTCTTCCTGATCCTGAATATATTCAATGAACCAGGAGTAAATATATATTGATCATGAAATGGAGATATTACATAGTATGTTGATGTCAGTGCGTCCAGTACAAATTCTTCATATCATCAACTACTTACAACTATTCGAAACCTGATTTTCTTTCGTCAGTAATGGCTGAGTGAAGACACAACGCGTGGTAGAAATACTATAAACAATTTTGGGAACTTGTATTATCCACGGGTCCCTCGCCCTTGTTTGAGGATCTTTATTTCATTTAATATAAGTATTTGAAAGTAGCATTTATGTAAAATATGTATAGGTTTGCGGGTTCCTTACTTGTGAATCCTTCCATGTCTTCCAATGTGCCGTCCCATACTGGTATTAGAAAAGGCGGTAGGAATGACGTGTCGTTTGAGTTTGGAACTACGTCATCGGCTTCTAGCCACTCCGGGAAGATGGTAGTCATCTTTGTTGTATTCTACTTGTCAATATCACTGTGAAAAGAAATTGTACCTTGATGAGTCATTTGCCTGAAACTTAAACTAAAATATCAGAGGGGAGAAAAACTTATTCAGCAAAATGGCAATACGCTCCTTTGACCACGCCAACTGGCAACGAAGACATTTCCCCACCTATTGTAGAGACTAAATTGCAGCGCCTCTCCGCCTGATGGTTGCTGATTATATAAATGCTCAATTATACTCAATAATAATAATCATTGTAATAATCATTATAATAATAATACGCAATAATAATTATAATACGCAATAATAAAACTAATCATTATAATAATAATCATTATAATAATAATAATAACAATAATAATAATAATAACAACAATAATAACACGCAATAAAAATAACACGCAATAAAAATAACACGCAATAATAATAACACACAATAATAATAATAACACGCAATAATAATAACACGCAAATAATAATAACAATAACAATGATAAAAGTAATAATAATAATAATAAGCTATATTCATTTCTTAACTTAGAGTGCCAGTTATGTGCTGAAATTCTTACAACGCAGTAATCATATCGTATGGTTCAATGTTTCTATGTTATGTTTTGAATGGGAAGTTATTTATTACACGAAGGATACATTTTACGGCATCAATAATCTGGTATATTGAGAAACTTGCATTCTCGATACGATATTCCAATAACGGAACATTAAACAAGGAAACCAGACACATGTCTTCCAATTTATGGCATAATGTATTCATTTCACGGTGGTTGAAGACTATTCCTAACTAATCTTACATGTCGCTAAAGGTTCATCTATCATGGTGTAATTAAAAATGTAATTGGGAGGGGGGGGGGGTGGGCGGGGGTGCACTTGCAATATTCATCCACTATGACAAATTTGTTTGGATATGGGGGATTCAATGCAAGATGGTGTTAACGTTTCCACCATTGTAGCATGTGTGTAGCGTACGTTATTTAATGCCCCCTCCCCAACGGCATGACTACATACTACGGCCCTGGTTATGGATACAGCCTGTTAAGTGGGAACGCAAAATGACGACGCATGGCAACGATTATATTAATAAATAGCCTAGCCTGCTTGCAAACAAAATCCGTCTCTACAGTCACCGTAGAGACCGCAACGTGAACACAAATTAAGGTCTACCAATTACGCGAGAATGAATAAACTAAAATATATGAATTAATTAAATTTGTTAAACAGTTAGAAATGTTGGCCAAGAAACCTCCCTTGAATGTTGTGAAGATATTTATGATAAAATATTGGGCCTACCATAAATAAAGTTTCTTTCTCGCTGCTCAATCTTAGTAGATCACCATTGCCAGGTTTCCTTGGTCTCCGAGCAGTCTTTGTATTATCAAAATCCACAAAACATTTACTTCATTAATACAATTTTAAAACAGTCCAGATATGTAAGCGATACGTTAAAATGAGTTTGCTTAATTTTTAGTTATTATTGAAAATTCTGTCGTTAATTTAGTCTATACGATGGCAGCATATACACAACACGTACACGATACTCTCTCCTTGTCTCTCTCATTGAACAGCGTGCTTTTCAGTGCACACTTATCCAAAATATGTGCTGTAACAAAAGGACATTTAAATTTCCTACCAGCTTAATTCACCGCGTCTGCGTTCTAGCTTTAAAAGATTTGCATATTTTATTTAGTCGATCTACGGGGTATGTGTGGCATTGTGTAATGATATGCGTGTGTTGCCAATACGGACTCAACAGCTGTTCTGGGATGCATATCATTACAGCTTTTCATTGGGGCTGTTCAAATTACCTGATCAGGGCAATTGATATACACCCTGACATGTGATATCAAGGTATGGGTAGGCAATTGTATGCTGACAAGCATCTCCAGACGGCACAGCAAGAAATGGTCATAAATTGTTTTGTTTTTTGTATGAAAATTGTGTCAATCGTAGTGATAGCTTATGAGATTGTTAACTAACTTAGGGCATAGAACAGGAAGTCTTATCCAAAAATATTTCTAGGGTAAGAGATAAACAGTTGTTGAAGCAGAGAGCCATAAAGAACCAGAATATAATGTAACACCAAGTAAACAACATGTCGCAACAGTACAGTTGATTTAGAAACACATTTTGATAATGGAATAGTAGTTTAAGTCTCACTTTCACTGCACACGAAATAAATTATGCATATATTTAATTGATTGATAATCGAACATGATTTCTTGATATTCGATGTATAATATCCCGACTGCACTAATAGGTGAGCTCAGTGTTTTACTAATGAAGTTAATACTTTAATATATTCATTCTGAGATCTTTCCCAGAAACAGATCATTCATATTTCATAAATAGGCTAATATGATACAAGAAATGAATAAAATATAGCAAGGCAGGAGAGTTCACATATGAAATGATATATTAAAAAGGTAGGCCTACAAATTAATAATGAAATATGCAGGCTCGAAAAGTTTCAGGACATTCTTGAAAGAGTAGGGATCTTGAGAATTGGTTAAACTAACTTTATCATTAGTGGTATCCCATAGTACAAACGAGGTTTCAGGGTTACTTCTGTCCGTCCTACTCCACCTAGATGTATTTATTGCATGTAACATTGTAGTATTTGTAATGTGGACACTCAATTATGTAGTCATTTAGTGTAATAGTACTGATTTGCTTTTTGGAGAAAACTCACCAACTAAACTAACTATAAAGCCTGAGTGTGAAACCAAAGCAACTTGATCCACCCCCGCCCCCTAGATCGCAACTGTAGCGATCGTGCGATCATGGCGGTGTAATGTCGTGTTGTGTCTTATGTCGATTTACGTCTTGTAATGCGTGTTGTCTTGTTATGTTGCATTATTAAACCATATTTGACGGGTTGAAGTTTTCTCGGTCTGAGGATTCATTGCTTGACTGGGTAGGGTGGGGGGGGGGGGGGGTTATTGCTGGACATGGGAACAGAGGGTGGGTGTCACCCTGTGAACTTTAAGGGCGTGGATACCACTCAACGGTCAGAATGTTGTTTTTATATCAAAGAGTTGTCTATAGGATTTGATTGCTAACAATCTTTCCGTGGTTGAATGTGCATTTGACAAACGCATATTTGATATACACTAAATTTGCTGCACAATGATACATTAACGATGACGTCATGCACACACTTGGAACTGTTTCACTGGTAATTCTTTAAACGATTTAGTATCCACTTTAACTAGAGTCTAACTCTCAACAATGCTGTGATTGGGATCAAAACACTAAGAGTTTTTAACTGGGACTTGGGATCAAATCTATTACTTTTTAATTGGGAATTTGGATCAAATCTAGTACTTTAACTGGGACTGGGATTAAATCTATTAATTTTAAATGGGACTTGGGATCAAATCTATTAATTTTAAATGGGAATTTGGATCAAATCTATTAAATTTAAATGGGACTTGAGGATCAAATGTATTAATTTTAAATGGGACTTGGGATCAAATCTATTAATTTTAAATTGGACTTTGGATCAAATCTATTAATATTAAATGGGACTTGGGATCAAATCTATAACTTTTTGAACTTGGGATCAAATTTAGTACTTTTTTTGAGACTGGGATCAAAATAAGGAGTTTTCAACTGGTCCTGAGACAAACACTACAATTTTTGAACTGGAATGGGATCATAACAAAGCATTTTGAATTGGGACTGGAATAAAAATTAGATATCTTGAATGGGAAATTGGATAAAAACTAGGAAGTTGTCATCAAATCCACAGTTAATAAGTATATTTCTTTATAAATAAAATAAGATGACAGCTATATTATTCACAGCTTAAGAAGATATAACGTTTACCCAGATGGTTATCATTTGCATAGAAGAAATGATACAAACAGACTCAATATATTGCCCTCGCAAAAACAATAAATAATGATATATAATTTAACTTCGAAAATATCACAAGGTGCAAAAATATCAGGCCTTTTTTATCTTAAACGACTTTTATTTTGTTAATAAATAATGTGGGTAATGTATATCATAAATTATATTTAAATAAATACAGAACATATATATTTCAAAATAAAAAGCTTTGTTTAGTTGCATATTTTGAAACTGAAGGACGCCCATTTTATGAGGATTTAAGTACTGTATAAATGACATTTTTATATGACACTAATTTCAAAACATAGCTTGGATCTTAAAGGAACACGACTTTTGAAGGTGATAATGATCTACAGAAAGTAACCTAAATACATTTCTTAATTTTTCTTATCTTCAGTGATTCAAAACAACTGCTGATGACAATTTTAATGTGCAGAAAGAAACAATAAAAAATTAGTTGAGCATCCCACCAGGAACACATATGTTACCATGGTGATACTACTTAAAGCTACCTGCCCAATTGGCAATTTTTGCAATAAAATCTGCAAACCAAGGCTTTTGAAATGTTTGTTTGGATAAATATCTAGTCTAATGAATTATTCATTTAATAAATTCTCTTTCTCTGTGGCTTCTATGTCAGCATGACATTGCTTTCCTAATTAATTAGTTAAGTTAATTTAATAATTAAGTTAATAATACATGCAGTTATTTTTTTTATATGTAGGATGTCCTGTAACTCCTGAAGAAATCAAATATAGGCAGCATGACCCCCAAGCAAAGGAAAGTATGTGAAGAGATATTTACAAAATATGTCTCCAAAAGTTACTATTTACTATATACAGTAATATTTGGGCATGATGACGATTTGCAGTAATTTTTGGGCGTGATCACTATTTACAGTAATATACAGGCGTGATTACTATTTACAGTAATACATAGGTGTGATTACTATTACATTAGTACATAGGCACGATTGCCATTTACATTAATACATAGGAATGATTACTATTTACGGTAATATAAGGGCTTGATTACTATATACCAGTAATATTTGGGTGTGGTTTCTATTTACATTAATACACATGCATGGTTACTATTTACAGTAATACATTGGCACAGTTATTATTTACATTAATACATAGGCATGGTTATTATTTGCAGTATTACATTGGCATGATTACTATTTCCAGTAACACATGATTACTGGAGGATAAAATAAGAAATAACAAAGTTTTCAGGATTAACTTTCTTAAACGTTGCTAACTCTCTTGTCCAGTAATGAACACTATCCACGAGACTGTCTGAAAGACAACAAGTATTTTTATGACCTAATTCTCCTTGAGAAAATGTTAGAGAATCTTTATTGAGCTAGTCCCAATAAATATTTCAGCTTGTGTTTGTCTAACATTCGTCTTGCAAAAAAGATCAGACTCAGAACAGCTGCTTTTACTTCAAATAGTGAAAGTTTTCCATAGAAACAACTGGCTTGCTGTAGACAGCCATTCACCTCATGTTACGAACATGATATTGAGGTGTGGTTTTCATGCAGTAGTGAATAATGGTTAAACTCAACGAGGCAACAACTGCCAACAGCATCTTGTCGTTTGCTAAATGATCGTAAGTATTTGTAAAGGATCCGGTACAATTTCAAGTATTTCATTTTCAGCTCAACATTTTGTAAATGAACCAACGGCTGTCTCCATTTCTCGTATGTTTCAACATTTCGGGGTAAAATGTATCCCACTAGATGTGGAGACTTGCCATCTCTTGTATTTGAAGATTGTTAAAATAGATAAATACAACACTATGCATGGTCAACCGGTTCATAATATCAACAATTGCCTTGGCAGAGAAAGGAAGGGGGCACAAAAATAAGAACATTTTTTTGTTTCTTCTTTGAAAACAAGGTACACAGTGGAACAATACAGAATGTTTCTTCCGCAGACATTCCTTACTTCTCACCAGGGATGTAGCCCGGGGGGGGGGAAGCAATGGGAGCAATCGCTCCCCCCCCTTTGAGTACCCCGAAGAATATATTTGAACTAAAAGCAGGAAATATCATTAAAGCTCTCTTTTCAGGTTGAAGGAAGCTTAGCGACCCTTCTCAATCTTTCCCCTAAACATTTGTCTGCTATGTAATACAATACTCTTATTATTGTTTATTTGAGCATTTCTTTGGGCAAAACTTTTTTTTGTCCATCATGGCACTCCATTAAATATAATAATGCCCCCTTTGTGAGAAGTGCCCCTTTTAAAATTCTGCTTTCCCCCTTTTCAAAATTCTGCTTGCCCCCCCCCCCCCTTTCAAATTTCTGGCTACATCTCTGCTTCTCATCAATGGTTCCTTCAAACGCAATGCTATTTTGGTCGTAATTTCAGCATCTAAAATATACTTGTCCAGTGTGGGCTTCGTCTTCAGAGAAACCCTGGATTGGCCACTGATTGCATCTGGGAAGTTTTTACTATGATATGAACATAATAGCAAACTAGATTCCAGCTACATATTTTTACAGCTGTCCATTCATTGTCTATCAAGTCACATAGGTTTCGGCAAGAATCGTTAATGTGAAACCATGCAACTGTTGTTTTCCTTTTAATCAATTTCTATGCAGAAACATAAAAATAATTAATGAATAATTCATGCACAGCTATGTCACATTGACAAATGCCTTGTACCAATAATATATTATGATTAATTTATTAGAGATAATGGACATGTGAAGTAATCTGGGACGACAGAGAGGTGCACGACGAAAAAGGAATCAACAGTTAACGTGCTTCTTGCAACAGAAGATAAGTTGCTATGAGTTAATGGTGCATCTTCCATGGAGTGACCGACGGTGATAATAAATCAGAAGAACTCAACTTTTGTGAATCAGTTTCAACCTTTCCTCTGATGCATCAAAATGTAAATCCTTGCAAGTCCCCTCCACAAGTCTGGATTGTATTAAACAGAGCCGCGGAAGCCATCTGGCTTGACAGCAACCGGTGGTCCTGATCTGCTGGCAATGATGAGGTCCTCCCTGTAATATACAAATAATAGAACAGAACAATTATATATATATATATTTACAGGGATGTGCCCAGGAATTCCTGAGTGCCGGGTATACTGATTGCCATCCTGGGGGAGGGGTCTAAGGGGGAGGGGGTGTCCTCCTCCCTATTGAGAAATTTTTCGATTTTTGAAGGTGCTGAGATGCCAAATGCTGGCACTTGTGTAGCTTTTAAGCACATTTTAAGCACATACACATATACTAGTTTTGCTAACAATTTACATTTTTATTTTTTTTTAGTGAAATATATTACGTACCTGGTAAAGTTATTAGTTTGTTTCCAAGAGATTTTACAAAGGATTGATTGAGAGCTGTAAGTAATGTTTCTCGCATGCGTAACTGATGCATTAGTAGTCTGTATGATTTTGGCATAGGCTAGGTCCAATTTATGTTGAATATATTGTTAGGAACGTCGGGATATTAGATGAAAATAGTGCTGGGCAGGATTCACGATTTTTAAGACAGTGCTGGGCGGTAATTTTTAGTGCTGGGCGGGGCCGCCCAGCGTGGGCACATCCCTGTATATATATATATATATATATATGTATATATATATATATATATATATATATATATATATATATATATATATATAATATATCTCTCCGGAATTTCGAAAAATAATTCTGACGTGAAACATGAAACTTCCATTCATGAGAAAATATAATATTCTAGAAAAAACAAATTATTTTAGTACAGAGGGCGTACATACCATTCTACAGTTTAATATAGTAATATCCCAATGTCTGCACACTAGATACATGCTTTAACATAACCCACAGGCCTACTGAAGTGATTTGGTCATTGAAAGTTGCAGATTATTACCACCTGACTATGAAATCTATAACTTTTAGGGTGTAAATACAAGACCTCGACGGTGTGGAAACCAACAGGACTGAAGGTGATATTAACAAAATAGCATTTACCACAAAACTGACTGGGATATCAAAATTCAAGTTTGAAACAATCAAAGGTTTAGGCTAGAAGAGGATTCAAGTCGGTCAATATTTGCTCTTTCAAGGACACTCCACTAGTATCTTGAGTGTGTCTGGCAATGAGTGAAATTTCATAGGGAAGCCAACCAGCTACTTCAAGACAGAAATCCAAAAGTTCCTTGGGTTAGTCAGTCATGGAAGGGTATTGACTTACTTTAGAGGGGGTACAACCAGAATATGTTTGCAGTCATATCATGCTTCAAACAATATTGACAGAAGAGAAACATTCTCGAATTTGAAATGCCTTTGATTACTTAAATGCTTGCCTGATCAGACTGACTAAAAATGTCCACAAGTAAAGGTGAGAAAAAGGAAGAAAAAACAAAACTAGCCTAGCAGAATGTAGTACAATGATCTGCAAAGTTCTAGACCCATGACCTTCCCACCCTGACCCATTATCTTCCATGATGACTGACCCATGACCTAGCATCTTCCATAATGACTGAGCCATGACACAGGATCTTCCATGACTGTCCCATGACCTGACTGACCCATGACCTTCCATGACTGACCCATGACCTTCTATAATGACTGAGCCATGACCAGCATCTTCCATAATGATCCAGCCATGACACAGGAACTGTAATGGTGACTGACCCATGACCCAGGATCTTCCATGACGACTGACCCATGACCCAGCATCTTCCATAATGACTGTCCTATGACCCACCTCTACCTTCCACCCTCAGAATCAATACTCAGCATTCATGGAAACTATTTTATAGTATAAACTTCATGTTATAATACAACTCTGTAAAACTGTAGATGACTTTTCCAACATCTGGAAAAAATCCTGGGGGCCACTGAAAAAGTTTTTGTGCCTCACTTTTGGATGGACCAACCATCTACAGTAGTAGTAGA